>NW_027137460.1:5008-471929 GCF_001889945.1 Aspergillus brasiliensis CBS 101740
TTTTGAATTATTTTAAGAGTATAGGCAGCAACCAGAAAATTCTATAAAAATCTAATAATAATCTCAGTATTTGATATACTCCTATATGAGTTTATAAAGTAATAGCTTCCAAAATGGCTTAAATAGATTGATTTAAAAAGGGTGTCTTTGTATAGGGTGGCCGACGCGGTCGGGAACAACGTTAACTGAACATTAAGTTAAATGACTAATAGCAATACTAGGATTTGACTGGCCAGTCAGTAAGATAGTACTAGTTATGTCACTGACTACTAGTCACGGGAGCGACCTCAAGCAAAGTACTAGTACCTCTTGCTTGATGACACTGGACATCATGAATACCACCTGGCAGCATTGTCGAATCTATTATACCATTCTGACAGCCCAGCACGCTGACAAGTACTGGCTCGGATATTTAGAACCAAGTTCAATCTGAACATCCCGAACATCCTCGTCTTTCAGTTAAAATTGGAGACTGTTGCTGTGGAACATCGTGCCCTTTCAATACAGTCCTACCCTTTTCTCGCCAGCTCCATAACATGCTGACGGCTCCTGAGCTCCATGTCGCCAATGGTTCCAACTTGATAGCCACTTTCCATCTGGCACAGAAGGCCCCACTCATACTTCAGCGCCAGTCTTCCAGTGAGGAAACGTTTGCGCCCTCATCGCCACAAGGGAAAGATAATCATGGAGTAGTAGAACAGCTATTGTTTTCATGCCTACAGTCTGGGGACGACAAATCTGCGCTACTTTGTACCGAGCAACTAGCAGCTCGATTTGGTGTGACTGATGAGAGAATAGCTGGATTGACGGGTATGTATGAAGAAGCTGTGGCCGAGAGTCAATCCGGTCTTGAAGAATGCCTGCAAAGATACGATCTTGCGCTTTCCGAAAATCCTGTCAACCTGGTCTGTTCTTCCTGCCACTTGGTAGATTCCATGCTAATCTACAAGGAAGCCAATATTAAAGCGTCGGATCGCGCTCCTACGCTCGCTGTCCAGACCTGCGGATGCTATCTCTAGTCTCATCAAACTCCTAGACGCGGTCCCAACAGATGCAGAAGCTTGGTGTGAACTTGCAGATCTCTACCACTCTCAAGGAATGAGCTCACAGGCAGCTTTCTGTCTTGAGGAGGCCTTGTTGATTGTGCCAAATTCTTGGAATGTACGAATCAGTGACCATTAGTTGGGCAATGTGCGGAATGCTAATTCAATGTAACTTCAGATTCATGCTTTCCTCGGCGAAATCTTATATTCGAGTGCCTGTGCTTCTGAAACTGGAGATTCTTCCCAGCTTTTGGAGGTTTCGATACATCATTTTTCTCGGAGCATTGAGCTCTGCACTGATTATTTGCGGGGCTTTTACGGACTGGCTCTGGTAGGGTCCCCGTTACTCTTACCTGGATGCGTGTAAATGACTGACACTGGAACAGGCAACGTCACTCCTGGGACGGAATAGACGTCTGAAGGATCACCCTTATGACCAATCGTCGGCTCAAGCAAGAGGCCTTACCAACAGGCTTCTTGACGAGCTGACGCTTTTCGCGAGAAATAGACTCGATGAAATTGTGACATCTCGGTCCTCAGACCATCACGCTTGGAAGGGTAACCAAGGCGAGCTCATTGCGGCGAAGGAACTTCTTCGCCGGCTTGAAAGCTCTTCCTTATAGGAGACATCGTTTTTTATTCCCTTCTGCCACTTTATCGGGTGTTTAAAGATTCCCATGGCCATCTACAGTTATAATCAACATTCTGGCCTGCGGCTAGTTCACAATACGTATTGCCATTATGCTATCTCGGTGACCGGGTTTTCTCTCCTTTTTATCTACTTGAGTGTTTGCCATTTACTTTTGAAAGCAGTCATGCTATCTTACAGTATACAAATGCAAAGTCAGGATCGGTAGCAGATTAGAATTCCCATAATAGTCTCGCTTACAACGTTGTTAATGGATTGCCACCCGGTCAACTATGGCCTATTTTAAGACCTTCCCTCCATTTTAGCATCATTGCCTGATTGCTGCGTATTTTTTGGCCGTCACTTTGCCGATCTATCTTCTCCGCTGTCTCGAGAGCCAATCCTTCTAGAGTTTGATGCACAGCGGCGTCCGAGTTGCTTTCCTGTCCAATTGCTGGAGTTGGTCATATCCCATCGGGCGCGTAAAACGTTTTGATTTTGTAGATACTTTGTGTGATAGGCTGTCATTCCTGATTATGGGCTTATAGTGACTACTAGTCTAGTACTGTGTCGTACGGAGTACTAGTATAGTCGATCGCGTAATACTTTCAAGTACGGAAAAACAACTAGAACGTTTCCAGGCTCGAGTTTATTGCGAACCTCCCATTCGACACACGCCTAGTCGGCGACGCATGCAATGCTGATATCCCCTGCTTAGTTATAACTGTACCTGATAACTAGTCAGATATCTACTTCGTGAAAATGTTATACCATACTAAATACATACACTTGGCCTTAATGAGGTACAGAAATTGGGCCTAAGCGCCGAAATTACTGACACACAAAGCGGGGACTGTCGCACACAACCTGGCATTCTGGTCTGGGTAGATAGTACTTACCCAAATTAGTCCTACCAGTATCATCAGTGGAGACATAGTACAATACCTCGACTCGACAGGAAATTGATTGGGCATTTGGGCAGCGGACTTAACACCTGATGGGAGAGGGCTGCCAGTTCAGTGCCTAATAATAATAATAACAATACCTTAATAATAGCCGTGACGCCATCTAAAATAAAAACTTGCCCTCGATTTATGTCTGGCTTGCCCAACGGTCCACTACCGAAATACCAGTAGGCCCAAATACTTGATCTGATCGGGCCGTCAACTCTGCATTCTTCGTTATATTATCCCGTGACAGGTTGTGTCGTCCCCATCCCCGCTTCGTGCTTCGCTACTGTTTGTCCCGGATTTACTGCACTATATGCAAGACGCTGGCCCCCTTCTATTCCATTATTTGCTTTGTTGCGTGGTCTCAGTCTTGAAGTCCTGTCGTGCTCCGCAGCTGATGAGCACCCGATCCCACTAAATCCCAACCTTAAATCCAGGATCCAATTGTACTCCTGGGAAATCTCATTCGAATGGTACTGGCCACTATCAGACATAAACAATGATTACTACTCTTATACCCCAGGGCCATTAAAGGTTAGGACGTCTCATACAACTCCGGCCAGTCTGAAATTGCCCAATTTAACTGTGATACACAAGGAGTCAACATACTTCGAGCCTGATTGCCGTCGTTCAATAACACTGACGCATCTCGGATACCTTGAGGTATCCCCTCACTTCGTTGGTTTAAACTCATTGCACGTCCTGTACAAAAATCGAATTCCAGAGAGCAGGGTGATGAAAAGGGACCAAGCACTCAGCATTCATCATGACGTGTGTTCCAGCATGAAGCATGATAGTAACGCTGACTGACATACAAGCAGGCTCAATATTACCATTGGTCCCAGCCCGCACGGTTCAGACCATTCCTCGATAACCGATGAAGAGGACTCTTCTGGGGTACAAGTGTCCCCAATTTCAGACTCCGAGAGCCATGGATATCATGAATCTTACGAAGAATGGGCACATCTCACGTATCCCGACGAACTAAAGCCATCCGATTCAGCGTCCCGACCCCGGACGTCACGCCATCCTCGCCCTCGCAGTACGATACATGGCCCGACCTCAACCACAGGCCGCCGACACTCAGCGAGACGACATATCGTACAGGAACGTGACGCCTACACCCGTCGTTCTCGCCGACCTCCTTCGCCCGAGTCGCCAGAAAGCGCTGATTCGGCTGAAGAGTACGGAGGTCCTTATGGCCACACAGTTCAAGACAGACGATACTGGTCATCTGTGCCTCAGGCTCCGGGGTACGCCCGTAGCTCGTCACCTGGGCAGTCGTACGTCTATCCGACCGGTGCTGGCATTCCCCACGGGCAAATCATGCATCCATCTGGCTTCCCCTCTCCATCCGACCAACTGGTAAGACTAGGTCATAATGGTCAAGTCGGTCAGCAGACGGCGTACGCTCACCCTGTTTATGGGTATAGCGCCCAGTTACAGCAACCTCATGGCCCCCCTATACACCCATTCTTCGTCCACGAACATCATCCGGGACATCATGCACATCAGATTCCTACAGCATCCCATAACCGAGGAGATGGTCACAACCCACCTCCGCGCGCAATGTCTCATATGTCAGCGCATGGTCCCCCTCCGTATGGTGGACCACCATTGAGCCCTCACGAACTGGTACCTTATGGCCCGGGGAGCTATTACCCTTATAGGGAACCATATCCAATGGTCCCTGGGATGATCCCTCCGTACTTCAATCCCTATCCGCGTGTGCCTTCCCCAAGTCAAGTCGAGTCGCCCGAGTCGCCCGCCTCCGCCCCTGTTGATACAGTAAAGGATGAGGCTATCGCAAGGTTGGAAAAGTTGATCATGGAAGAACGGACCGAACGTGAGGCCCGGGAGGCACGGGAAGCTGCTCGACAAGCCGCAATCGAGCAAGAGGCTGCCGAACAAGCCGCCAGAGAGGAACGTGCCGCATATGAAAAGAAGATCACAGAGGAGGCTGCAGCTCGTGCTAGAGCAGAGGCCGAGCAAAAGGCCGCTGAAGAAGCTGCAAAAGCAAAGCAAGAGGCGGAAGAAGCGGCTGTGGCTGCGGCGGCGGAAGCAGCAGCAGCAGCGACAGAGGCTGCGAACGCGGCAGCGGCAGAGGCGGTCGCCGCAGCCACAGCAGCAGCAGCCGCCGCTGCAAGTCCACCTCCCCCAGAGAAGAAAAAGCCTATTAAATTCAAGGATGCTCTTGGAAGGAAATTCAGTTTCCCTTTTGACTTATGCTGCACTTGGCAGGTAATGCCCATCCCGCCCCATGTATTATCATGCCTTAAAAGATTATATATTGACTACAGTGTTCACGAAGGGGATGGAAGAGCTTATACGTCAAGCCTTTCTTCACATCGAGATTATTGGACCTCACGTTGCTGAGGGTCATTATGACTTGATAGGGCCCAATGGTGATATAATTCTACCCCAGGTCTGGGAGACGGTCATTGAGCCCGACTGGACTATAACGATGCACATGTGGCCTATACCCGAGAAGCCAAAGACTCCCGAACCTGTGCCGCCACCCGATCCTGTTCCTCAAGAGCCACCCCCTCCCGAGGTTCCAGAAGCGCCTGTTGACGAAGCTGTCATTGTACTCGAAGAGCCTAAAAAGAAGCCGGAGCCAGCAGGTAGGGAACTTCACTCGTCTTGGAAAGAAGGAGAAAGGAAAAGCAAAAACGAGTTCATCCTAGATACTCGTCTTCTGCATATGCTTGTTTTGTTTTAATACATCCCACTAATCAATTCACAGGTGCCAAGAAGTCACGCACCAAGGCCCCTGACCCTGGCGCACTTGCATTGTGGATGGTTGGCGGTAATCGCTTGCGTCTCAACAAGGCTTTAAAAACGGGAAAAAAGCCTAAAGCAGTCTATCACGGGATTTCTTGTCGTGTAATGTGAAGTTTTCGGGTTTGCGGTTTCGTCCTCACATATCACAAGTCCAGACATTACGGACAGCGTGTTTCAATATTTGTATATGGTCGGACTGGACTCTTTTCCGAGGAAGCAGCTCCTACCAGGTTCAGGAAACATTAACACGGGGTATGTGTCATTCATTATCCCCTAGCCCACTAATCTAACCAGATTACTATTCATAGTGTACTCTGTGTGATATGTGTGGTAGATCTCGAGCTCTCTTCACAATTGTCTGCTTTAGACGGGGCACGGCTTTTCCTCTCGTATATTCGAGATTGGTTTCTCGTGCCCCTGGGGTGGGTTATTTGGTGACTTTACTTTATTTCATACCTCCTTTCCGAACCCATCCTCTTCTTATTTTTATTTTATCTTCTTTTTTTTTTTCGCCCCTTTCTCTCTCTCTCTCTCTCTGTGTGTGTGTGTGTGTGTCACCCTATCTACTTGGGGCAGTAACCTGCTATCCATGTCTCTGTTTCGGAACTTTTTCAGATGTTTTTTCATTTTGAATACAACCATGTACATATACCCATAGAGTATTGCCTGTGACCGACTGTCTATATAACATGTCTACGTTTGTACTAGTCCTTCCAAGTTCTCCACAACCTACCACAGAGCTTACGGGAGCTCAGACGCAATATAAAATAAAGCCGCGAAGGGCGCCAGGTCTTTTCCATATTCAAGCATAAACCTATCAAAGCCCTTTATGATGAACTAGAAAGGATATTTTACTCGGGTGTAAGCGGCCTCCAATCCAGGTCATCACTAATGTTCCCTCCAAGAAGATCTGCCGTATTGGTATTAGTTTCAATTTTGGGGTTTTCAGTGCTGGCACTAGGGGTATCCAAGCCTCCCCATTTTTGCTCGAAGACAGATTGATTATCTGAGAGCCACGTTGCCTTGGATGAGTTCCTGTTCTCCAAGAAAGTCTCCCTGGAGATGGTCCTCGGTGGCAGCGGAGGAAATTCTGGATTCGTATTGTTGTCGCTTTCGGCGAGTACAGGATCAGGGCTCCAATTAGCAGGTCCGTCGCATGAGAAGGGATTCGAGTCGCGATGGATATTTAGCATATAATTCTTGGTCGGGGGAGCCAACTGTGACTTCACAGGGATGCCTTGGTGAACATAGGGATTAGAAAATGTATTTGAAGAACGGCCAAGGCCTGACGGGCTTGTGGTACTGTTTTGTGACTCAACATACCATTGTTCAACCACCACTTATGGTGCTCAGAGCTAGCAGGCGGAAGTTCCGAAGCCATACGCTCAAAAGCTAGCAACCCACCATCCACTTCGTGTACCTGAGTCCTCATGTCTCCAAACATGAGATGGGTGTTATTTTGTCGTTCATTGTAAAGGGATTGCTGAATTCTGCTCTTCCGCGCCTCGTCGACAACATTAATCGTGCATGTGAACATAGCCCAGACTGGGCGGTGATCCGAAATCCGGAGGTCCGCAGAGCCATAATCCAATTGTTGGAGACTAGCTCCTCTCCATAGAATACGATCACACCATGCGGGTATACGCGCCTTTTCTCTGGAAACGTTTAGCTACCTGCCGCAAACAGACTATATCGTCGATAGGACCCTTACGAGCTATCGTAGTCGTTTCTGCCTATATTATATTTGTAGGTCGGCGGAAATCTAATAGGCCCTTCCGTGTAGAATTGAAAGGCCCTTCCCGCAACCATCTGTAGATTCAACTGCGCTTTGTCAATGAAGTTCCACAGGTCTCGTAGGAGTAACGCAAACCTGGTCATTATCGTACAGCGTCTGAAAATCTTTTTGCTGCACAAGTTCCCTCGCTTTCTGATTACTTAGGCCGATGCGATAATTGAAATCTCCTAGCCATATGACGGCATCATGATCCTCAATTGATCTGTTTCTCAAAAACCTCAGGCCGCGAAGGATAGTCTCATAGTCTCTATTTCTCTCGTCGTAATTCGCAAATCCAGCAGCAAGATGGGCGGTAACGAAGCAAAGTCGAGTATTGGAATATTCAAAGCGGATGGCACAGCCTCCTTTATTACCAGCCATTCCCGAAAGGCCCGTCTATGCGAGTCAGTTGGATTGTCTTGGATTATTGGAAATGCCTACCTTCTTAACGCTTCCCTCCACATTTTTTATATGGCTTAAAGCATCTTCTCTCGCATATATCATCAAAGCAGAGCCCACAAGTTGGCCACTTCGCAAGAGGACATACTTAGGAGTTCCCAGAGAATCTGCACGTTTGTTGAGACAGTTATGCACTGCAATCTCCCACGCCTTACGGGTTGTAGGGTCTGTTGACATTATCTGCTGTGGACTTAGCGTGACGATTTCTTGGAAGCCGACGGCGTATATCAGTGGATTCTCGGCTTGAATACCGCACTCCGGGAACAACCATGCCCTCAAATCACCATCGGGCCCCTCATGGCGCCCATTCACATTGAATGTTCCGGTCCAGACTGTGACAGGTTTGGAATAAGAATATTCCTTTGAGCGTTGGCTTAGTTCCTCTAACACGAGATCATTGACTGGATCGTGAAGATGCACTGGGACTTGGTCTGTCAGCCGTCCCAATAAGAGGTCGATCGTGTTTTGACGAGCCTTATCGGCGAAATTGTTGACGTAGATCCGGGTAGCTGTTTTGCGAGCATCGGCGAGTGCCCCGGCAATGGACATTTTCCCGTGTCGTGTAAATGAGCTCTTTAGAGCACCGGTTCCGGCGTACATCTTTGATAGCGCATCTCCATTATCCGCCCAGAGAGTCGAGTGCCGCAGTTGCAAATCGGGGCTTATTCCCCCTCCTTGCTGACTGAAGAAAGCCTCAAGAGCCATCGAGCTGATTATTGTTTGTACTAGGTTAGTCCTGTCGAGACAATCGAGGCAATTTGTTCTGAAGACCCCCTCCTGCTGGAGGATCACAGGGGAGTTTCTTGACGCATATTGCTGGTCATATAATGCTACCGGCCCAATTTCGCCAGACTGAAAATATGCAAACCCTTGTAAAGAATGGAAGATTTCGTGCCTTATCTGAGCGCTAGCTCCATATCCCAAAGGCCCTCGCGCTTCTGCATGAAAGTCAAACTCTGTTACTTGGAGCAGAGTGTGGTCTGATGAATGCTTTTTGAGAGGGCTATTCTTCAAGTGATCCCGGAACCTTGCCGTGAGGCTAATTTCCCCGGGCTTCAATTCACTGAGCAAATTGACCACATGGATTGCTCCATAATCTAGTTCAAGGGATCTGAAATGTTTATCGAAGGCATGCTGGGTTGCCTCAACCGATCTGGTTATCTCGATCTTTTGCTGACCGGGAAGAAAGCCCGTGGCCTGTTCCCAGAATATAGGCACTGAGCCACGAACCTGAACATAAGAGAAAACAATGCCAGGTGGAATCCAGAGTATTGTCTCTGTTTCAACGAAATTGGCGACGTGACCATCGTCATCGATCCCTCGAGAATTGAATCTCGTACCTGCACGCCGAGACGACTGGCGCGATATTACTGTTAGCGAAGATGGAAGGTGGGTTTTTCGGGCACCAGGCAAGATTTGAGCAGAGGCAGGAACAGTCATTGTCCCACAGTATCCCCGTATAACACACGTCAGGATTTGAGAGGAGTCAAGATGCTGCTTCTCAACTGAGGACAGTTGGTTCCTGAAAAGGAGAAGTGGATGTATTAGGTATGAATTCCAGAGCATATCTTGATCGAGAGAGTCTATGTCGAAAACCCCTGCTTCGTCTGAGCTATAGTAAATGAGTTTAGTACAGCGCTACTTGACAAACGAGGGTCAACTCACCGGTCCTGCAATCGATCCGTAAGATTGAAATCGCAGCTGTAGTAGAAGCTGCCGTCACTTAGTAGCTTCTTCAAAGCTAGGAAAGGAAACTCTGGATTCATCTCTTTGCTTTCCAGGCTGAAGTCATGGTTGAAGTCCTGACCAGCAATGGAGGATTCCGATTCGTGAACGACACTGTCTTCATATTTCGAATGATTCAGGCAGACTTTCGTCTCGGGTCAATATTTGCATGACTGTGACAAGAAACCTTTGGGTTGCTTACAGAAATCCACACTGTTTATTCTCAGGACTGTCTCCCCAGGTCTGATGGATGCAGCCCTGGAGGAGCCAGTAACCACACACAGAAAAACTTCATCGTCTAGTGTAACCAGTCCAAGAGTCCCGTAGCCATCACCAATAACCCTATAGCCTTTCAGATCCACGGACGATAGGGGAGCAAATTCAACCAAGCAGCGCGGCGTAGTCTTGATATGAGACGCACTGTTAACCTCTGCTCCTGCCAAACTATGGCGGAAAATAAGTACGTATTCGGATGTGGCTAATGCAATAGTACGGTAGGGGTAGTTTTGGGTGTATATGCGTAAACCGGACATTGTTAGATCATAACTAGATCCTCAATTCTCATGATGGAGCGACCTAAGTCCAGATCGCAGAACACGCTTCCGTTCGCACTCTCAAAGCTTGGCACTCTTGCTGCAAACGTCGCCGCGAGATCTTTAGTTAGGTTACAATGAGTGTAGGAAGTCTAGGAATAACGCAAGTTTTGCATTGAGGATAGATCGGTAATATAGAGTCCCCAATCATGTCTACCTTAAGATAACGTATAACCTATACTAACACAAATAAATCAGCCAACAGGCATTTATCTACGTAATATGTAGCAATACAAGGGTGTTGCTGGAACTCATAGACTGTTGTACACAGCATTTAACCCCGTAGTTTTATATATACAGCAGCCTCGATGACTTGTCTCTGAACGATTGAACCGAGTGACACGTGTCTTTGAGTCCTGACCGAGAGGACGTGGATGTGGGAGGACCCCGCAGTATCCATTTGCTCCGGGTCGAGACCGTCTGCAATCACCGAACAAAGTAAGCGGTCACAGTAGGCCACCGGAGGAAATTTTCTAGGTTCAATCAAAGTGATAACCTTCTTGGTTCTGCTCCCCTTGATCGCCATCTTTTCGCTCAACCTTACGTGTTCGCGTAATTTCGCCATTTTTTGGTGATAGAAAGGTCAATAAAACTTTCACCAAAAAATTAAAAAATAGCAGTGGAAAGCGAGAAGGGCCGTTTAGTTCTCTTTTCTCCTTTGCGGAAATTTTAGTATCACTTTCACACCCTGTTACAGCAAATGGGCCTTGCAGCACCTCGCAAGTAAGTTTTCATGGCTAATTTTACCATCTGCAACTGTCCACCTCTGGGTATTCTGACCAGGCAGTGACCTAGGAAAATCAAAATCTCTCATGACCCTAATAATACCAATTGGTCACGGTCAACAAGCGGTTTTGGACACAAGATCCTGAGCTCCCAGGGATGGACACCCGGGAGCTTCTTGGGGGCGCGCAATGCCGCGCATGCTGAAATGTTTACCGCAGCGAGTGCATCTCATATCAAGGTTATCTTGAAAGATGATACACTTGGTCTAGGGGCCCGACCTAAACGTGACCCTTTAAATGAGCCCACTGGTCTTGATGCATTTAAAGGACTTCTTGGCAGGCTAAATGGCAAGTCAGATGCAGATCTGCAGGTCGAGCAGCGGAAACGCGACAATGCAAAATTGGCTCGATATGCTGCCACGAAATGGCAAGCAGTCACATTCATAAGTGGTGGTTTACTAGCTCAGGAAAAGATCACACCCATTGTTATCAAGGAGACGCCCAGCGTTGACCAAAACAAGCAGGAGGACGAACCGTCTGCTGCATTGCCAGGGCCTGACAAAGACCGAGCGAGCTCCGATGGCGTTCAAGAGTCAGACAACGTTGGAGGATCAAGTGATAAAAGCATCAAGAAGAAGAAGAAGTCGAGTTCCAAAAGCCATCGGGAGAAGAAGGATAAGAAAAGGAAACATACCGAAGGGTTCGAGTCCACCGACTCCAGCAATGCGAACAAGAAGTCACCTGAGGAAAAGAGAGAGGCGAATGGGGATGATGAAGGAAGCTCTTCAACAGCTTCCAAAGCTCCGTCGAGGGAGCGCCGTCCAATGGGCAGACATGTCTTTAGAGGCCGACATATTGCGCAGAAAAAAGCGGCTCTCATGGACGAAAAGTCTCTCAACGAGGTAAGGGATTGCTTTGATATTGACGTTCCAAATCCCAGAGGCTAATATGTTACAGATATTCATGGTCAAATCATAGTGTTGTACATCTTTTTCATGACATACCCCAGTCTTATAGACATCGATATACTCCATGCTGCACTTTCCTACAGTCATTCAAAACGACCTTTAGCACACATATTTGCATGTGATACACAGAGATAGACCAGAAGTCCTTTTGTGATTCAGGCCCAGTGCTGTGCCACTGTAATCTATGAGGCGTCGGGTTAGCTTCAAGCAAACACGTTAAACCAGGGTATAGTATAGTCTTGGTAACCGTGGCTCTCTTTGTTTTCCTTTAGATAAAATAAGAACCCGCTCCTAATTTTAAGCCTCGGTATCAAAAATATTGACTGTGTATATTGTACCCTTTGACAAGAGAATCTAGCATGCGCATACTGTCCCTTACCCGGAGATATAATGATAAATTATGTAAGACGAACGAACCTCTAACTATAGGATGGTATGAGTAGAGAGATACGTATCGGATAATAAGGGTGTTGCAAAGACACAAAGTAAAGGAAGCAGGAGTAACTAGTACGGAGTACACAGTCGATAGCCGATAACCATGCCTCCGTACTCGGATCGAGGCCGAGGCGCTTTAAGGAAGGGAATAATGACGTGGGTTCCCGCAGTGATCAGGCGTTGACCCACTATCTAGAAACCACCCCGTCCGGCAGCAACCTAGGCTCTAGCTGTTAGGTGTCTCACCATCCTGACGAAGTGTCTCCATATGCCAGCAGTTATTCTCGAGGCTTTCAGAATCCATTAAATCTCTCGCTCTCAATCGTATTATCTAGTACTCAGGTGGTACTTTTCCCCAATCGAAGCCCGGCCAAAACAAGCTCATATCCTTTCAACGTGGTACATGGTCGACCTCGATCCCCTTCGCGTTAAAGTCTTGAAATAAAGGATTCAGATCCTTCGTCTCGGGCTCGATCTGTCTTGATTCTTTCTGTCTGATCAACGGATGTCGCCTTCCGATACCCCTCCGGGCCCCATTCCATTGGGCCAGGAAAATGCAGCGCTACAACCTACACCTGCCGAAGGTTCTCTCAAAAGGCTCTGGAAACGAGCAAATTTGCCTTACAAGACCAGCTCGTTCGGGGTTCCAGATGCCGCTGCTCTCCAAGCACCCCAGGAAACAACAAAGGAGTCAAGGGGATCGAGGTGAGTATTCGAGAATGCCTCTGCGAAGTCCGTCGAGTCTCGATTTCTGACAAGCGCCCCTCTAGTATTCGTTGGGCGCCACTCAATGTTGGACTCGAACGGCGCTTACAGACTCTGGTGGTCTTGTGCCATACCCTGACAATAGCGATCCTATTAACAGCATTTTTCTTTTTGTGCGCAATCCCTTTATTCTGGCCCATTATACTGCCTTACCTTATCTATATATCCCTGTTTTCAACGGCAGCCACATCGGGCGATCTGAGCGGCAGGTGTGACTTTCTACGTTCACTTGGTGTATGGTCAATTTATGCATCGTATTTCCCGGCCCGCTTGCATCGTTCAGAACCTCTTCTTCCAACCCGGAAGTATATCTTTGGCTATCATCCGCATGGGATTATTTCCCATGGCGCCTTTGCAGCGTTTGCTACTGAGGCTCTTGGATTTGCAAAACTCTTCCCTGGCATCACCAACACCTTGCTCACGCTTGATTCAAATTTCCGGATTCCCCTCTATAGGGAATATGCACTAGCTATGGGGATTGCTAGTGTTTCGCGCGAATCATGCGAGAATTTGCTATCAAAAGGCGGCCTTGATGGCGAAGGAATGGGCCGTGCTGTAACTATCGTCATAGGTGGCGCTCGTGAGTCTCTTGATGCTCTTCCGCATACATTGCGCCTTGTACTCAAGAGGCGTAAAGGTTTCATTAAACTGGCCATCCACACTGGCGCTGATCTTGTGCCAGTACTAGCCTTTGGTGAAAACGACCTCTATGAACAAGTGCGCTCTGAAAACCATCCTGTTATACATAAATTGCAGATGCTGGTTAAACATACACTAGGATTCACTATTCCGTTATTTCATGCCCGTGGCGTCTTTAACTATGACGTGGGTCTGATGCCATATCGTCGGCCACTGAACATTGTTGTCGGTCGTCCAATTCATGTTGTGCAGCAGCGGGATAGGGAGAAGATCGACGATGATTACATCAACCATCTTCATTCATTATACGTTCAGGAATTAGAAAGAATATGGGAAGAGTGGAAAGACAAATATGCCAAGGATAGGACATCGGAAATCGAAGTCGTTGCTTGACACTGGCAGACTAATACCACCAGAGATAAAGAGGGGTGATGACTGTTTTGTCTCGCTATCTACATATATGCATATATATATTGTACCTAAATATTCAAATTATCAGGAACGTAATATTTGAGGTGAGAACTAATTCCGAACAGAGCGAAGTTGAATGCCCAGGGATCCCGCGATGCTATGAGTTGTTCGCAATCACGAGGACATGGGAAATTGAATGATCGTATGCATTATATATCCTACTAGTCCTGGCCCGAACATGTTTTGATGTAAAGAACGTGTGTTCTCCCAACAAGTTAGCTAGCTGTATCAGCTCTTCGCTCAGATGCCGGGTACATGCTGAAAGTAGCCCTAACGAAACCTAGAACCGCGCCATTCTCATACAGCAGCATACTGACTAGCTAGAATTGGTTGCTATCATACAACCTTATCAACATTTCCTAGCGTCCTAACTGCGGGACTGCAAGGGTCGCCGTTCAAGCAAAAATTCCTAGTAAAGGTATACAAACCGCCATTACAGACAACCGGGGTGTAATGAAGAAGTGGAAAGGAAACAGTTTTGTACTATCCTTCAACCTGCTCAACGTACTTTCATTATGTCATTACTAATCAATATGCCTATCAACAGGCAGGCGTAACAGGAATATCAACACATAGAAGTAGATGAAGAGGAAGCACAATACGAAGTCAGGGCACAGAAAGGAAAATCGGGTATCTAGATCAGTCCACACAAAAAAGGGTATTATAGAAAGAAAAGTGGAATGTCAACGAAGAGGGTACAAGGCACGGGCAAAACGGGGGAGGTAAAAACCGAAAGACAGAAATTGTGTACTGAATGGCGTGTGGCGGAAAGGCAGTCAAAGAATCGCTATACTGCCTCCCCTGAGCAGAAAATATGGTCCCGGAAAAGGCCCAGAAAGAGAACAAAAAATCGCAATTCAAGCTTGCTGACCTCAGTCAGAGCCTGCCAAACCCGTAGTACCTGTGCTCAACCCTGGCAGCCCGGTCATTGATTCGGATGTCCGCCGACTCTCTGCGGCAATACGGACACTACCACGAGAGCCCTTGATGAGGTGTCCACTCTCAACGCGGTCTTGTAACATCTCGTCTAGAATTCGTGACACGTCGTCCATGCCACGCCTCTTCTCTTCCGTGTCATCATCTTTGAGTGGCGAACTGAGACCAACGGCTGAGTCGTAAGCCGGTGAGTCATCGCCACCGGGCTGATGTTCCTGACCCCCAGGCCTCTCTTTCGTGTCCGACATGAAGGGGTCGGCTGCTGAATGGGCTAAATCTCGATGTCGAGCGGCAGAGCGAAGGGCAGCAAGCATCCGGTCTTTGTCATCCAGTTGTAGACGAAGCTCATTGATCTCCATGTCCTTCTCCCGTAGAAGAGCTAGAACATCAGGGGCGTCTGAAGCACTTCCAGCCTTCATACCTATGGACATGCGAGAGTGACTGGACCGTCGTGCCTGTAAAAGCCGTCGCTCCAGCGTAGAGATATAGCGATTCTTGTCATTGAGGTCGGCCTGAAGGGCCGCGATTTGTCTCTGGGCACTTGCCTTCCCATCTGCAAATTCGCCAATAGAATCCTCTTCTTCTTCGTTACCAAGATGCCCAATTGGAAAATGTTGATTACCGGGATAATCGCTGCTGTTGATAGAGAGGAAGGAAATTGGTCGAAGCGACGAATGCCCGTATGCGCCTAATGTAGACTGGCTGAGCGAAGAACGCAAAGATCGAGATCCAGTCTCGGTAGCTGACATCCTTGATAGGCGGCCAAGAGCGGATATGCTTCCATAGGTATTGACACCTGTAGACTTTGAACATAAAATCAGACGGTTCAAATGCTCAATTCGTTCCTTCAATGCCGTCCGAGCCAATTGCATTTCAAGCATCTGCTCTTCGTGACGGGCCTGCGCTTCTTTTTCGAGCTGCTGTTCTTCCAGCTTCAGCTCCTTCTCAGCTTGAGCCTTGGTCTGACTCTCCAGCTGGTTACGGAGCGTCTGGATCTCCATACGGTACCGTTCCAGAAGAACTCTGCTTCCGGCATCACCTCCACCACTACCAAATGCTTCCTCCGCTCGTTTGGCATGACTGACGATGCTGTTCTTGGCTCGAGCTGCGAATTTCAAGGTGTTGAGAGTTTCGCCGGAGTGTGACTTGGCCGTCCCTCCTAGCTGAACCGTACAAAGAATACTGACCAGTGAATTTCCTGACAGGGCAGGCTGCAGTAATCTCGTAAGTTTGCTATCCCGGTATGGAAGGTGTTTCCCCTCTTTATCGGTTGGGTTGCCGGGCTTATCTCTAGCTTCCGACAGCTTGGAGATGATGGTGCCCAAAGTAAGTAAGCTTTTGTTTATATGGGCACCTTCCGTGCGCCGTTCCTTGTCCTCGGCAGCGCGCTCTGAACCAGCAAGGTCGATCAGACTAAGCGTCGACACTCGGACTCCACCTGGAACCAAGCCTGACCGTCTGTCCTGAGAAGCCCCCGCAGGCACCCGTTCCCTGCTCTCAACAACAATCTGAACAACTGCGTGACTTCGAGAGCTGCGAGAGTTGAATTGCGTGCTACCGGTCCGCCTAGCATGATCGCCCCTCGCTATCACACGGAGAAGCTGCGTCGGACTTTGAACTATTTCTTCTTTCAGTGGCGTGGCATATACGCCGCGTTTGCTGTCTTCGCGAAGCTTGATTTCCTCCTGTTGAGGGGCGGCGGTCCCGCCAGATACCGAGGCTGACAGCAGGTCGTGGATCTTCTCATTGTATATCTCCAAATAACTGACACGCAGTAAGAATTCTCGATGTGGTGTTTCCCTAATGAAAGAGAATATGTCCGTTATTGCCAACGGTATCACTCCTGGGGACGTTGCGGTTCCTTGCATAGAAAAGGTCTTGCCTGTACCGGTCATGCCGTAAGCGAAGACCGTACCATGATATCCTTCCATTACCCGCCTCACTAGACGTTTCGCTGCAGAATCGTAGATCTTCGCGTTATGTTCGTGAGGGGGGAACACGTTATCTAATGCGAGGACATGTAAGAGTAAGCCAGATATACCTGATTGTGGCCAAAGAGAATACGGAGGATATCCTTACCGAACGAATAATCACCACCCTCTTTTCCGTTATAGGAGATAAGGCCTTGCCTCCCATCTACCGACCATTCAGCAGTCTTTGCGGTTTCTGCCCCATTCACGTCAGGGCGCACTCGGACGCTCACGATGACGTTTCCCTTCGTTTCTTTCAGCTTAGAATTAGACTTCGGTGCGCCTTCATCGGCATCTTCAAACGTAGTGGCACTAGTCGAGTAAGATCCTTGCGCAGATGAGCTTCTGCTTTGTGGAGGTGAGGCTTCCGCATCTCGTACTTCAGTAGCCGGGATAGATTTCGCATCACCAGCACCACTCAGCAACGATGCGGTTTTAGAGCTCCGGTAACTACTGGTGGTTCCTGTACTTAGTCTCGAGCTTTTCCTTGCCTTTACACTGCCCGATGGATGAACGCCCTGTATTCCCGATAATGAAGACGCAGTAGAAGGGCGGCTTCCCGACCTAGGTGGCTGAGGAAACGCCGCAATGCTGATGGTTCGTCGCAGTGATTTGTCAGGGCTACTCGGAACCCGGCTACCGGCAACGGTCCGCGACGTGCTGGTGTTAGCCATGGAGCTAGACAGGAGTGGTCTTCCAAGAGTTGATCTAGGGCTAGAAGGGGCGCGCATCTTTAGCGATGGGGACGGAGACGGTGCTCTTGACGTGTCAGATGCAACAGGAAGGCTTTTTCGTGACCTGGGAGCTGGAAATTGAGGACAGGGCCCAGCCGAAGAGTTTGCGGCCGTCCGCGACGACGGTGGTAAGGACGACATTTTCAATCAACTGTCGTACTATTTCGAAAAGTTCGTGACTTATTCTGTTCGGCGATGAATGGTTGCCACTTATTGCTCGGTACTTTCTGCGGCGGCCATCCGTATGTGCCAGTTTAAACTCCCGAAGTCGCGCCTATTTCACAAGATATAATTCTGTTAGACAAGCCAATAAGAGAGCATTGAAATATGCAACAACATCACCATACGACCAGCTTCCATCTTGGATCGCAGGAGTTTATCACGCGTTTGTGCATCCGTAGAAGCTTGCTCGATATGTGAGAAGACAGGGGGAACTAGGACGATAACAGTATACTAGGCAGTCAGGGCCCATGTATTGAGACGCACCTTGATTGATATGAGGCACTCCCGTCCTTCGAAGACCGAGTCTGAGTCGGATGTTTCCGCAAATCGCCCAAAAGACTAGGGTGTTTGCGGGCTGAGATAAGGGAACTGTAAGGTAAACAAGCGCCAACCTTGGCGCACGACAGATGTGTTCAAAAGCCCTTGCTGGCTGGGTTTCTTGCGGCGTTGGGCACGTGTGTAAATTATGGGCCGATGTCAGAATCCCCGTTTCAGCCCTGGCAGGCTTGGATAGTCTTCTCTCTTAACGCAACAGCAGCGAACTTGAGAGCTGGTGTTTGAAGAGGGGGCCGCTAATCGGGAGCGTTAATACCTGAGAAGATGGCCCTGAGTGAAGATCAGGCAAGGCCAAAAGAATGGGTAGACAAGTGACCGATCCTTTAGATGGTAGAATACCCCCGTACGCCGCAATCCGCCTCCAACGCGAGGCGTTGCGTTGAAGGAGGCTCCAAGGGTTGGTCCTCTCAACCTTTAGTGCCGCGCGGGACGGGTAAATGGCTGGGAGCAGGTTATGAGGGGCGCGGTAGCAATTTCACTTCTTGGTTAGACCAAGACAATTGCGATCGCGAGAGTTAGATATTTGTGTGTTTACTACAACATACAGCTTGATGATACTGGTAGTCGAAACCAGTACCGACACGAATGAGCTGGCTGTTGCTTCCGCAGGTACCATAGCATAATACAACTCCCCTTTGTGTGGTGCACTTTAACTCTCAGACGGTGGACCTTTCTGGAGCCTGTGATACCGGCAAAATAACTAGACTAAACAAGAATCCAACAAAATACTCTGCGATGCGGGTACTTTGTATAGATTACCACCTATACGGTACTACCTGGAAACTTACAGTAAGTTAGGGATCTAGTCAGGTGGATCGGACGGTCCATAGAGGAGTCTTTTGCGGCTTTGCAGGATGAAGGTATCTAGTAAATCAAGTAGCTCAAATCTTTCTTTGGTATCCCAGAGTCATTCAACACCACAAGACGGAAAATAATGCAACGAAACCGAACACAATAATACAAGCACTTCGAGTTCGCCTTGTCAATTTTCACAAGGCATTGCCCCTTAAGAGAAATGGCCCTCCCTTTGCAAGTAGTATACGTGAATTAACTACCTTCCTCCAATTCATTGAGACTAACTAACTGAAGGATGTCTGTTGAGGTAACTTCTTATCTGACATCTATATTTGAGGGAAGTACGGAGTAGTAACATCGTTGAAGGAACCACAACGTCTGTGCTGTGTACTTATCTAGTGAGGGTGATCGAACACTCTCTCCCATTTTCCAACCTCTCTCGTGTGGGTGAAACCTTAACAGGGCCCAAACGCTAAGAGACAAAGGCCTTTTCAAATGTCTGATTAAACCTTGTAAGGGGCTTTGGGAATATTATCTTAGTACGTAGCAGCCTTCGACTGACCAATAAAGCCTTTGACTCCGTGCTACGGATACTGCTGCCATATATTTCCCCCAGAAACAGGGTATACTTGTCTCGGAAAAAGAGGTGGCCGATTGCTAATTACCTTGCCCGCTCCATAGGCGGTTCTCAAATGAATAAATCCTACATGTGCCCTGCAGAACACAATAATTTCCATCAGATGCAGTGTGCAGCACTCCGTACATAACAAAGCACTGGAGTCGTTTCCACGATAGGGGGTGGGCTTTTGTCGATCAATTTCCCCATCAAGGTGCTAATGTCGATCACTAGCACTGTACTGAGCGATCCCGCTTTCTTTTACGCACATACGATGCCAAGAAAACAGCATACACAGCATGAATCTTCCAATCAGAGAGTCAGTTCGACGAACACATGTACTCAAGAAGACCCCAGGATTCTCTTCCGGCCTAAGACATATACCATTGCATGGTATTTCCACCCCCAGAACTATTGAGGTACCGGCAATCCCTCAAATCAGCGAGCCATCTAACGGACGGTGTAGCAAGCGCTTTCATCGAGTAGACTACTAGTATCTGAGCTATCCTGTTATTCCGATTACATATCTTTGCTGGGGACCTTGCAATAATGACTCCGGTGAGTCACCTTGCCGCATATCTCTCCCGCCGATCTAGGCGCAGTCCACAATGCCAATGAGCGGATCTCATTTCGAGGGATGATGTTCACCAGCTATGAGCTGATTGCCGCCTATCATTCCTGGGGGAGCATAGGTCGACACCGTGTGAGGTCAGCTCTTCTTCCATGTTGGCAGAAACCTTTAGGCTCCTAAGAATACCTAGCTTATATTGTACCACCTGCTAAGCCTTGACCTTGATGTGACTCGGGATCCTCAATGAGCGCTGGCTAGATAGTTCCCGATTATCTGATCTTTGACCATCGACGTGGCACAGTACATTACGGTGCCAAGGAGAAATGCAAGTACAACTGTGTGCGAAGATTCGAGACTGAGAGAACGCACATGCAATTATCAGTCCCTTGCCACACCAAAATCCAATTGTCGAGCGGCATTTTTGAAGGGAGTAGTATCGTCAAGTTCCCCGCCTCGCCTCGTTAAATCATCGCCCATCTTTTTAGGACCGCCGACTTTTCTAGGCAGATCTTGTTTCTTAGTTGGCTTCGGTTCAGTAAGCCACCAGCCATGTTGTAGGATTCGGCAGGCAGTGCTTCGTTTTCTTGGGTCCAAAGTACACATCGACATGAGCAAATCTGCCCCAACAGGCCCAGCCGTCGGAAACTGCCGGAGAAAGAATTCTCGACCTTGTAAAGGCACAGTATGATTCGGATCGGCTGGTATGTAATTTGGCAATCTAGTTACGCCTGGCCAATTTTCCTCAGTTGGTGTCCCAAAAGCTTCGCAGATCTTCGAGATTTGATCCAGGTCTGAGTTCCCTGCGACGAATGGAACCCGTAGAAGGAGTTCGGCAAAAACCATTCCCATGGACCAAACGTCGACAGCTCCAGAATATTGCCGCGCACCGAATAACAGCTCAGGGGGTCGATACCAGCGTGTGATCACCTGGTGTGTCATGTTCAAGTATGGATCAGCGAAGGACCTGGCCAACCCAAAATCTGCCAGCTTGACCTCGCCGTCAGCGGCGACTAAGAGGTTGTTTGGTTTAATATCACGGTGTAAGATAAAATTCTCATGACAGAACCAAACACCCCTGGCAAGCATGCCCATCCAGGCTTTTACATCGGCAGCACCGTAGTGAATATTGCTGTCCCTGATGAGCATCTCAAGATCCCCCCGTGGCAGGTATTCGAGGACCAGATTGAGGTTTTGATCCTTAGACGAGAAAACGTCGTGGAGTGCAATTATGTTTGGATGAGAAAGTTCTTGGAGATATTTTACCTCCCGAATGGCGTCCATAGAAAGCCCATCCTTGTATTCAGCATTGACCTTTATTTTTTTTATTGCAACGAATGACGACGGATCGGTGCGAAGGTGTCCGAGGAATACTACGGCATAAGTTCCTTCACCCAACTTCTTATCTGCAAAAGTGGCCATCCATTAGCATCGCTGTACTGATACTTCTGAGAAGGTGGTTTTGAAGATTATAGAAATGATAAGGTATGTTGAATAGTAGATTTAAAGCAAGCGATGGGATTTTGGTACCTTTTATGTACTTGTGCCGCACATCGTCATTGAGTTGCTCCGTAATTTCGCGGTCGGGGTGCTTCATGCGCTGGGGCGATAATGTGCCCTTTGGCTTATTGGGTGAGCTGGTGCCAGACTCATTATCAAATTTGTTGCCTGTATTTGAGCTTGAAGCTGCAACTGATGAGGCGTGCGGGACCAAAGGCGAAACCGCCATCATCTGCTTATATGCACTCGATCCCACTGAGTAGGGAGAGGACGATTAGTATCACCGAAACAGCAGTAGCATACCAAAGAAGCGAATATTGGCAGCTAGTAAGCGCCAACAGCCAAAATTGTCGGACTGGCTGGCGAGATAAGGCACAAGTTGACTGAGCATCTACGGAGTACAATGGTAGGATCAAAGTTCGGAGTTTAGTTGATCCCGGGACTTGCTCCGGAACTGCGCATACTGCCGAACTTTTCTCCAGGATGGTCGGGACCGAGAGCAAGACATCTAACCCTTACTACGCTACCAAAAGTGACGATTTTCAGCGACGGGGAAGGGGCTTGTTATCTTTTATCTCTGCACTCCTTCAATATTTCGCCTTTTCAGAGAACCGTCGATAGTGTCAAAACAATAACTCCGAGACGGCATTGATTGCTTCGAGGAAGCCCGACGAAATAATGGCGACACGCAGTTCGCAACGCTTGCCCTTGCAAGTTATGAAATCCATGACGATCAGCAAACAGTTCATACGGAGCATTCACAAAAACACACGCGCCCCTTCTCCGCCGTCACCCACGCCCTTTGTTCCCGATGTCGAGACCTTTCTTAAGTTAATCGGGCGTGGGATGCACAAACATGCGAGCAAGCTGCCTTCTTGGGATAAACTGTTCACTCTCAGTTCCACTGAACTTCGGGATCTAGGCATTGAGCCCGCGCGTCAGCGGCGGTACCTGCTTCGCAAGATGGACAAGTTCAGGCAGGGGATCTATGGGCCCGGTGGAGACTTGGAAAACGTGGTGGATGGCGTTGCACAGCTTCGAGTTGTTGAAGTTCCGACACTGAACAAGGAAACCTCGCACCCTTTGAATTCCTCGGCTACTCTATCTCCAGGAATGAGGAGAGTCATTGTCAACACTCCGCCGGACACTTCCGAATACACTTATGATCCCACGAAACCCCTCAAGAAGTTTGCGCGCATGAAGATCACTGCCGGTTCTGCTATCAGTGGCCCGTATCTTCAACCGATCAAAGGAACAAATGGTAGTGCGGCCCTAATCAAGGTCGAGGAGGGTATGTGGGAAGACAAGCTCGGCCACAAAGTGGACGGTGGTGAGAGGAGACGTGCTGAAGTTCGGGCCAAGAAGCGAAGCGAAGAGAAGAAGAAGGGAATCTAGGACTACGCCACAGCACACATACTTGTCTACTTCTGTTGTATCTTAAAGGGCGCCTATATTGAGTCATGTACATGTATTATATTCCATAGTTTAACAGTTCTTCCGGCTATTGAAACTATTTCCTTTCGCTTTCAAGAAGGGAAACCGATTTCTGATGAAAAAGCTGGCCCATAAGACGCCTGTACGGGACAGTCACTCTGGCCATAGATACATTAAACTTCTATATAATGCGTGCGAACCACGTACCTATAACACAATCATCACTCATAGTCAACCCTAGATCAGGACGTTGGATTGATCTACTGTACAAGCAATCATTACATGAGACGAAACCAGTAAACAAAGCCCGAAAACAGGAATAAGGAGAAAAAGAAAGATAATTCCATGAAATGACCATTTGAGTCATTTCCGTCGTATTACATGGGAGTTTAAAATGCAATCACCGAACGCGGTATTCTATGCAGTAACAGGCAGGCTATCATGATTTAATGGTGGCAGCGCGCTTCTCAAATTGAATGACAGACTTGCCAGCAGGCTTAGAGAAGAGAGACTAGAATTGGTCAGCCTTGTCAATCGTAGCTAAAAAAGGGTCGACGCATTGTCGGGTTGGGAAGGGTGTTGCTTACCGAGTAGTCTGTTTCCGGGATATCCTTGACGTTCGGCAGGTTGCGGAACTTGAATAGCCTCACCAAAGCCGCAGTAATCGCACCAAGTTGCACATAGGCGAATTGTTCACCAATGCATCTGTGACGTCCTGCACCGAATGGTAGGTAGGGGCTATTGGTGCCTTTGCTGACAAGGCCATATCCATAATCAATTTGGTCTTCTTCATCCGCATTGGTTGCAACAGTCTCATCCCAACGATGAGGATCCCATTTGAGGGGGTTGGGGAAATATTCCTCCGATCTTGCAGTAACACCAGGAGACGAAAGGACATTGTGACTGGTTGGGATGACATATGGCGTGCCATCCACAGGCATCGGGTTTTTGACTGCGCGAATGATCGAATGAATCGGCGCGTGAATCCGCAGTGTCTCTTTGATGACTTTAGCGTGCAAGTCAAGCTTCTGCAAGTCATCATAAGTAAGAGGTGGAAGATCTGACCCAAGCACACGGATCTGTTCGGCATATAACTCCTCCATGATTTGTGGATTTTTCGCAAGGTGTAAGACTATCCATGAAGCTGTTGACGATGAAGAATGCTGGCCAGCCATGAGTAGGGCGATCATCATGTGTGCGATTTCCTCGTCTGGAACCGGGGTGCCATCCTTGTATGTGCATGACATAAGGTTCCAGACCATATCCTCAGAATCCTTCTTGTTTCCACCCATCCGGCGTTCCTTGACAATCTCCATATAAGTTTCTGTCATCTTTTTCTGTGCAGCATCACGTTTCCGGTTGTGGGGAAGTGGTGCCCAGGGGAGCATAAAGTTGATAGGAGCGAACCCCATGTCAAGATCATGGTATAATTCGGCGAAAGTGGAATCGAATCGGCTCCGAACTTCCTTCCCTTGAAGAGAACGTGATGCAGTGTAAATGGTGATTTCGGCGATGGTCTTGCAGACGTCAAAAACGCCAGTTGATCCTTTGAAAGCCGCGGAATGCTTGACAAAATCATCTACCTCGTCGGTGATCAAGCGAACGTATGAACGTAGGGCGTCTGATGTGAGACCAAATTTGACGAACTACCATTGTTAGTACAAGTGCCATTACTCTCTCCACACTGAAGCTTACCTTCTTCTGCTCCATAAGTTTGGCATTGGGACAATCATACACCACGTTACGCCCAAAGACAGGGGTTGTAAGCGGGGAGTAGACTTCTTCAGCACAGACATCACGTAGCTTTCCGTTAAGAATAAAATCATTGCCCCTGGTTCCCAGGTAAACTGTCGTTTTCTTGCCGAGGAGGATGAATGTGAAGATATCGCCGTACTGTAGGTAGATTCGAGTCAGCAAGAAAACAAGAGATCAATAATCTCAGAATATCAGCCTGTACCTTCGCTCGACAGTCAAAGAAGAATTTATAGGGTTCCATGCCATAGCTAATAGTGCTACCTATGAATGGAAACCAGTGAAACACCAGAGGGGGCTCATTGGGGTTCTTGAAGCACAACTGTCCCAGGACATTGAGAATGACAGATACGGCCAACAGGGATAACAGGCCGACCCCCAAAAGTACTAGGACTGACGTATTCGAGCAGCGCTCGCAGAGGCTGTCGAGAACGACCGCGAGCAAGCCCATGTTGGGACGACAGCGGGAACAAAATGACCGGAGTGGACCGATTGGAGTGAGTTTGTTACGTTCACAAGGAAAAGTGACTCGAGCAGAGACACCTTCCTAGCCCTCGGCGTGGAAGCGCGACGGATGCCTGTGTGGATTGCTTGCAATGGCGCAGGAAAATGCACTTTGGGAAGGAACAAGCAAGAAAGAAAAATGGCAGCACGCCACTTGCCAGTAAGTGAGCGCCCTTAGTAAAGTACTAGTACTAGTAGCCTCGACCCGCTCACGGATTCTTGGTGGGCGTACCAGCCTGAAGTCTGAACGGCTCCACGCCCGCGGCTCTCCTAGCAGGAACTGGAAAGTCGAAAGTCTGAAAGTCTGAAAGTACCCAGCCGTTCCTTGGAGTGGATCCAGACCCGTTTCTGCCCCTGGTACGGAGTACATAGCCGTATAATACGAAATACGCATTTCGCTACCCAGATACTCCTATTTTAGTTAGAAGCTACTGGTATTAACTAGTAGGTCCTGCCTGCATACAGAACAAGCAGGATTGCTTGTCTTTTGAGGAAACTTTCCTTGCAGCAGTAGCAGATTGGTCATCATCTCTTTTTTTTTTTTTTTTGTTTTCCTTGGTTATTTTCGATTCAGCGTGCGGGAATCATTGTAAAAGTACCCATTGCATGATATTGGGCGGCTGTACTCGGCATAAGTACTGAAATTCCGAAGGGTCTGGAAGTGCCCCTGACTACGAATCGAAAGCTAGTAACTTTACGAAGCGGAAGCTTTGGTCTATGTATCTATGTTGTAGACAGTCTACTTAGGCCGTTTTTACTCTAAGTATTAGAATGTTCATTAGAGTAGACTTGACTCTTGCCTATGCCCTAGAGTAATCGTGAAGCACGCTAACATCACCCAGCCATGGAAACGCGCAATCCCCCAGTAATACACCCAACGAGAACTTGGCTTCTGCCACAGTCCATGTAAAGTTGGTATGATGGCTTCAGGGGATCTCCAGTTGTACAAGGCTGCCCTTCCTCATTTACGCCCATTGTTCGCTTTGTCATCGAACAAAACCGGATCACCTTGTTCTCCGAGGTTGACGAAGTTATTCGGGGCACTTATTCCAATAGAAGATACTTCATGCTCTCGTGCATTCTTTGCTGGATGGTTGTGAATACGTTTCCCAGCGTCGTTCTTGCGGTAAACTTTGACAGGTGCACCACTTTTCTGCTCATGTTCACTGTAGCAAACATCATTGATATTGCTGAGAAGTGTTCTTTCGCGCGCTAGCTTTCTTTTCGAAAAGTCCAACTTCCCCAAGGCCCCAGTCAGGCCGTCTGTGCTGTCGGAAACACTAGGCTGCTTTCCTGTAATCCATGGGTGCTCTAAGCATTCATCAACTGTGATTCGGTCGTCGTCATTAACTGTGAGCATTCGGTCTATCAGATCCAATGCCAAATCACCCACGGTGTCCCAATACGGGGACGGATAGTCGAAGCTCCCTTTTTGTATCTGCTGTGCTAAAGTGTACGGGTGTTCAGGTGTGTATAGTTCGTCAGAAAATGGGGGAAATCCGCAAAGGCATATGTATAAAACGACTCCGAGAGACCAGACATCCACAGCTTTTGTGTATTTCCGATAGCGCCGCTCACGCAATATTTCTGGCGCGACATCTACATAATTAGTATCATCGTTCCGGCTTTCGAGTGAATAGAAAACTCACAGGTTGGTGTACCACATCTTACAAACAATGATTGGTCAGCAATAGTACCAAAAAATTTTGGAGGACATGCCATACAGTGTAGTAGTAAATGAGTCTTCCCCGATAATCTTGGCTAATCCAAAATCACCAAGTTTCACTGTTAAGTCCTTGTTCGCAACAAGAATGTTTTCAGGTTTGATGTCACGGTGAATGATACCTCGGTCGTGCTAACACATCGTCTTAATTTTCTTTGTCAAGAGAAAGTAAGGGCAAGGGAGTTGTAGAGCATACCAGATATTTAAGCCCTTCAAATAATTGGATAAAGATGCAACGAGTCTCACTTTCCGAGAATTTCTGCCGGGTGATAATCAAGTTGAACAATTCGCCTTCCGGAGCGAGTTCCAAGACAAGATAAACGCCGTCGCTCTCGTCGAATGTATCTCTAAGGCAAAGCAGATTTGGATGACTGACGCCCTTCAAGATACCAATTTCCTGGTGTAGAACATCATTCTGGGAGCGCTGCGAATCGCCAGGACGTTTTTCAAATACTTTAACGGCATACTGAGTCCCCGTAGATCGTTCTACGCAAAGGTAGACTGTGGCGAAATGGCCTTTCCCAAGTTGTTGAAGAAGCCTAAATTGTTGACGGAAACGATTGGTGTCTCTTGTCCGAGGATATCTGAACACAAAACGGGCTTGATCTAAAATAGTGACCTCATCACCATCTTCAAGTTCACGGTGTTTGTTTTGGCCCACCATTGCATCATTGACAAAAGTACCGTTAGTGGAAAGATCCTGGAGAAAAGCGACAGCATCGCCTTTCCTATTTTCCGAAAATAACAAAGCATGTCGATTCGACACGGTAGGTATGTTAATCACCAGGTCTAGTAAGCTTCGTTAACTGTTTGTGTTTGAGAAACATGGCCTGGATACCTACCACATTCATTGTGTCGGCCTATTAGGTAGCCGCTGGGTGACAGAGAATCCTTCTGTTTAGGAACAGATCCCGCACTATCTTTCGCGGCTCCTTTCTTGGAGTTAGTCGTAGATTCTGCGGATTTGCGCTCCTCGCAACCTCCGCGTTTCCTCAATACCAGAGGACGGCGGACCTTATCATCAAGCGGAAGGAGGTATCCCCAGACTCCCTCTGCAGCTTCATCTTCGACCTCATCGGCAAATGCTCTAGGGGGGTAAACGAACTGAGAAAGGGCTTGGGTATCGCTAGGAGATGAACTAGCTTGCGGGAGTTCGGAGTTCGAAGGTGTCCGCCGATGTGAAATTCGAACAGGCTCCTCTGGTATAGCAGTCGTCTCCTTTTCGATGTCCGTGGCAGTCGAATCTCGTTGGGTCAGGGGTGTAGGCAAGTAGGACTGATCGTCTAGAGCTTGTGCTTTGCTTTGGGAACCATTTCTCTCGGAGCGTCGTGGCTTTTTGAGATCTTGCGATTCATTATCAGCGGTGGCCTACATGTTTACGCCACCGTCAGTCCAATTAGTCATAAGGGGATCGATGGCAATGACATACTCTGCCACGCTTGAGGGAGCTTTTCTCATTCTGTGGTGCCATTGTATTGCCTGTTCACATCCTATCAAACCCCAACAGTCCCGAAATCAGCTTGTCTTTCACACCTTAGAACTCAAGAATGGCAGATCAACCAGAGTATAAGCACTTGATAAATCCCCTGTTCCCTCCTATACCTCGAGAGTTGGAGATTTGCTCAAGTGTAGAAGTCGAGAGGTATGAATGATCACTGGAAAGATACGGGTGAGCAGACCAAAGGGGCAGGAAGAGAACGCGAAGAAATTATTTCACTAGCAAGAACCTAGATGGGCTAATGCGAAAGAGGGGGAAAGCGATCTATTGTTAAACAATCAAATCAAGGCTGCAGTGTACATAGAAGTCGGTCACAAACAACCTTAAGCGCGTGGTACCTCAGCTCCAGTAGGCCATGGGAAGGTCGAGCCAAGCTCACCCTACGACTTCGGTCGTCATTTACCTATACTACTCCTGTCACCGCTTTCGACCCAACCACCCTCACATCAAATACATATGGATTACATTGAGGATAATAGACGTGCAGAGTCAGAGGTAGATAATTTGAGTTGAGCATGCATGCAACATAAGGGGACTCTTAAATTCCGTTTTAACCCACAGGCCCAAAACGCCTATTATCGGGTATTGTAGCCCATAGTGTTGTGCTCCGTCGTTGGTCCTCAATAGTTTAGTTACGGAGTAGCTAATGAGAAGATGCCGACTTTGGCATTGCACGACTTAAGTAACTCTGAAGTTGAGTACCAGCTATAATTGCAGAGTGATCAAACAACATACTATTTTCTATATGCGTGTACAAGCTTACAGAGACATGGAGACATAAATTAAGCAGAGAAGGCCAATAGTGGTCCTAATAATGAATGCTGCTTAGAACCATAACCCACCGTTTGCAACTGGATACGAATCAAAGATTACTTCGATTTCTCGCAGGCCCTGAAGTCGCCGGAGAAAGCACCGTGCTTCTCTCAGAGAATTCAATAACAAGGATAATAATAAGTTAATTATACAATAAAAATGAAGACTCGAATGAAAGACGGAGATGCCAAGACACCAGAGAAGCGTTGAGGCCCAAGTGTCTGCTGTACCGAGGTTCTCCGTGCGGGAACCAGCTCCCCGTAATTCGACTAGTACGGAACACTAACACATAACCTCCTATCAGGGGCTCCCTGCTAACTTGGGCAATTGACAATAGCTACATGCTAGGTGTTCTGGAAAAAGAAGACAGTCTATTCATCACCACGCGTATCAAAACGTGATAAAGGCTACTAGGTGGATTCGTCTGGCACTATGGATGGGTAGGTCAACTGCAAGTCTCCTGGGAAGAATTTGTGCTGATGGGAATGTAGCCCCTCGACTATTAGAGCTTCGGCTCTGAATAGGCTTGCGGCATTAGCAGTCAAGGGAGCAGAATGCGGCAGCGATTCAGACATCGCACGACTCGCCCAGCAGTCACTATGCCCCGTTCACCCATCGAACGATACCCTTAACGGTATCTTGCAAACCCAAGCTCCTACATCGCGGGTGCCTATGGTTTGTTAGCTCCTTCTCTTAGTCCAGCTTTGTAGGTGGCTTCCAGGCTGACCCCTTCAGGGTATAAGAGAGCTAGATGTGCTTGTTTCTCTATGTAAAGCGTCTCCTTCAGTGACCAGAATCGAGCATGCTTCGAAACTAGCATCACTTCTATCTCAATACCTTCCGGAATCGCATAGCCAACTTTTTCGTCCTTCACCCTTTCTTCACAATGTGAAACCTTCGCCCTGGGAGAGTCTTACTTATAATCTCACGCTGGCTCTCCTCTCCCTGGGTTCGAGTCATCCACCGCTGCGTAGTATCGTGGCTGGTGCTTTCAATGAGTATCTGAGGAATTGCACCGAAGCTATCAAAGCAGTTGCACCACTCCATCACTACCAAACGGAATCAAACGGTCGGGATGCCGAACATGATTCAATCAGCGTGTTATCGATATCCGCCTCTCTTGTGGGCTTCCTCGGAGCTTCGTCTGCACTCTCTTCGTTCTGGACTCCTAGCGAGAAGCTGCAGTTAGCCAACAATTTGCGATCGATGCTCTGCGAGCGATTTTTGGTAGCCGTGGAGACAGCCTCGTCTATCGTACGGAATGGAAGCATGCCCAATTATCTGCTTAGGGAGTGGAGAAAGTACACTCGCCGTTATGATGCTGATGGGCGTCCTCTAGGGGCTATGCTACTTCAGGAAGGATTCATCAGGTTCCTCAAATCATGTGTCACACGAGTGGTCGACATCGATGGCACACCAGGTGTTGAGTTTTCACATGATATATTGCTTAACTTGGGCACCGCTAGAAGTTCTGACGACGCTGAGATCGCTCTTACCGATCGGGTGGCAGCCATCATCGCTGATGAGATCCAGCTCTTAGAAGATGGCTCGGATTATCTGCAACTTGGCTCCCCCTGGAAGCAACGGATTGCTTTTTCCATGAAAGCTTTAGCTTTACTCGGATACCTAAACTGTATCATTCTGTGTGAAGATACGACGAACAAGGAAGATTTTGTCTCATGGCTGGAGGACACACTTATGGATCCAAACCAGATGGCTCATGCTGATTTAGCAACAGCGGTTCTGGAAAGCATGGCAGTTATTTCTCGAGTTTCCGTAGCAATCGCATCCTCGGGAAGCCGTTCTCTGTTGAGATTCATCGTCGAGGGAGGTGCACCGACCGGTACCACCGGTTCCGTTGCAGGAAAATGTCTTGCACATGTTCTCGGTGGCCTTTCTCAAGATGCTGTTATCACCACACTCTACTCCCTAGGGAATGTTCTTAGCTCTGGATCAGGCACTGACAAGTCGTATCAAAGCCACATGCTTGGGGATCATTCCGCTCAAGGAAATACATCTCTCCCCTTTCCAACGACCAGAACTGGCAGCGTGGTTTCCTTTTCAGCTGATATCGAAGCAAATAATCTTTCATACAAAAACGTCGTCCGAGCTATTGTGCAAATTGCAACCAGCTGCAATGACGAGAAAATAAGTGCTTTGGCACAGTCCATGTTGTTACAGAAAATCGGGAAGGTGAATGCTACTATTGATGCTTTCATTATTACGGAAACGGCTGCGATATCATTGAGTACCGGGCAAGCCGAGTTTCAGCTCCTGCTCAAGTTTTATGATCGAGCATATCGTGATGGCATTTCCAAGGGCTATAACAGTGTTACGGATGCTGTCAAGAGCGCATTGGCATATCTATCTATCACGTTGAAGAGAGAATCGCCATTGTACGGTGTATACCTGGTTCACTTACTGGAAAATGTCGTAAACAAGGGTGATGCTACCGACCTCGAAAATGAGAGGCAGAAGGAGCTTGCTCTTGCAGCTGACGAAATTAGCCCTCTTCTGAGGCCTTTGGCTTTACTCGTGTCGTCTGGCAGGGGACAGCACGAGAATGCGGATACTATTACGTCTTATGATCAGGATGTCTCTGCTCTGTTCCGGGATGCATGGTTCAATATCGCGGTACATGGAATATCCATGCATTCGCCTGTTGGGCAAGACCATTTCGAGGAGCTGCGCTTACTCGCCAAACACTCTCCACCTCTTGTCTCCGAAGATCGTATGGAGGCGACGGAAAGCGATGTTGAGCTGAACACAATCCTCAGGCGAGGGTTGGGCTCACAGCGCTTCCAAGAGCAGAAGCGAAATCTCCTTGCTGAACTCCCTGGTCATGAGGCCGAAATAAAGCGATTAAGCTACTCGCAAGTTGTTTTCCTCAATGCTACAATCTTGGTTGAAAAGCTCCGTGCGTTGTCCGGAAAATGTACCGGGTTTCTTGATTACTTCCGCGACCCCGCCATAGCTACTACAGAAATGGCTAGCTGTATGAGTGCGATTGCAGAGAAAGTAGTAGCCAGTTACCTTTCGCTGACGATGTCCGGAAAGTCTGAGGACTTCTCTGTTGCCTATTTGTCAAGAGAGCTAGCTGCCTTCTTCATCGCTTGCAGCCATCGTGTTGAAAGGGTACAAAACGTCGCTGTGCTCTGCGCTAACAAGATAATTAATGAATGTCCATCAGCCCTCTGTGAGAAGCACTCTCTTTTCGCCTTACTCGAGCTTTTGACCGTTATGTGGCGTTCATGTCTAGAAGGAGAACTCGATGAGTTTGAGTGGAATCCTTCATTTACTTCACCCACAGGAATGGTAAGGGCTGATCTACCCGACAACTACAACTTCAGGAAAAGAACATTAGATGTTCTGCTTGAACGATCCAAGACATGGGTAGCGGCCGCCCTGGATATTGCACCCTTGGATGTAAAAGGCCTGCTTCAGGTATGACATTCTATTATCTTAAGCCTTGGAAAGCGACTTACACAACTCATAAAGACATATCTATCCCTTTCGGACGAGCATGCCGGATATGGCAACATTCTGTTGGGACGCTCTTTCGCGCTTGAGATGGGATCGCTTATCCCGAGCAGTGACCAACGTCTTGGTAAGACAACGTTATCCAATCCTCAACTAAGCTACTGTTGTCATTCTGATGTCTCTATGTTCTTCCAGGCTCAATGGACAGCCACGGCCTGAACAAAATAAATGTTGCTTCCGACTTCATTTCTCAGTACTCCACACGTCAGAACTACAGGACTTTGTATACACAAAGTGCTAGTGGCTCAAGGCCAGGCATTAGCGGGCTTAGTGGTTGGTAATATCTCGACTTATTTGCGTTTGAGTTGCTAATATATGGTAATCAGCTCACAAGATGCTTCCCGAGTCTTTTCTGTCTGTGAATAGAGTTATGGAGGACACGCTGTACCAAATTTACGCACAACTGAAGCTAGGAGAAGTTGTCTCCATTGCCGCGGTTCGTGATGCCCTACGGCAGGCCGCGGGCCTCCTGTGCAGTGATAACGACCCTTCTGCCTCCATTGCTCAGTACTTAGTCCAGATACCCTTTGAGATATTTTCAAAGGAGTCGATGGACATCGGTATATCCCTCTGGCTCGGAGTAATGCATGAGAATCCGAGAGTGGAATCCAAAATCTTGATAGAGGTTATCGGGTCTTGGGAGAAGTCAATACAGCGCCGAAAAGGGCTATTTGACCTAACCTGCAAGTAAGCAAAGATCCACTACTAGCACACTCTGAATCAATGCTAACTCGGTGAGATGTAGCTACGTTGATCCAATGTTCAGCAAGATCGAACTACTCCCCAGCGACAAAGCCCTAATGGCTAAAAATCAACAAGACTCCCAGGGCATCCTAACACCTCATTTCCAGCTTCTGCAGTTCTTCGAAAGCCATTTTGCTGCTGTTCGGCTCGCAAATTTCCAGGTTAAGTCACTTTTCGGCCGTCTTGTCGATAAGTCAAGTGTGGGGCTGTTACATGCCAGTGGTCATCCCTTGGCCAGGGAACTACATTTTCGTATTGTCTTGTTCAGTCTAAGGGTATTGAAGGACTCCCGGTTACCAGACCGGAATCTTGAGTGGAAGCTCAAAGACCAGATTTTGTCCGCTGCTTTGACTTGGTTTAGACATCCACCCAGGTACGTTTTATATATTTACTAGTTCCGATTCCATGCTAAGCATGATGATATCTAGATGGTCGTTCGGTGGAAACCGGCTACAGATCAAGGCCGAAGATAGAATCCTTGGCGACGTTTCTTCCGCTCTCGTAGATGTGGCTGGAGTTAGTGGCCACAGTCGCAGCTCCTCCAAGACGCTTCAGGCAAGACAGGAGCTTCTTCAGATTCTTCTGGAGGATGAAAGGTCACGCCTTAGGGTCTGGCTTTACCCGTTGGAGCCAGACAGGAAACATAACATGGCACAGTCAGCCGCAGTCAGAGGTTTTACAGAGGTATGTTTCCTTGTGGAAGAGCATACTGTTCTATGCTGTGATAGATCCGGTTGTGTCTAACAACTCGACCAGGATGCAACAAATCTACTACGCCTGGCGTGGTCCGAAGCCCCAGGGTTGGCAATACATCTTTCCACCCGCTTTCCGTCTACAAAGTTGAAAAACGACATCCGGTGGTTAATACTCAACTTTCCGGACAAGGCTATCGATGAGCCAAGTGCCCTTGAGATACTTTTTGGGTCTGCTCTTCCTGCCGACGTCCACAGCCAGTTGAAGGTATGTCGGTCGTCGTTTATCTATTCTTAATTCTGGACTGATGAGGATAGTTCCTCCTATACTGGGCCCCTGTCAACCCCGCCGAAGCCCTGACCTATTTTCTGCCCAGCTATGGGAACCATCCGTTCATACTGCAGTATGCGATGAAAGCCCTTGAGAGCCATTCAGTCGATGTTCGCTTCTACTTCGTACCACAGTTGGTCCAGGCTTTACGATACGATGCGCTGGGCTATGTTGAAAGATATATCATGGAGACAGCTAAGCTGTCTCAACTTTTTGCGCACCAAGTTATATGGAATATGAAAGCCAACTCCTACAAAGATGAAGACTCGCAGATCGTAAGTGTTACCGAGTGCTGTCTGTCAAAGAAAGTACTAACGAGTAACAATAGCCGGACCCTCTCAAGCCAACACTGGACAAATTCATGGATGCTTTGATTTCAAGCTTCACGGACGAGGAGCGTGAGTTTTATGAGAGAGAGTTTTCCTTCTTCAATGAAATCACGGGCATATCCGGTAAGCTTCGACCCTACATCAAAAGAAGCAAAGCAGAGAAAAAGGAGAAGATCGAAGAAGAACTCCGTAAGATCAAGGTGGAAGTCGGTGTATACCTTCCGAGCAATCCCGACGGTGTTGTTGTGGGAATCGATCGCAAGTCCGGCAAACCGCTCCAGAGCCATGCGAAGGCACCATATATGGCGACGTTTAGAATTCAGAAAACAAGAGCAGGGTCAGATGATGACAAAACCAAGCAAAAAGCCGGTGATGCACGACCTCCTAATGGGAATCAAGAGACCTATGAAGTATGGCAGTCAGCGATTTTCAAGGTTGGTGATGACTGCCGCCAGGACATGTTAGCCTTGCAAATGATTGCTGCTTTTCGGGGCATCTTCGCTAGTGTTGGGCTTGATGTTTGGGTATTCCCATATCGAGTTACTTCGACGGCGCCGGGTTGTGGTGTTATTGACGTGCTTCCGAATTCGATCTCGCGCGACATGCTTGGCCGTGAGGCAGTCAATGGTCTGTATGACTATTTCATTTCCAAGTATGGAGGGGAGGAATCAATACGGTTTCAGGAAGCACGCACAAATTTCGTTAAGAGCATGGCCGCTTATTCTGTCATCTCCTATCTCCTACAGTTCAAAGACCGGCATAACGGGAACATCATGGTTGATGATGCTGGTCACATCATCCATATTGATTTCGGGTTCTGTTTTGATATTGCACCAGGAGGTGTGCGGTTCGAACGTGCTCCCTTCAAGTTGACATCTGAGATGGTTGCTGTGATGAGCGGTACTCACCATACGCACTCCCATGCGGGTAGCGGCTCGGGAAGTGGACTTGGTTCCCATAGCCCTACGAGCACGCAGCCTTACAAATGGTTCGAATCACTGGTTGTTAAGGCATTCCTTGCTTCGCGTCCGTACAGTTCTAAGCTGTCGCACATCGTGTCATTGATGCTCGACAGCGGTCTTCCCTGCTTCAAGCCCGACACGTTGAAGAACTTCCGCGATCGATTTGTACTTGACAAAACCGAGAGAGAAGCAGCTGAGTACATGCGTGAGCTCGTCCGCAAGTCGTACATGAGTGTTTCAACGAAGGGATACGACCAATTCCAGCTTTTGACCAATGGCATTCCCTATTAAACGTCAAATGCTTCGTCTATCCGTGGAGTGCGGTGAGTGTGAGGCTTTGCTTTCGTGTCACGGCGCTCCTTTCCATGTTGTTGTTCGTTTTGTTTGACTTTCCGTCTGCGCTTGAGAGTATCCGCTATGCATAAGTCGTGTCGCTCTTTTTGTTCAACCCTTTCTCAATACAAGCATTCAGTCTCGTTGCAGTTACTCTCTTTCTCAATCAAGGGACAGACGTGTATCAAATCCAGTTAAGGAATAGAAATACACCTAGCACCTCATAGCCCTGACAACAATCTGCATAGCATGCTTCCAATTGCATGACCGAGTACTAATAGTGGCTCCTTATGCTCCTGATATTTGATAGGCATATATGTGACCCATTCAATGCTTCATTGGAGGGACTGCACTAATTTAATTTCGTTCTGATGCGCAAGTACTAATTACACTAGACCAGAACCGCAGCTGTGGAGTCGTCCATCACTCGTTATGCAAGCAAGTAATCCTCCTCATAGTAAATCTCAGTCCCGTGGTAGACAGATAGACGTGTGTGTATAGTAAGCATGGACAAGACCCCACCTTCGTATGCACTAAACGTATATACATGGGCGACTCGGAATTCACATCCTGCTAGAAAGAAACCAGGCTACTCGCAATAGATAACTGCAGGGTCATTGATAGCTCATACGGCTTGAACGTGTCCTTTTGCGATTCTTTTCGACTTCCGAGGAAGATGTAAAAGAGGAATAAAAGGAAATAATAAATAATTTGACGAATCGTTCGCTATAGCCAACCATAATACATAATACACTTGACTGGATTTTCTGTCTGTTTGCCTGCTACGTATTAGGTCTTTACGTACGGTTTTTCTTGCCTTCTTTCCCGCTGTCCTCTTTCGTATGTATAGTTAGAGGCACTCTAGTAGTGGTCATGTATCCGACCTTAGAAGTTATTAGTAACTCTAGATTTCGGCTGACGAACTATATAAATATATAACTAGTGAAGTGGCGCAGTAGACGGCCCAGCAACTTGCGAGTGATTATCTTGAGACAGGCACGTATATACCACGCACTACTACCCAGAGTCATACACCAGAGGTGTCGACAACATCGTTCAATCAGACATTCACAATGTCAAATCAGATAACTAGTTACTTATCTATCCTTCATACTAAGGAAGTTGGGTATCATGGATATAAACATGCACCGCTACTCTCTTTATATGTATTCATACACTTTTCATGAGTACCTGAGCCACACCGACTTTGACAAGAGATATATATACAGAAGAACAAAAGACATTCAGGGATGAACACTTGTCCCAAAAATAAACATACCAAGTGCGAGGGAGGGATAAAAATAAAAAAAAAATGCTCGTGTGTCCCCAGGGAGGATCGAACTCCCGGCCTTGGGATTTCCTGAAGGTTGAGGCCTTCAAGTCATACATTTGTTCGTATGAGACCCACGTGATAACCACTACACCATGGAGACATGTGTTGATGGAAGCCTGGCAAAAATAGTGCATAATAAGCCTAAGCTTAGGCGTCTCTGCCATAGCAAGACGATATTTCTGGACAACCGCATGTATAAGTGCTGCTGTACTAGCAGACTTGAAAACTCACATGTACACGGTGATCGATACAATGATATATTGTTATTGTAAAGAGAGTCAGGCTCCTGTTCGAGATTCGAATGCTCCCGGGATATGAATCAGTATTCATTCAAAGTAACTGGCAGTATCACATAGCAGGCAATTTGGGGGGCCAAGGATAAGAATCATAAGTGGGTCTGACCAGCAGGGCCCAGAGTAAATCATGTCATAGATGGAGAGAAGATCACGAAATCATCCGCAGGCGTACGGTGATGCAGAGACAAAGAAAGCCATGTAAAGGTGTGTGCTAGAGTAAACATTCGACAGAAGTTGTAGATCATGTCAATATTCATGCAAAAGTAGGAAAATTTTCTTCTTTCCCCCCCCCCAGTGAGCGAGCGACCCATAAGACAGCGGTCGTGGGTGAAGCTGTTCCGATAGATCAACCTTAATGTTTTTCTTTTACTTTTTTCCGCACCAAGATCTCTCGCCTGAACTGTCTCTTCTTGTTTTCTAAGAGACCTCACGGCCTCTCAGTACCCTTCCTGGAAAGGGTAGGGCATGAAAAAAAGGCAAAAATCAAACGCACATAGTGAAAAAGATGACATAGAACGAGCAAAAGGAAGGAGAAAGACGACAAATGGAAACCAGCAGACAGTAAAAAGATGGATTTAACCAGAAAGCCAGCCTTCATTCCTAGTCCATGAAATCACCCCGAAGGATCTTTTCTTGGAAGAAGTCAGGCTTATTCTGCTTGGGCTGTTTTGGCATTTCCCGAGCTGGTTGTTCCATTGACGCGATTGACGCAGCCCTCTGGTGATGATTCTGATGGCCCATATTGACCGCATGCTGGCTTTGAGGTGAATTGGGCGACACGACGCCCAAAGACGGCGCTCGCTCGGCCCGGGTCCGTAAGGCCTCAGACCAGTTGAAGCCTTCGCCTACTTGTCGCCAAGACGCGTTAGAACTATCGTTCTGGGGAAAGGCTTTGTATGTACTTGCAACAGTTGAGTTTGTGGGGCTAGGAGCTGAGGGGGGGCTGGCTAACGACGAAGTTCGCCGCCCTCCAGCCACCTGGGATGCAGAAGAGGGATATCTACCATTGCCAATGCTTCCTCCACGGGCATCACGCAATGCCTGTGCACCAAAGGAAAGACGTCGAGTGAAAGGAGAGCTAGGAGTGGCGTTGGGAGGTCCATTTTCGTTGTCTTCCACAACGGCTTCCTCTAGGTTTGCGGAATTGGATCCCACGGAACTGGAGACACTGCCATGTCGAATGTGTCGAGGTCCAAAGGGAGAAGTTTGGGTTGGTGAGCCAGAAAGTCCCAACGTGGTGATCGACAGCCGTCGTCCCTGATTTGGCTGAGCGCCAGCGACTGCGTTGGCCATGGAGCCAGATGGGGCACCGGCAGTTCCTTGACTCCCAGATCTTGAAAGGTAATCCGAAAAGGAAATCCCGGATGCCAGAGATGCTCGACGCTGGCGGGATGACGGGGGTGGCACGGAAATGGGAGATGTTGAACGGTCGTTGGACATGGTCACAGATGGGTTGTCGATGGTCCCAGGATATTTAACAAAAGCACAAGCCCACGGATAGAAGGAAGAGTAGATGGAGGATGACAGGTAGCCAAGTATAGGGCGAGTAGAATATATAGTTTCCCCAGGCAAGGGTACAACTGGGTGGGATGGTAAATGGATGTATCGAAATTAGAGTTACTATGTATGAAGAATAGACTGAAATTGGAAGAGATATTGATGAACCTTTCAGCTCAATACCAGGACTTATGACGTCAACCGGGTAGCCGCTTCGATAGGAAGAGTAACGGAAGAGGTAGCCAGAACAACCCCCATTAAGAACCTAGATGAAGGTACCGGCGGATGTCAGTAAGGGAGGAGATATTCAACAGGAGAACCCAAATATTGGGACCTTCCATGTGGCGGTGGCGATATTGATGTAGAAGTGGAAACGGCTGAGGGTGCATCTTGTTCACGTAGGAACCGCAAATGAGAAGCAAAAAAAGCAGAGAACCAGAAACCAGCCTTCGATTGCAATGGAACCTTGCTTGCAAGGGAGGATACACACAGAGAGGGCCAGAAACAGCACCAGTGAGAGATGAATGATGGATTCACTACCGGCTCTAATGGGCTAAGCCAACTTACTGGAAGTATGTAGACACCCAATGTCCCTTCCAATACCTAATACATAGGATGGTAGTGGTAGGGTAGGTCGCTAGAACAGTGAGGATTATATGTGTTGGATTTCTTTGGATAAGACGGAGGGGAAGCTTCGTGAGGGAGTGATGGAGTAGGGAGGGTAGTCAGTAAGCTTTAAAGCAGCCGTGGCTCGTGAAGGGAAGCAGAAGAGGGAGAAAAGGGAAAAAAAAGGAAAAGCCAGGCCGTAGCCGGCAGGGAACTTGAGGAAGAACAAGCTGAGAAACGGTGGTGAGAAAGAAGAGAAGAAGGGGGGAGGGGAACGATTCCACTAGAAAGAAAGGAATGAGGAGGGCCTTTAAAACAACCACTAAAGCTGGGGATGGGGATAGGAAGAGAGAAGGAAAAGGAATGAAAGCTTGGGGAGGTTTACCCCACAAAAACGCCTCGATTGACTCTTGACCGTGGGCCAGAACGGGTCTAGCCTTCTTGGGCTGGGTGCAGCTGAACGGTGAACCAGACAGGACGATCCGGGGTCGATGATTTCATGAGTCGTCTCCTTCGAAAATACGAAGCTTCATTCAGTAACTAGTAGCTCTCCTATGTGCGAGTGGTCCGCTCTCTTACACATTTGAGGTCTTCCCACTTCCGCCCAGACGTGCGGTAAAGATAAAAAACCCGAAGGAGGAACTATTTATCACTTGGAGTATTCTTTCTGGTCACATCCATCCATACTGTTGGATGACTGCTGATGTCCTTGAGTAACTATCTCCTCTCGTTAGTTAATTAGCTAGGAGGCAAGGGAAGGATTGCGGCAATGCCTGGTATGCATGGTATGTCAAAAGTACATACCTTACATACCATTGTTACCGCGAAGACGAACCGGTATGTTACAGGTATTCACAGTAGCATATCCGAAGTGTGTGTGTGATATTATCATCTGCAGCATGAGTAACTATCCCTCATATGGACTATGAACCTGCCACAAGTTACTGGGTTCGAATCACCTAACCCCTTGATAGAAACCTTACAACTGAAGGAAAAGAACATCTGTTTCAGTCTCGCCTTTATTAGAGCGGCGAAATGCTGTTGATTCATATCGAGCCAGACAGTAAGTTAGCATGCTCATAGAAATATGTCACGTGTCAAGTCCATAGGTGTATTTCAAACTATGTTCATTGTTTTTCTAACGTAGTATATGGCTTTCTATGTAGGTATGGCGTAGATAAGGTACGTATACTGTCTTACCTCGGCCCGGATGATTGAGGAGTTTTTTCGTGTACCTCTGGTCGTTGGCCAGTCCTCAGGATGTATGTTTTTCCTATTCGGAAGATCAGAGGGCGAGTGGCCCTAAATGCAGACATACCCCAGGTGAAGCATGTCCACGTTTGACACGCCCCCAGTGAGATGGGAAGGTTCCTCGGGGTAGTACCAATTGAGGCTGCAACAGTATGGCGCCGGACGATTCGTTTTTCAGCATCCTGAAACCATCTGTTCCGCAACCCCCTCAATTTTCTTGCTCTCTGCCCCTTTCTCTTCGCCTATTCAGCTGAACCCCTTCTTCGCTGTATCCATAATCCTTCTCCCGTTTGCCTAGTCTTGAGGCTGGGAGTGGAATAACTGCAAAAGTTTCCACCCCACCTCCGGCTCGATCTCCGTACCGTCGCGAGCGATCTTCACTTCTCGATTCGAGTTCCAGGGATTCCGCAAACCTCTCGTACGATGGAATGGAACTCGTGTAGTCGAGAGCCATCGAATCCTAAACGGCTTTCCAATCAATTGTGTCCCGGTATCGGTAGAATCTTCCGCCTTTTCATGAATAACCTTCTCCTTCTCCTTCTCCTTGCTCACGCCGCTCTCATCCTCTGAGGTTTCAGCCTCCCAAAATATAGTCCCCCGCGCACAGTCGTTGATTATCCGTCCGTTAGGTGCAGTGGATGTTGCTGGAGTGGGCGTCACGTCTAAAGTCTCGGGTTCAGGGGGGTTGTCGACCCTCGAGGGCATCTCCGATGCCAAACTCTCATCATCTTGTATCGGCGACATCATACGGGCGTATCCATAATATTCACCTGACTTGTTGGCGGAAAAGATGAGATAGACATCATCAGCATTCTGTTGGGGTTGTTAGCGAATTACTCTTCTCTAGCGATAAGAGAATTAGCGGGCGTAAAGCTGACCTCGTAAGCCTGATTTAGCTGCTTCTCGTTATGAGTTTGAGTGGCCCAGATGTTGTTCTGTCGACTGAGTTCGAGGTCATCAACACTTAAGCTTTTGACTATAAAGTATCTGCTAGGGACTCGGGTGTGCGGAATGCCGCTTTCCATCGCATTTTCCTCAAGCACAGTGTCGGATGACTTGGCTTCTCCATCTTGATATGTAGTAGGGGTAGAAGATCCCATAGGTTCAACATTAGACCCCGGAGAAACAGCCCCCTGGCGTAGCCGACATACAAGACGTGCTCCATGGAATCTCGAATCGTTGAACCTTGACAATGCCGCCGCACAAGCGCTCTCCGTTTTGTAATTGATAAACGCACAGTTACTCTTAGAGATGAGGAAGACGCTCTCCAGTTCCTTTGTGGCGTTCTGAGAAAAGTAGTCTTTCAGGTCAACAATATTGGTACCGGGGGGAAGATTGCCAACCCACAGTGCATGCCCGGATTGCTTTGGCTTCCGCGGTGGCCCCCTTGGAGCACTTGACGCAGTGGCATTAGATGAATGCAATCCTGAGTCTGGTACATCGGAGACATGTCAAAAACACGTAATTCGCTTCTCGCATGTTCAGGACCAGACTTACCGGCCGAGAAAGTTTGAACGGGGAGAGACTTCATAGGAGTTGATCCATCCACGATGGTCTTAGAGACATCATATTCCAGATCCAGACGCCGTTGCCTATTTTCTTTCCCCAGACCGGATGCCGATTTGGTTTTTGGGCCTAATGTGTTCCGAGACTGATTGCGTGGTTGCACTTGCACTGAAGATGAGGTAGTCGGAGGACCGGGGCCGTGCCCAAGAGCTGCCGTGTATGCGGTCTGGGTGTAATAGTTTGGTCCATATCCAGTTGCGTGGCCGGGTAAATGAACATTCATGTGAGCGGTTGAATGCGGCCCCAAAGACTGATAACCCGCGGCACCAGGAGGCAGAAGAGGCTCCTCGGGTTGCTGCTGAAGATAAGGCGTGTAGACCTGATTGAAGGGACCGCTGAATGCCATATTCGGATTCATTGGTGGCCCTGGAAATGACGACATTGGTGGCATTGCGTATACAATGCCATGTGGGTGAGCCGTTGGAACAAAGGGTTGCTGAATATGATGCTGCTCATAAAGGATAGAATGACTCTGATACCCAGGCAAGGTGGACCTCATGTCTCGCATGTCAAGGGACGAGGGCGCCCCTCCACGTGCGGCCTGTGCCATCTGGGCCTGTGTTTTGGGATGGTGTTGTTCAAAATCCGATCGAGGGGCTTCGGGGGAAGTTAAAGTTGTCGACACTGAGCGAAATTTCAGTTCTACCAAGGGCTCTACAGAGCGATTAGTCCGGGTAAAAAACATACCTGATTGTGGAGGAGGCTCCTCTACTTCATGCGACTTATTGATTGCTTGTGGTTTGGCTCCGTTCGGACCCCCCTGCGTTGAATCTGGGAGAGCCGAAGGAGCGTCGCCATTGGGATATGTCATGATAGATATAAACCAACGATAACTCAGTACAGGAAGACTCTTCGATACGATTAGCTGGGTCATTTCGAATATACCTAGGGAGTTCCGAAGCCTAGAAAAGGCTTCTCGCGAAAAGCTGGTGAGACAACTTACCTTGCCCCAACCCGTGGGTTCAAACACGCTCTGGAAATCGTGGGCAACAATTCCGCTGCTAAGCGATGTGATGTGCCTAATGTATGTCCATACAGGTTAAAATCTTGACGGTGCCATATCAAAAATGAGTTACTTCCACGAAAATTCCAGACAGGGTGATTTTGCAAAGAACGACGAGGATGTAGGAACGAAAAAAAGCCAACAAGCGAAGGGGAAAAAAGATGGTCTGAGGCTGCGGTAAAAAAAAAAAAAACCAAAAATAAAAAAGCCACAAACGACAAGAAGGATCAATAAGAGGGTGAAAAAGTTCCCGAAGACTGGGTCGCGTAAGAGGGTATGAACAAGTGAAGTTACTGACTTGTACAGGCAAGAACGAAGTAGAATATGACGTGGAATCTACACAAGAACCAATAGAAGAAGGTGAAGTGTGATGCAGAGGGCATGTAGAGTGAAGAAGAGGAACTCCTAGACAGTTATAATAGGATGAGCGAGCACACCAAATCACAAGGGAGGCACCGTCTGACATCTGGGTGCTAAACCGTCGGGTCCTTTTTGGGGGGAACTGCAGTTGCAAGACTTGAGTGAAAGAAGACACGGAGCCACTCTGTAAAAGATGCACGCACGAATCGCCACGCTGCCTTAAAAAGAGGGTGGAGAACGAATCAAGTGTGGAAAGAATAATAAACGGGACAATTGGGTATCAGAGCCATAAAAAAAGGGGAGGGGTATAGGCGGCTACGCGCACAGAGGCACAGTGCAGGACCACGGCCAGGAAATAATATCCATAGGCTAGGGCAGGAATAAGACAGTATAAGATGATGCACGAGAGGAAATCAGATGGCACATAGCAGCGAGTTCCAGACTCCTTCACGTCGTGAAGACTGGAAAACGAGCGTTGCGGCGAAGGGGCACGTAGGGCACAAGCACTATGCCGTGGTGGCCCTCAATCACGCCAAAAGAAGACGGGACAATGATATTTGAAGGAAATATGGTATCTGTCTCTCAAGCGCCTATGACAGCCACCGAAGAATCCGCTTTTTCCCGGTCCCTGAAATCAACGAGATATAGGGAGATTTGGCGGCATTGATGACTGTTGAGGCGGATGATCACAAAGAATTGTCGGGGAAGATAGTTTATTGGGAGTGTGGGTTTTTCCCACCCCCATGGGCGTTGAGTAGGGGGTGGTCGAACTTTAGAAGTGAAGGGTAAAGGGAAATGAAACACCAAACAGTCCTGTGGGATCGCTACCGAAGGCGAGGGAAAGAAACGGAAGAGGGAGGGAAAAGATAAAGACGACTATCAACAAAACATACCTTTGGACGTCAACAGATAGGGAGAGCGATGACAGAAAGACCGTGCCCCCCACGATGGTGGCAGAGAGAGAGGCACCCTGCAATCGACAGTTGGTGTGGCTTTGATGTCGGTGATGGGGGAAAACAACCACGATAATAATGAATAATCCTTGTGTAGACGCACCGTAGCCAGACCTTAAGCGGAGACTATGGAGAAGGAGGGCCCTCCAGACCAACCAGGTCAGCAGAGCCCAAGTAGTCCAACGGATCTTCTGACCGTCAGAGCTCGGAAGGGCAGGTCCTTCACAGCCAGGTGGGTAAAGAAGACTATCGGAACGGAAATGAGGGCAACAATGGGCCCCCCTTAGGGACGTGTTCGTCAGAACCCAAGCCCAGTCTATACTGGTGACTGACTGGTGGTGGCGCACAGAGGATCGTGAGACCGCGAGAGTCCAATGATCTGGAGCCCTGTGTTCCTTCCTGTCTTCCGCCCTTCTCTCTCGTTTCTCTTCCCCCCCCCTTTGTGGCGGTGGCTCCCTCTTAGCCTAGGATATCCACAGTTTAGAAATCGGGGCTGCGATGCGGATCGGGCCTTGCTTCGACGCTTTTAGTTCTTTTCCCATGCAGAGGCCCAATCAACTATCACGCACGATCGACAACAAGCTTGATCCGGATCTTTTCCCGGAAATTTCACCCAGACGCAAGCAAGAATGAAACTGTGGTTTGCTCGTACCGGGGATCCGGTGAGAAGAGAGCTAGCGAAGAAAAGACGTCGATGAGGTCAAAACATCACCAGTAGAAGAGGCTTCCGGGAATAGTTTTTTTTCACGATCTTCCAAGTCTCTAAATGCCAAAGAAGACAAGCGTTCAGGTAAGAGTTGAAGATAAAAACCGTACAATGGCAAGATCAAGGCCGAATGCAATCGGGAAGATAGGACGGGGGAAAATCAATACCACAACCGCAACCACAAGAAATACTAGCAGTAATCATAATAATAGTAACAATAATAACAGTAATAGTAATGGCAGCAACTGTAGTGATGGGAAAATTCACAAAATAGAAAAATGGAAATGAAAAGAATACTAGACAAAAACGGGAAAGGAGAGGAAAATCATCCACTGGAGGGAATAAATAAAATAATACAAAAGAAATCAAAAGAGTAAAGATGGAGAGCGAGTAAAGAAATTATACTCCAATCACGCAGAGCGGGAATGTGGCTCACTTCAGGAAGAAGGCCTGGAAAGGTGGCATGTCCGAAAAGAATAACGAAACAGCCACATTCATTGAGAAAATGGGGATGGGCGTCGTGCTTAGGGTTACTTTGAATTAAATCTAAAGGGCGTTTGGCAAGAGGGTGAAATGGATGGTCTCGATGGCATCGATGGCTTTTGTAGGAGGCCATGATTGGGTACCGGAATTCTGTCCCCAGCCGGTGGAATCCATGGATCTTCCGCTGACAGTTTAAAAAGGGGATTGCCAGTGATATCCCGAGGACCCAAAGAGAGCCTAGCCAACCCGCTTTGGTAGGATGAGCAAATGTAGTAGGGGGAGGTTATGTTGCCGTGTAGTAGTAGAGGACACTGCTTGAGAGTGGCAAATTTCGAGAGGGTCCTGCATGTAGTGGTTCCGAGCGTTTGATGGGGCCTTAGCCCGAGGTGCATGCGTGGCAGTGACCATCGGGATTGACAGCTGCAGTGAGATTTATAGCTCCAGAAAAATAAATTGATCTACAACGCGATACTCAGCAGCATGTGCCTTGCCCTTTTTTTCTTTTCTTTTTTTTTTTTTTTTGGTGCTTGTTTATGGTTACAGCGGTCCTTGAGTTTGCGTCGATGGCGGTCACAAAGATGGCTATTTCAGAAAATCAGCATTTCTTATTGGACGATCGGAGAATCTAGGTAGCGTTGAGATTCATGAGATATTAACATTATAAGGAAGAGAGACCGGACAGGAGTGTGTGGCAATTGCAGATTCCGGAAAAACCGTTGGTTGTCTACTGTGTTGGGGGGGGGGCGCGTGTAAGGGTGAAAAACAACTTAGCCACGGCCAGCCCTAAGACCAAACAGACTGGAGGCGGTGGGGAATAGGAAGAACAAGGCAATGGTGATACTGCGTACCGTGATTGTCGAAGCTCCAGACGGTGTTCGAATGGGCCACCCCAAATCCCGTCATGGTCCATACTAGGATTAAAGATCGGTTCACCTTAGAGCCAGTCATTCGGGAGAAAAGAACAGCTGGGAACGATTGTGGAGACGAAAAATTGGATGAAGAAGGGGAGTACTGTGAAGGAAAATAAAATAAAATATGGATGAAGAAAAAGATATTTCCACAAAGAGATGTGAATCAGAATCGAAAATATTGTAATAGTAGTAATGATACTTGATGGACAACGATAGCGAAAGCTAACCTAGTACTCCGTAGTCTGCCACCTGACCAGGCAGGGTACTACATTCCCACTAGGGCCCGATCTCCATCCCGCCCAATGTAGTAGTAGAGCGTCAGAACAACCACTCCTATCATTCGATGTGGCACGTAAGCAGCATAGTTATCCCCTCCCCTTCCTTATAGCTGAAGCCCTGTAGGCCATGAAAGTCTTTATGGGGACGCGATCAACTTGCAGAATTCTTCTGCCTGCATTGTGGCCACCAAGTGGAAGCAGCTTACACAATAAAGTATGGTAGTTCCCTTTCTTTTCCCCCTTCCCAATCAGAACCAATCAGAGCACAAGTCACCGGTGCTGAGCAAAAGACATGCATCCAACCTTACTACTACTACTAGCAGTAACCAGTAGTGACCTCTATTCTACAAGGTGGTGGAAACTCCATTGTTGCCCTCTACTGTTGCCCTCCATACAATGTACTAACTTCAGTAGTTGTTTACTACTACTCGTGTTTATTCTTCAGTCCACCAAGTCCAGCGATCCGACCTTCATTGTCTGTATGAGAAGATTACACAGTTCCTAGGTGGTACCAAGATCCGGAATACCCTCAATCTCTGGTACTAGTACTCCGTAGTACCATGGGCCTGAACAATAGTTACTATACTTTATATATATTAGCCTGTTCCGATTTCACTGGCTGTTCCTCATCGGTTCATTCTCCCGTCGCCTGGAGCTTCTGATTTCCCTTGATCCATTCTTCTTCTTCCCCCCACCCCCTCTTCTTTCCTTTTTCCCTTTCCTTTTTTTCTCTTTTACTTACTGATAGTCTAGCCTTCCTTCTACCCGTTCCTGAATCCAGCCCCATCCTTTGTAACCGCAGTCTATTGCCTATTCGGTACCCGGAATTAGTGGCACCGCATGTACCGGAGTATTTCGTACTAGCAGTGCTTCGGAAGGCTCCACATCTGATTTGGGGGACCGGATGGGATACCAGCCAATCAATGCAACACCACTTGAACTTCATCTCATCCTCTTCCGGAAACCCCTTGGTCCAATCCGAGCCGCCACCAGCGGCGTGGCTGGGTCCTTCTTAGCAAGTTAGCATATGTCGTGGTCAGCACCATGGCAAACACCCCACTATTGACTACTTTTCCGAGCTCCTTTTTTTCCCCCTCCCCATTCTCTTTTCTAATCTTGCCCCAGGTGCCTCTTCTGCCGGGGCCACTGTGTCATTCTTCTTTTTTCCTTCGGGGCTTGATCCCGAAGAGTTGAAAATGAGTCAAGCGACGACAACTACCAAGTTAGTAAGTAGGGACTCAGTGATCAAGCCCAGGTTGGGAAAATGGACGAGTTTGCTAGGGTGCAGAAGTCTGGCGCAGGACCAATGATAGCTGCAGGAGGCTGCTGACGATGGTGCTCCTAAGGTCACGCTAAGCGGCAGCTTTGTTGAAGTGGAGATCGCGCTGCCTTTTGCGACTTGTGACCTGAATTCGTTGAAGCCGTTGATTCCATCCACTAGGTAAGGTAGAGTTGGGTGGAAATGAGACAACAAAGCTTCCTTGAAGCCCTCCTTCGCCCTGGTACAGACATTCGTCCCTTTCCATACACGGGGGCTCTTCAATTGCAGCTCCGACCGGGAACCTTCCTTGAGAGGCAAGGAGACTGACTCAAGGCAGGGGACGTTCTTCTGTATAGACTACTTCATCCATCATCAATCATCATCAATACCAGAGAGTGCCAGGGACGATTATCTCATAAGGATGGTGTCTATAATTGGTCTGGGATATTAAAAGAGACCAAAACTACTGTCCGATATGTGACAGACTACTAGATAGTTCCCTGGCCTGGTGAGGATGCCTCAATGGTGCCCGAATGCTTAACTCTCAATTCGCAGCTGATGTTAGCACTCGATACTTCTATTCTGTCCCCATACCTCGGTATCGAGATACAGTACCAGTATGTATACAGATAAATACACAATACACACGCTGCTTGATGCGTCAGGTATTCGCGTGATTACCTGTTTAGATACTAAGTAGTTATTAGAATCCCCCAGACTGGGTACTGTTCACTCATTACGATACCCAGCCACATAACCTACTAGATAGGCATAGTATACTACTAGTATAGAAGTATCCCTCTGTAGTAGATCCTCCAGTTTCAGTGAAAACCACATCAGAAATCTTCACCAGAGGATGCCGAGAAATTTATGGCATCAATAATGTCGACGCCCTCCAGATGTGGGAGAGATTCCCGGGAATCGATCGTTCCAGAACCTCCCCAACAGCCTCAAAACTTCAACAAAGGCGAATCAGCAGTAGCGCCTCCCAACTACCTTTCTACTACAAGAGAAAAGAAGACCAAAAAATCCGTCAACATAATCTTTACCATAGGTTTCACACAGTGTCACCCTTCACCGAGCCATTGGCTTGTTCCCTTTTAAGCTGTGTAATCATTGAAGCATGCTTCTCCGGCCAGCTCTGCAGAGCCATCATGCATGCACCCACCCAGGATTGAAAGCCCCCTCTTCCCCTCTCACCATTACTGGTATTTGATCAGTCTGCTGGAGAAAGGTTTGAGATATGCAACACAGGGACTGCGCCCACTTAGAGTATGCGGATTCTTCATCCGTCTCGGCTATCATTCTGTTCCCGCTATTCGAAGTTGAGAACTGTCATGACTTACGACTATCACTGCCATAAACCACCCAAAGGATGGAAACCATTCGGCCCATCTCAGGTCAATTTCGAGCTATGAACTAACTCCTGCTGCATTAGCACGGACCCATCCAAGCTCGGTGAACCCCATTCTGTCGACTGTGCCTGGTACCTTTCTAGGGAAGCAGGGGGCGGTGGATGCAATGGGTATACAATGCCCTCAACAATAAGGAGTGATCCCTGCACATCATGTACACCGTATGGCATGATCGATCAATCTCCCTCTTAGAAGGGAGGGGGTAAAGTGAAATGGAATTTGCCACCCAAGAGGAGCCAGACAGGTGGAAACCACTCCATCATGGCGGGGATTGACATGGGACTAGCCAAGTGGGTAATGGATGTGTGTGTGTGTGTGTGCGTACTCTGTAGACTGACTTGAATGCGTTAATCACAAAGCACACACCAACAATAGAGCTCCTCCTGCACCACACCCACCCCCCTGCACAGCTTGCAAACCACGGACCATCTCAGCAAGCACCCCAATTCATTTCGTCTTCGCCCCAATTTCAGATCTCGAGATCATTCCCCGACCAGGTGAGGGGGGTTTGGAATCTCATCGAAGGAAAAGATTGACCGCGATCGTCCGTTTCTTCCCACCGCGGCTGCCTCTCGAACGCCACGCCGCAAGCAAATGAATATGACGTCATCGGATGCTCTTGAATGGGGCCGCGAACACCTCACATCCTCCAGCCTTCTCGTACCCCCTCATCTACGGCCTCTGATGATTCGAGCATTCGGAAAATGAGGAAATGGATGTGGGATCCATACAGCCACAGCACTGGTACCTCTGTCTGACTATGAATAACCCACCAATTGGTATGAGGAAGAGAACTGGACAATCTTACCACGGGACGAACGATCCGCCCATCGATTTCATCATCGGCCGACTAAAATCATATACATGGCCCTGACAATGCATGACTGCATCTGATTCAAGCCTTAGGAGAGCAAATGTGACTAAAAGTGTGGTACAATGTACACAGCATACCCAAAAGCCAGCGCTGACTCTGCCCACTAGCATGGATGCTGTCTCCAATTTCGCTAGGTATTTTGCGTACACCACCACCACCGCCCACCCCCCATAGTACGAAGTCCCAGGCTGGTCTCCACAAACGGGAAACGCCATCTCGCCAGCTCATCCCCTTTAAGGTATTAGGCGCTGCGGTGGCTTGTGTCGAGCTACGGCGATCGCCCAATGGGGACGTTGATGGCTCTGTAATTCGCACGAGGGGGGACAGATAGTGATGCCTGTCGCCGACATCATGCGCGCTTATCAACTCGGCTCGGCGGCGGCATGTGTCCCTTCATCCGCCAGGACCGCCAGACAGGAGGGATCATCCTCATCCTGTCGGATACCAGTCACACCGAAGGATATAGGTCCAACTATCGGTGGCAAAGCAACATTGCAGAGGCTGCGCCAGCTGATTACCACATCCCTGTTCAATCAAAACTTCCATTCTTCCTCTATATCCGAGTGCGCAGTTTCTCTCTTATGGGTAAAGGGCTCCACTGCTGCTGTGTGTAGTCATGATACAATAGGTCCCTTCTCAGCCGATTGTCTTAGCCTTCTTTTTTTTTTTATTTATTTTTTTCTTTTCCTTTTTTCCTCTTCACGTCGCATATGTTCTGCTCACCATGTTCCACCGATTTGCCGTGTTTCTGTGCCACTTCATTCTCGATGGCGTTGGATTCGGCCTTCCGGCCTTTTTCACATCCAAGGGGCGAGCTCCAATTGGCTTCGCCTCCTCAAGAATTGTGACCGCCATGGCGAATTCCACCCTGTATGTGGAAATTGGAGAGGCATAACCATCGCTCTCGATTTAGGCTCGCCTTGGGAGGGTTACTCTCACGTTCCCTACGAGCAGTGGACTATGACAGGCACGATGCGGGCCTACTGTATAAGCCTGATGGGGAATTAGATCTTGACCAATCAATTGCGTAGTCTGCAATAGTGTCTAGAAGCTCATATACAACATGGACGTTCATTGAATATCGGCATTAGCAGAACAGGTCCTGGATCTAGGTAGGGGAAGAGCTCGAACACGGGCGTACGATGCCGGACCAGCCGGATCTTTGCTCGAGTTTACATGGAATTTTGAAGGAGAGGGGACATTTGCTGACAATACGTGAAGTGGCCAGCGTGTAAGATGAACGTCGGCGGGTAGAAAGGAAGAGGGCCAAAGGCAAGAGGAGATAAGGATAAACACGGTGGATAGTGCTGGATGGGGAAGAAATAAGACGCAGGGGTATTTCCCATGCGTCACCAACAAGGTATTCACAGAAAAAAACAAAAAAGACTAAAGTGTAGTATATTGCATACCGACAAAAGCATACTGTTCTGCCGGCAGCTATGCAGACCGCAAACGTCTCAAACAACAAGAGATTCAACATCACATCGTGTCTACTTGAGCTTCGTTATAATTACTATTAAGGAATAGCCCCATCAACATGCCTGGGAGAAAGGGCTCATGAACAAAGTAAGAATAGCACTCACGAGGAAGACTTGCTAGCGGTCGATTCCCAAGGAGGCAACCTTTCCAGCAAACCTGGCCCCGGCGCTGCCCCTTTTCTGTAATTTCTCGCGCTCCTTGCTGTCCAAGGAGCTCGGCGCCTGAGTTGTCGGAACGACATTGTCATTCCCTGCGCTCCGAATTGTAGGTACTGATCCGGGAGAATCGGCTGCAGCTTTCCCAGGTGTTGGCGCAACTGGAGGCGCACCATAAGCGGATACTCTGGCAGTTCTTTGGCTCAGATATAACTGAGCGGCTGATGAAAGAGGGATGGGAGGAGGTTGTGAGGGAATCTCGGCCCCGTTCTGGACCAACAGTTCTGCGATAGGGAATGGGATGGCTTTCACCGTAGGTGCTCCACTAGGTTTGACAGCGAGGTTTGAGGCTGCACCAGGTGATGCTGGATCCGCTGCAGCTAAAGCAAGAAAAATGGCATGAGTGCTGCGAGAGCGATCAGTAATGTTCACATTAGCACGAAGGGCAATGCCATATAGGACGCCCTGGATGTCATTCCTTTTGATCGCAGCCAGAAGGGTCTCATCTGGGGTGGTGAAACGCGATAAGGGGGAAGGAAGTGGCTGAACAAAGGCCCGTTCACTGTACTTGGCGGTGATGAACTTCAGCCGCTGCTCACGAGTCGAAGCCGCCACTGGTTTTTGAGCCTGATCGAGGGTTGCCTCCCAAATCATGTTGCTGACACGGTTACCAATCTGCAACAGGATTTCAACAATATCATTTGAGAAAGAGTTAACGTCCAGAGTGAGCGAACGGATCTTAGAAATGTGTGTTCCAAGTGACCGGTGGATACCACTGCACTCGATGCAGAGGACAATCCCCAGGTTTATTGAGACCCATTCAACCTTGGATGTAGACCCGCAGTCTGCACACCAATTATTACCCTGATCTGCGTCTCGGATGGTTTGAAGCAATTTCGAAGGATTCTCCTCGAAACCGAGACCGTCGCCGCGTACGTAGCTTGGCCTCGCACCCACAGTTGTACGGCGGGTGACACTGTTGTTAGACCCTGTTGACTGGGAGTGTTGGACAGAGTACGAAGTGCTCTTCCCGGTGAGCACTGAGCCAATATCGCGGCCAATGGACGTGTTGTCATTGCCGGACGAGACTGGGGGCGGAGACATGCCGCGACCCTCAACGGCGCTCTGCAAAGCATTGTTGATCGCTCGAATCCAGTTGGCCATGTCTTCCTCTGATGTGGCTTGATAAATGCGCTTGTACTGCGGTGTGATAACCTCGAAACAGAACCGTCGTTCCGCATTTCGAGCTTCTCGCACGGAAGCCATTCGCAGGTCGATAGGATCCATGTGCAAGTCTAGTTTCTGTTTCCAATTGCTATACTCTGAGAGCTTTCCCTGATCTAATACGATCCAGAACCTGCGAGGAGGTTGTCAGTTTGGAAGCCCGAGTCTGTTGGAATTGGGGACAAACTTACTTATGCCAAGCCTGTTTGTTCATTCCTTTAGGATCAATATGGGACCCTGGGCGAGACAGTGCCCAGAGTAAACCTTCCTTCCTCTGCTGGCCTGCGACGGTGTCAGTGGTTATGATAATATACGAGGAGAGGAAAAAGAAAAATAAAAAAAAAAAAAATAAAATCTGCACGTCCTCCCAGAATGACCCCAAAGGATACGTACCGGTTGAACTACTGGTAGAAGCGAGGATCGAGGGACCGCCTGGGTGGTTGCCAGAGTTGGCCTGCGGCAAAATCGAAGAACTGTTGCTGATGACACCCCGCAGTTGGGACCCTGTGCTATCTGCGCGTCCGAGCTCGATCTCGGATTTGGGGTTGCTGCCACCATTTCCTGAATGTACCGATGATGCACCCGCAGTGGTCAGAGAGTCAGGCTCGATATACATATTGCTGGATTTTTCCAGGTTCCTCCGCTTTTCTTCCCTTTCTGTCCTTTGGAACTGGAATTCCTTGTCCGCTTGGTTCACCTCATGAATGAGCGCATCAAGTTGGGGAATCATATCATCCACCTTTTTGGCGGCTGCCAGAAAACTCTTCGCTTGGGTGTCAGCATACTTAGTGAGGTGGGAAAGAACCTCTTGCTCTTTACGGCCACCATGGAGATCCTGCATGAAGGACGAGTAGTCGAAGCGCTTCAACTCGAAGTTGCGTCGCTTTGCCTGGTACTTTGAGTCACTTTCCACTCGCTTCTTTTCCTTCAACGAGTCCTGGCGTTGACCGAGATAGCGGCTAACATAGGCGTAGTAATCTCTGCTCTCTTCCTCGAATTCCTTCTTCTTCGCCTCCGCCTGTTTGATGTCATTGTTGTATAGCTTAACCAGCGGTTCTATCACGAGTCTCTGGAGCTGAATAGTATTCAAACGTTCGTAATTCAATATTTGGACTGCAGTCTTCTCGAAGTAGTGATCAAGAGCGGGTTGTATGGCGTTCGCGTTCGAAGTCGAGGCTTCATTTAGGGCGGAGAGGAAGGCTTCCACGGCTTCGTTACAGGCAGACTGTGCCTGCTGAGCTGCTTCAGCTTTCTTGAGGACCTTCTTTATCTTAGCACGCATGTTCCCTGTCTTCTGTTCCAGAGCTTTCATCGTAGCCCGGAATAACGGACCATCCTCAACCACACTCATGTCCTCACCAGGACGCGAATGAGGAAGGTCGACCTTGACTGGTGGCGGAGGTGCTGAGGCGTGGGGCAGTGTGGTAGTTGTATCACCGGCTTCGGGGGGTGTAACAGGGACATTCTGTTGAGAGTTTGAGGCGGCGTCCGCGTCACTAGAATGGGAAAGGACGGACTGCGACGAGGGAATACGATTGCGGAAAGGGACGTTGACTTCCAAGTTTGGCGAGGAAACTTGTGGGCTTGGAAGCGAGCGTACCGTGTTGTGTACCCAGAAAGAGAAGTGCGCAAGAGTATTCAACCGGTTGGCTCTTTGATCATAATCCAGAAAGCTGCAGCTATTTCTCCAACCACCTCCCTTATCCTCTGCCACTTTTGGGGGCTTCCATTTCCAGGACCAGTCAAACTGAACCGAGGGACTACCCGCGGTGGAGTAGTCTCCGACTAGCTGCACATTGGAATTATTCTGCAAGTTGGGATTGGCATGGAATTCTCTGGTGATCAAATTGTCCATTTCCTTCGAGTTCGGCGCATGCGCAAACGTAAGGCCCGTAAGCACCGTGTCGGCGACTTCAGGCAATGATGTTGAGACACCATTGACGGTTGAATTCGCAACATTTCCCGTCTGTGTCTGTCTCAATATGAATGTAAAATTAAAATTCAGCTCGTCTTCGTTGTTTAATCGCAGGAGGAAGGTAGGCACAGGGGCAGACGGCGAAACATCGGGATCCTAATAGTCGACAGAGAGCGAGGGGTTAGTTACTGAGAGGACTTGAGAGGCGCAAAGCAATGGCGATGGCCTCAGGAGAGATTGAAAGCCGATTACCTGTATATACTCTATGGGGCTGTCGTCGCCGATCTCACGCTTGGCAGTATATCGCGTAGCGGGAAACGAGTTCGGAACAAGGGTTAATAGCACGCGCCGTTTTGAATTCGTTATGGTCACGGAAGCGATTGTGACTGGTAGGCGTACATCTGGTTAAGAACGAGAGAAAGAGAAGGGAAGAACCGAAGGAAAGAACAAGAACGAAGACAATACCAAGGGCAACGAGCATTTGGAATCAGCGCCACAGGGACAGAAACTTACACCTTGTCTGATCCTTGAAGTACAAGTTCCCGGAGTCATCTAGACGGCTTCCAACATTGCCCATGATGAAGTTGGTGGGGGCTTGCTATGGAGATTGAATTACCAGGCAAGAGAGAGGTCAGAGACGTGACCGGGGCAGTTGAAGGTCACCATCGACAGTCGGCGTGCCCGCAGTCGGATCAGAGGCCAGCCTGATGATGAGAATGCGGCGGTAAACAGACCACACACAGTGTACTGCTGGTCGTCATCCAGGCACCAATGCGATCGCTAGGGTGGCCGTAGTCAAAGCGGTTGGCCGCAGATTGGAGCGCGAAGAGGGCCGGAGAGGGAGGGACTTTCAGAGGGATAGATTATATGCGGGAGTCAGGAGGGAATAACTATCAGGTGGTCGCGGGCGGAAATCAATAAGGGCGACAAGCGGGGGCAGGAACGGGGGGGGGGGAGAGGAGTCTCGTTGGCGGTAATTAGCCCGGGCTGGGTTGCTGCGGAAGGAGGAACGAAGTGATCTCAGTCAAAGACGTAGTGAAGAACAAACAAAATGATTATTAGGATGGGGGTCGTTTCGATGGAGGTAGAGCAGGAGACTGAAGGAGTGAAAGCGACGTGTAGTATCAATTTATTACGGCGTCGCAGTAAGAAACGAGATAGAAGGGCATCATGATTATTATTAGCAGCAGGAGGGAAAGTACAGGTAACTATTAGTTTTCAGTCGGTGTATGTAAGACGGATGAAACACACGGGCTGGAGGGGAGGAGGGAGGAGAGAGACTGACTGACTAGTCTTCTTGTAGTAGAGAGGGGGCTGAAAATTGGGGCTGGAAAGCCTGAAGGTATGTATGTATCTAAGTATCTATGTATGTACGAAGTATGTACGTTATGTATGTAACATCATTGATCCGATCCGGGCTTTCTGTCACTTTGTTTGTATTACTTACTGCTTCGAAAGTAGGAATCCTTGTACATTCCACGTGCTTGTTTTCTTCTTCCTTTTCCTTGTCACGGGGATAGTTCATATTTCAACTACATATACTTACATATGTCCGCGGGGTTCCCATCATCTGATACCTCACATGGTGTATGCTGTGCAGAATAACAGTCTTACTGTTGAGAGGGGACCATGCACTGGGGCGGATATTGGCTCGTGTTCCGTTTTACGTACACCCCCCAAACTGTGGGGTGCTGTTGATCCGACTCGTGAGCTCTTACCTTTTCCTACCCAAAAGTACCCTGGACCACAATACCCACCATACAAGATAGCCTACATAATGGCTTGTATCTGCCTTGCTCTTATCCTTGTGGTAGTATTGCTACTCTTGGGCCACAAACCTATGATAACCCTTCCTAGCTTTGACAATTATGTAGGCAATGATCAGAATTTAAAGAAGGAGAGGCATGAAGACTGGAGACCCCTCACTTAGCATTAATTCATACACAAAATGAATAATAACCCGCTTTCTTCGAGGGCCTGTCGACATTAAACCAGCCGCGCCGTATTACAAGATATCGTCAGTAAGAATACCCAGGGTAGAGTAAGGGAAAGGAAACAACAAAAAAAGGTAAAGGTCATCCATGAAGGCGCATTAGGATGGTGGGGGGTTCTTCCACCACGTGAGGAAAAGGGTGAACTCCCTGAGGTTGTAGGTAAGTTGTTGATGTAAATAGGGGATGGCAGGATTAATAGACGCTGGAAGAGACGACCCCCCCCCCCCCCCCTTTTCAATTGAGCATGATTGGAAGCTAAACTCGACCATCAGCGAAAGTGGCTGTGCTGTCATCCACGCCATTCTACTCGGCGGGGTTTGATGTTGCTGAGCTGTGCGCTGGCGCAGTCCTTGAACGCCCAGACGGACTCTTAGTATCATCTGGACTGCCATGGTGGTCTGCCTGCGCCCATCTCATCATTTGACCCTTCATGTCCCGCATATCGTGTACCTTTTGCGCAAAGCCATCCCGCTTATGAGGTTGTGACTCACCGCGCTCATTCAGCTCGTCTTCATCCGAACTGGATATGGAAAGCGAAGAGCTATTGCTGCGCTGGAGAAAGATCATATGATTGCCCTCGTTCTTCTTGAACTCTCTTTGTTCATTCTTCAGGGCCCCCATTCGCTCTGCATCCTCCTTGCAATCGAGCGTGGTCACGTGAAGGCCTGGTAGATTGGCAGAGATGAGCTGTTTCAACAGAGGCAGGTATTGACCATTGGGACGATAGGTTCCACTATCATTGTCGATGAAAAGTTCATAGTCGGCCGGATCGGTGGATATCTCCGGCTCTGCCAGCGACTCGTCACCGGAGTAGCGTGTTTCCGATTGATTGATCGATTCCGGGTGTCGGGGATGGCGATGCTTCAGGCGACGCAAGAAGAACTCACCAGAGTACGCGATATAGATCGATACATCACTATGCATCGTATGTTTACTCAGCAAATCAATCCCAAATTCCTTCCCCGTTTCGGTGAAGCGAAATTGCCCATCTAGGGTAATGACATATGTAAAGATCCTCCCGCCTTGAGCGTAGTGCACAAACTCAAGAAACTTCTGGGTGAGCTCTGGACACGGGGAAGAAAACTGCCCACTGAGGGTGGTCTTGTCAAAGTTATAGATGCGATCATGTTGATGATGCAGCGCGCGATTAAGTATCCTTCCACGTAGACTGTGTGACGTGAACATTCCGGCCACAAATGGCTTAAATTCGACGTAACGATGATAGAGTGCGGTAGGCACAGGGCCCTTGAGCTGTATTTGGATGGCTTGGAAACTGAACAGAGAGACTGTAAGCGCATTACGTTCTTCAAATGTTATAGGGCTGGACGAACTTATATCGAGTGACGGTTTTCTTCTCATCACGCTGGCTTTGGACCTCATCTTTAGTCCCCGCTATCCTCCCAATGAGGGGAGAAAAATGCTTGAACCAGTAATTTGGTCCAACGGTATACATATGCGCCCCTTCATCTCCTGGTGTTTTCCCTAAGCACTCCACGCTGATTACTATATGCGACTGCACATCCAGACGTCGCGACGCCAGCGCGGCGATGTTACCAAACAGGTAGACCCGCTTGCTGCCCATGCGCTTCTTCAGGCGAAGGTTCTGCTCCTTTATGCCGGGCCACTGCCCATTGACCGAATCCACGTCCAAGTAAGCGTTCCCGAGTTTGTCATCATGGTCCGCAGCGTCTTCATCATATACATGACATTTCAAATGGAATCCTGACGCAGGGACATTGGCAACGATCCATTCGCTATTCCATTCCGGATCCCGATTTTTGCGCACGGTAGGTGTTCGGAAGGACATAACGGGGTCCTGCTTGTGGCGTTGGGGTAGATCAACAATCAATTGGGCGAGCACATAAGGGTCGGAAGAAAAAGTCCCAAAATCCGCGCAAGGAAGGTTGACTCCACGATGGAAGGTGAATTTGAGTGTATAGCCCGGTGGTGCGTAGGGATATGGAGTGCTATCGAACCCCCCAGCAGGCTCTGACTGAGACGCCTCGTCACCATTCAAAGCAGCCCTCATAGCGGCAGCCCGACCCTGCATCTGCTCGGACTTGTCATAGAACTTTGGGCCATATTTATCGACTGGATGCCGTCGCCGTGTTCGGGGTTGGGGTTCTTCCATGATTTGGGGGCCAAGAGCGGTGGCGATGATGGTGGGTGGTCGCTGTCGCTCCTAAGTAGTTGACTATGGTAAGTAGTTGCCTGTGCGAGGTTTTGCAATCAGCGGACGGGATGTCTGTCGCGTAGTGCCCCAAGTGAATGGGACGGATATCAGACGATCGGCAGGTTAGATTTAAAATCCCCTATTGATGTCAGTGATAATGGGGAGCCCTGGGTGATAAAAATTGCGATCCACGCATCTCGGACCAAGAATGGGGCAGAGGGAGAGATCCAATGGGTGCTTGGCCTTCCCCTAACCCCACGGGATGGAGATTGGAGATTGTGAATCTACGCAAGCCTTGCAAGGCTAAGGCAGTTCAGTGGCATTGGCCGGAGGGCGGCTATGACGATGGCGGAACACGCGGACCCCGACGGATAGGGCAGAGAAAGGAAGGAGAAGAGCGCATTTGAGGCACAAAAAGCAGGTTGGAACCCCTCCATCTCAGGCGCCTTCAGTGGTGTGTCTGACATCATTTCCAGCGCCCTACGGGGATTTTTGTGCAAGGGAGATACGCAAGAGGAGACACGAAAAGTACCAATCAGTCACTAGATAGATACACAGTGGTACTTTAGGATGACCTGCAGATAAAATTGTTTGGTTGACCCTCAGGGGATCCCGAAGCTAGTTAGTTAGAATCTCTTACTAAACCTACTCAGCCCTCCTGCTCGAAAGGGGAAGGTGAGAAGGAAGGTACCAAAGTACGGAGTACATCCCTTTGAAATATACTTACTCCATACGATCTTGGTATTATCGTTATTTGCCATAGTAACTACGCTATTCATATGTAAATTAATGCATTGCATATAAGCTTCCTCTTCAAATGGACTGCTACATACGACCACAGGGTGTGGAAAATAGGGCTTCCCGTCCGCTCAGCCGTACTCAAGCCACACGCCGGGAGGTTAGTAGTTGGGTGGGTGACCACCAGCGAATCCCTTCTGTTGTATGTTTTTTTCTTCTATTTTTCATCCCTTCCTTACTCCAGTAAGACCTGATCGAGTGAGTGAGTTATTGTGGCAAGTGGCATACTCGAGCTGTTCGATCAACCTGGACAGTCTTTCTACTGTGTGGAGTATATGCCGATTTTCCAGAGCGAGTAGAACTTCATTGAGATTCTTAATCCATAATATGCCAAATTGTGCATGCGCCGACCACCAAGAACGCCGTCACAATTAGATTTCAGAAATTACTCCCGAGAGTCACTGCACTTTCCTTAATTGTGTGTTCTTATGTCTCAATTGCCTCGGCGCTTGTCTCCCTCCTCGGTCCGACCAAACTTAAGATCCTCTGAACAAGAATTGCATATCTTCCGGGGTAAGCTTCTCTAAAGCTTCCCCTTGATCTTTGTTGATGGTGCCATTGATCAAATTGGCCTTCTTTTCTTGTAGCAAGACAATTCGAGATTCTACCGAATCTTCAATGCACAATCGGGTTATGACACAAGGTCGGCGTTGACCGATGCGATGGCATCGGTCAGCACTCTGCCACTCAGCAGCTGGGTTCCACCATCTAGCACCAGTAGAGTTAGTTGGGGGCACATTTGTTTACTCTCTGCAAGACAATGCCACTTACGGGTCAATGATGAAAACCCTCGAGGCCTCGGTGAGATTCAAAGCCACACCACCGGCCTTGAGGGAAACTAGAAACACCTCGACATCGACATTGTTCATGAAGTACTCGATAGAGTTTTGGCGTTGTGCAGGCGTCATAGTGCCATCGAGCATGACGGTGTTGAAACCAGCCCGACGCAGACGCCATTCCACGAGCTGCAGCATCGAGGTGAACTGGGAGAAGACAATTGACTTCAATGTCCGCTTCTTGCTTCTCAGTTTATAGAGCTCGTAAACAAGCATCTCAATCTTGGTTGACGACGTCCAGTCCTCCATGCGGATCCGGTTGATGATGGAGTTCTGCTTGATGTACTCTTCCTCTTGCTCAATGTCAGGTTGTTCGAAATCGATTGACAAAGGGATATGGCACCGAGGGCAGTCGACGGTTGAGCCCGCATCGAATGACTTAACGTAGTCTTTGGCGCACCTTCGGCAAAACTCATGATGACAGCGAGAACGGATTGCTTCTTCCGCCGGTTCATCGCAAATACAGCAGACAAGTATGTTTTGCCCGGTTTGCGCGTGTTTCTTCAGAATAAGGTCCGGGTGGTTTGCAACTTGGCGCATCTGCATGATAAGACCGAAAATATTTGCGTAATTGTTCAACATGACACCGCGGCTCACATACGTATCAAACTGTCTTGTTGTGTTAGTCATAATGCTCTGAGAGAAATCACGTTCAATTTCCCCAAAAAATTCGTTATGAAGTATAACACTGGAACAACGTTAACACTTCTCTCAATCCACTTGCGCGGAGAGGTTACAAACCGCTTTGGTGGAAGCTCCATCGAAGCCGTATGGTCTCGTTTCACTCGCCGCAGCATGATCCTATCAGTTATGAGGCGTAGCTTCGCTAATGCCTCCTTGCGGGCTTGAGGATTGTCCCTCTCGGTGACTCCGGGAGAGTTAGTAAAGACTCGGTGTACGTTGATATACAACTTACTAGGGTTCAAGATCTCCTGGTTGAAGATTGAGACATGGCTGAATCCACTATATCGGGAATAAATTTAGCTTTTCGCCAATGGTAGGTAGTCAAGAAAGACCGTACCTATGTCTGCACTCAGTGCATCGTTTCTCTGCATCTTGTGACCAGTGCAGCAGCTGGCACTGGCATTGCTTGCAAAAGTAGCAGGCAAATGGCCGGACATCCAAAAAGCGAAGAAGAGAAAAGAACTCCCCAATCCGATTCTGGACTGGGGTACCCGACAAACACCATTTGTAGTTTGCTTTCAGTGCAAAGCATGCACGGGCGACACTAGTTGTACGTTGCTACAGACGTAAGCTGCCAAAGCTTGATAACACGGCATCGTGCGGGGACACAAGACCAACTATACCTTGATGCTATGCGCTTCATCCAAGATCAGGCGGTGGTAATGAATAGAATGAATGACGCCTTTTCTGGTTAGTATAAGCGACCTTAGTAGAACACATCACTTCTTACTGTTTTCCTGAATTATTCCATCATTGCGAGTCCACCCTTTCAATTCCTTACGGTGAATTGATTCGAGACCAGAATCTGAAGAGATCATGTTATGTCAGTTTTCCGTACATGTAACTCATTTTATAGGTTCACCGCACAGGAAATCATTATCACGTCAAAAGCCAGAAGGTCCTTCTTGGAGAGAGTTTTGACCTTAGAATTCGAATTGTGGTAGATGAGGACATTTAATTGGCCGTTCGTATATTCCTAGTCTAACGTATTAGCAACACTACGAGTTTAGGGTTCTGACAGGCATACTCTGATCTCTGATTGCCATTGCATCAGAGCAACTGGAGGAACGACGACAAGCGACGGCCTACCGGCGGGATAATCGGACATAAGAAGAGAAACGGCCTGGATTGTTTTGCCCATGCCCATCTCGTCTCCTAACAACCCACCCTTGTAATGAGACTTTTCTTGTTGCATCATCCAGCTCAGGCCTTCAAGCTGGAATGACTTGAGTGTTCTCGATATGCCCGGAGGCTGCTCCGCCATTATCGGCGTTATCAGAGGAGTGTTTCTCAGTTCATCCCACATTGTGACGACACATGGGTGTTGCCTTTCCAGCTTTTGTCTTTCCCTGGCAGCCTGCGCATTTTGTTAGATATGGCGTGACAGATAATGCAATATATGAAACATACACGGTGCCGCCTTCTTCCTGTCTCTGCTGGCTCTGAGCGAGCATTTCTGCCTGCCCTGCGTGTAATCCCTCGTGTGGCGGTTCGGCCTCTGGCATTCCGCGTATTTCCGATCCTGGAGCGTCTCCTTGGAACGAGAGGTTCATCCTCACTTGGAGAAGATACAGAAGAGACTGACTCAATGTCAGTTGAAAAATCGTCGTCTATTCCGCCATCGCCCACATCAATGGGGGATCCCTGGCGAAGGCTACCCTTGTTAGCTGATCGAAGAGACCTTCTCACTCCGCCCGAACGGGTCGGTCCCATGGATAGATCCCCATATGTATCGTTATCAGGATCGAGCCCGGGTACACTATCTTCTTCAGCAGAGTCGTCCATTCTGGTTTGAACCCGTCTCGAGGCCCTTCGTAACTTAAAAGGTGGTTCTTGATATTCTTGGGCCTGAAGGTGCTGGGCCAATACTGCATCAGAATCTTCAAGTGTGGAATGGCCTGTGGATAGTGTTGCCGAGGACCTCTTAGATCCTCGTGGTGCATGTAAAGACATAGCACTCGATCGTAATTCGCGGGCACGTGTAGAGGCACTGACCCTCTTTCCCGGTCGGGTTGTATCTGATTCCACAGGTGTGAGGGTCATACTGGTTGCTGGGGTACTGTATGCAGGTGTTACGTCTTCATCTCCCGATACATCTCCGATTGGAAGAGGAGAAGCAGATGAAGATGACACCGGTTGTCTCCCCAAAGGGATTGCAACTTCGACAGAGTATGGTTTATTCCCATAAGACATCTCCGCTGCCACCGCAGGCTTCCGGCCTATGGAATCACTTGCATTTTCTGAATCGTTTGAGTTCCCAGTATAAGCTGATGAGGATGCTCTAGCCAGTCTCGCAGAGGTTCGCCTAGGTATGGACGAGGTATCTGGTGGTGCCCGAAGTGTTAGTCGCTGCTAATAAAAGTTCTCATTGACTTGTAATCTTGTATTGTTTAGGTATCCATATAATTCTTCCTGCCGTCATTGTGCCTTTGGGGTTCGAAATAGACGGGAAGATCCGACAAAGAGGCCTTACCAGCTAGTGGGGTAATCCCCGTCCTTGTGGTCGATGACCTTCTCTGCATTATGGTGAACCAGGTGACCAGGTATTCTGTGAGAGCTGACCCCGATGAGTGTGAGATAACTTGATGGTTGTCACAGTCGTATTTGGCGAAAAAGTGAGGCAAGCGGTTGATGCAGCGCCACCCGGGGACCAATAGCTAGGGGAGGTTGTGTACTCCGTACCTTGGCCGCGGCTTATCGGAATAAAGGGCCAGGATGATGGGACTTTGGGGCGAGGGAAAAAATTTTCTTTCTTCCCAGAAAGGCTTCCCTGCATCGATTTAGCCATTTGATGGAGCAACTCTAGGCACCGAATCATCGTTTTGCTGACTGTTGCCTGGCCTCGGCCTCCCTTTGGATTTAATTGTTATCATTTCCCCTTGGCCGAACACGAAGCGATAAGCCCGCCCGTCGACTCTCGCGTTAAGTGGAACGCGAAATCACCACGGGTTCCTGTGACCTGCAAGTGTCGCCACCCTGATTGCCTTTCAGTAGAACAATCGTTCTATCAGCTATATTCGTCTACATTCGTCTACATTCTAATCTCATATTAGGTTTCAAAAATGTTTGTACTAAATTCACTACTGAAGATATATATTCTGGTCGCTGACAGCAGCATATCAGGGCGAACAGAAGGCAAACGAGGAATCAAATCAGGGGCCCGTATGTTCTCGATAGGTTCCATTTTTCCCTTGTCGTCATCCGTATTCTTTACTGAAGTCACTATCTAGGCACTCTGCTTTGACCGATTTCTTGGCTGTAAGTAGGCGCATTTTGTCTGTTCCTGCTTCAGTTGTTTCAATGGTCATTTGTGACTTCTCCTGGCAGCCTCACCACTGACAAACTCATGATAATCTGCAGTCGAACAACATATCTGCTGCTCAGATCCAGCAAGATCATTCTACACGACTAAGGCAATTTGAGCGCCGGGCAGCTGTTGAACGACGAGAAGTTGATCTTGATGATGATGATGATGATGATGATGATGAATACCAAAATCCGGATGAGTCGGCAGCAGACAAGAAAAAGCGGAAACGGAAAGAGGCTGTCGCCCTTGCAAAGATCAAGAAAAGCAAAGAGTTTGCTCGTCGTAAGGCTCAAGGCGCCGGTGGATCCGATGACGATGATGATATCGCCCGAGAAATGATGTACAAGAATTCCCAGCCCTTTGCATATCAGCTCGAGAATTGCGAGACATGTGGCAAACGTTTCACAGTCACCCCCTACAGCAAAGCTGGTCCCCACGGAGGTCTTCTCTGTGCAAAATGCTCCAAGGAGCTAGCGGATGATAATAAAAAACCCAAGGCTAATAGGCGGGGGCCACGGAGTGGTCGTCGCCAGAAGCAAAGTAACCTGCTCGATGGGCTTGCTCAACCGGGCGCTCCGAGCTTAGCAGAGATGTGTACAAAGGTACGTCAAGGTCTGATCACAAACATGACCGTCTGCTAACCTTCAGTTGCTATAGAAAGTAGCTGACAACATCAACGATATCGAAGAGTTTGGGGATCTGCCCCCGCAGTTGCTTCATCGTCTCAGTCAGATATTGTGCAAGAGGCGTGTCTTGACTTCAAGAACACTTAATTTGTTTCTTCGGTCAGAACTTAAGTTCGTTGATATATATGATGCTGCAAGTACGTTCTCAAATTCAAGTTCGGTTCTCCACCCCCCCCCGTTTTATTTCCTGTCCCTTTGATTCCTTTAGCCTTATTGTTGTACCATCACTTTAGATAATTAGATCGTCTCAATCTCAGTGTGTCAATAGGCCAAGGTATGAGGATGCTAATTTGCAACAGAGCTTGAGACACAGGATTTCGAGAAAATCTTTGCTTTCATGCCTAATTTGTTTCACGTGAACCTTCGCTTTGCTGGTCAAATGAAAGATAAGGTAGTCGAATACTTGTTGGACCGCAACTTGAAGATCAAGCGTTTGCAGCTAGATGCTACGAATTTGATATCAGATGCATGTTGGCGGCAGCTTTTCCGAAAATTGGGGCCTCAATTGGAATCACTCAAATTATCCAATCTTGATTGTTCTCTGGACGATGACACCGTGGAAGTGATGTGCAGGGAATGCACAGTGCTTCAGCGACTGAAACTAAAGCAGTGCTGGAAGATGGGTAATCGCTCTCTCCAAGCTATTGCCGACCTGGAATCCTTGCAGCACTTGTCTTTGAATTTCGTTCAGGAAGTGGATAATGAGATCCTTCTCAACACAATCTCAAAAGTCAGCCCACGCTTGCGGACGTTGTCCTTGGAAGGACTATCTACCGCAGATGACCGTCTCCTGGATCTTATACATCTCAATTGCCGCGCCTTGACGAAACTTCGCTTTTCTGACAATGCTGTGTGTAGTGACAGAGGCTTCGTCTCTCTCTTCACCGGCTGGAGTAATCCGCCATTGGAATTCGTGGATCTTTCGTCTACGAGAGATGTCGATAATTCGAACCCTGATGGACCTGTAGATGCAATTGGCCTTGCATCCCAAGGTTTCGTGGCTCTCATGAACCATTCAGGGCCCGGGCTACAGAAATTAAACATCGCATCTTGTCGCCATGTGTCTCGCTCTGCTTTCGAAGAAGTATTTGCGGTCGGGAAAACGTACCCCAAGCTCGAGGAACTAGATGTTTCTTTTCATACAGTTGTTGATGATTATGTTGTTGGTTGGATTTTTCGGTGCTGTCCTAAACTCCAGAAATTGGTTGCTTTCGCGTGTTTCAACTTGCGAGATGCTCAGGTTCCGGCTGGAGTTGCTTTGATTGGCGGATTGAAAGCTCAAGACCCCATTGTCCTTCAGGGCCATCACTACTAGATAAGTCTGAGGGCCCCTGCCCCTGCCTACCTGGAATGATGAGCAGCTCATTCATTGTGTGCTATTGGCGCAACCGCCATGCCCATCTTCCTTTCTGTCTTTTGTTGCTATATTACTAGTCGATAGGGTGAAACATACTTATCGATTTCGGTCTCCCTAGACTAAGCATCACAATGGAACGTGCATAACGAGCTATATTAATGAATGAATTTCTGCCCATGTTTCACGAAAGTTCTGTGATTGGGCAATGGAATCTACCGTAACCGGCAAGTGGTTGATTGCGTCTTTATGGTACCGAAGCACAAAATAAGTACCGGATGGATAGCTATCGGCTGTCTTATAAGAGGAAACGTGTTATTGAATAGTACAATACATACTACCTGCTTTGAGTCACGGGGTGTATCGAGCGACTGAGGAATATGACAAGACTACGTACTTCATACTAGTATCATAGCTGAAGTCATCACTACACACGGGTAGTGGGACACAAATACTGTCGAACTAAAATACCCTATATCGCATATGATAACCCAGCTTGTTCACGTAGCATCCGCATAGTCATGCTGACAGTGGACGACTAGCTTGTAACTAGTTAGAGTGATCATCCTCCGAACGACCGACTTGATCAAAGGGAGATGTTCAATCTGACAGGTAGTAATCAGCATCAGCATCACTACTAATAACTTGTAGAAGATAGTTAGTTAGCTTTGAGTCGCCGAAAAGGAAGATTAAAAGAGTGAAGGAATGGATGCTAACCAGCTGAGCGGCTATATTAATCGAATGTCTGACTGAGCGGTAGGAGAAGAGTCATCTACTTCGAGACAGGAATGCCTAGCCTTCGAGAGGTACGTCGGATGGCGGTAGTTAGTGGTTGGGCCCCTTACATGACATTTGACGGCGGTGGAATGGTGGAATGCCTTGGAACGGACCGTGTCCCTATCAATTTAGCTACCTCGGCCAGTTCTAGGCCTGATACCAACCCCCCACCCCACCTTTCATTGATCTCTTTGGGGCCTTCCTCTTTCTTCGTTTTGGAGAAGCGAAAAGAATCAAGAGAAAGTTATTTCCGGTTCCTTTCAGGCGTCTTCTCCTGCACCAGGGTGGTTGGCAAAAGTAAGAAATAAGTGACTACCTACAACTGTAGGGTCTAGATGGATACCAAAAAGCGTTGTCAGCTACCCGGGCGGCAATATTCTTAGTAGTCCTATTCTGATTTCTTGTTTTTCTTTTCATTTGCTTCTGGAAATCTATTAGGTTATTGTTTATATTTAGTCTTGAACCAGGTAGATGTTTCAATCTGGGATGATCTGACCAACCAAACCGGGGGCGCCGACTGAGTTTTTGGCTGGTATTGCTCACTCACTAACCGCTCAGAGATCGGAAGACTCAAAGTCAGAGTCAGAGATACTATATTTGGGGTTGCTCGCCGCCGGACTAACGCGCCGGGCTCCACCCTCCAATCCACTCTCCAGGGTCTGCTGAGAGAAAAGTGGTAGAGAGAGACAGACAGACAGAGACAGAGAAAGATGTCTTGGGACTGGAAGAGCGGTTGGTCCTTGGGTGGGTGCCGCTTGTTTCTATTTCTCTTCAGCTAAACTACCTTCCACTCCATAGATAGATAGGGATTCTCAAAATTTTTTGGACCCCCATCATTCCCATGAAAAATTTAGCCTCTTTGTTCAATCTTGTAAAACTTAGCATTACAGCGGTTGCCGCCGCTGCTGCTATTATTACGATTATGGCTATTACCATTACTGTTAGTATTACGGAGTACTAACTATTCACTACTATCTAATACTACTAGTAGTACGGAGTACTCTGATCAATTTTTATGCCAGATTTGCATCAGGCTTAACCTTTTTAGTATGTAGACTACTTAAACAACAACAAGTAACTAGAGAAACTGGATTAGTCCTGCGTAGTTTTTCTTTCCCATTACTCCGTAGTCTCTCTCAAACTCACTAATACTGACTGATCTGCGCCCTTTTCCCTTTCCTTCCCCCCGCCCCCCTTTTCCCTTCCTCGTCACTGGGTGTTTTGATTCTGCCCACTACTATTGGATTTGTCCCCTGATTTCTTTTATTCCTTGTAATTGTGTTGCATTATTATTATTATCAATTTTTTCCCCCTCCATCTTTTTTTATTTTCATGATCTTTTCTTTTTGTCTCTGCTCTTGTTGCGGTTTCGGTTTGGCGTTTCTTACAAGAGGAATCTCGCCTTTGTCATCGCAGACTCATCCATTTCCCCCCCTCTCTCTGGTCTCCCGGGTGGGTTTGTTTTATTTACCCTTCTAAAACCGATCGGAGGAGAGGTCCCCATCCTCGCCAACAACGACCGGAATCCACACCGATGCGTACCTATGGCCCTTCTTAATTTATCATAATTGCTAGCCTCTAAGCCCCGCTGGCCGCATGTGAATCAATAGGTCCTGGCTGCTCTTGATCGATTAGACGGTGTATCAGAAACCTTCCCTCAGGCCACCTCGCCTATTCTCTCGATCTTCTCCTATTCCCCCCCCTGAGTGAGCTCAAAGCATCCTTATCCACTACAAGACCTTCTGGACGCTATTTTCGCCCATTCACGTCATTCACTTCATTTCCCGTCAATCTCTTGACCAGAAGCCCCGCTACGATCGAAATCGGTGCGGATTGGACAGGCCCAGAATCTTCCAAATTCATACTCCCCTCTTCCCCCCCATCCCCCCTCTACCCGTCGCGGAATCCCGGTTTATGGGAATCGAGTAACGCAGCCGAGAAAGGGTTGGGGCTTTCGCGGACTTTGGAGCCGGTGGCAGCGCCCTCAATTTCTCTGGAAGTGGTTCCGGCGTCACTAGTGGTCGCCTTGGTTTCAGCCCAATGCCAATCAAGCTCCCCAAGGGCTTCGCCCGTCGAAAGTCGTCTAGCAATGCTCTAGAGGAAGTGCAAAATCCTCCTCAGTCATCATTTCGAGTCTTTGAGCGACCGTCCGGCGACAAAAAGTCGTTTAGTGATGGGAACTTGGTGGCAAAGCGCTTAAGCGAAGGTCAACCTTTAGACTCACCCTCGGAGGATGACAACATCTTTGCTTTGCATGAGTCCCAACCAGCAAGACATCAGTATGAGCCCCCTCGTTCGCCCGATGATTCCTTGCCCCTTTTCCTCATCCCGGTAAGACGTGGCTGAGCTGACCTTGAGTCGTGGTGAAAGTACATTCGAAGGTACATCATTTGCGCGACCTCGCACATCAACACGCCGTTCAACGGACGGGCCACAGCCCGAATCCCAGTCGCCACACACTCGGAACCTCTACGATATACCAATCCCTCCTCTGTCGGGTGCGATTCGCGCAGCGGGTCGCACGTTTTCGTTCGGCGGGAGGTTCTCCAAGGCATCTGCGGCGACACCTCCGCCTCAGCCATCTACACCGGGTCCTTCCAGAAGCAGAGGAATGACGACAAGCACATCAAGCACTGCAACACCTCCCAAGCTTCCTGATACAGAACTTCAAATTGGAAAAATCGACGACGACTTCCAAAACATGTTCGGTGATATTGGAAAGCGCTATTATGGGTCGAAGGACTCTTCTCTCGATCAACCAGGAGACCTGGTAAGATGGATTTCCTTTTCTGTGTTCAGTATCTCAATTCCAAGCCTCTATATTGTTGCATTGCCAATTCGGCGAAGTAATGCAGCGCAACGCTAACCTTTTACCGTAGGACTCATCCGGACCTGCCAGCCGACCGGATGCCTTGCCTCGGAAGGATGAAAAAGTCTCGCGCCCTGCTCCTATTGATACCGACCGGTCAAAGGAGGTTGAGCCATCACCATACTCTTGGGATAGCCGACATTCGGAGGATGGCCTTCTGACCACACTTGATTCACCTAGCGAACAACCGGCAACACAATTACATCAACGCAATATTGATACAGTCGCCGTTGGAGACCGGCGCAAATCTACCCCTCTGTCCGCTACTACACCTTTGGCTACTACCTCCCATCGTTCTTTGGCAAAGCCCCGAACGACAGCGGACAAAGGTCTAAGGAGAAGTGGAGTGTACTCTAACAGACGAGACTCTGTGCCCGTTGAAGATGAGGATGCGAAATTAATCATGGAGTCTCTGTACTCTAAGAGAAGCTCACAAGTACCATTCATGGCTGATCACGGGGCTTCAGATACAGAAAATGATGCCCCATTGTTCGGCCAGTCTGGGGCAAATACTTCCCATCCTGATCGCCGAGATTCTGTCCACAAAGACTCATTGAGCTCCCCTGTGCTGTCGGATCACCTCGATCCGTCGATTGCAGCCCACGCCCGTCTGGCCGCCCAATACGAAAAAGCACAGCCGGTATCGGTCTCCTCTACGAATAAAGTCATGACTCCATCCCAGTTCGAACATTATCGTCAGCAGCAAGAGCTCAGACGGTCGAACAGCGACGCCTCGAAGAGTGAGAACTCTGCCGAGAGCGATTACGATGACGATGACGAGGTGGAGAAAGACCGTGAGGCCGAAAGACAGCGGCGCAAGCAAGAGGCCCATCTTTCAGTTTATCGACAGCAAATGATGAAGGTGACTGGCCAGGAATCTCCCGCGCCAGCTATGAGAACCGAAATGGACCAGGCTAGTAGGAGTGCGCCGAATTTATTACAGCCGGGAAACATCTCGGGGAGTGGGAAAAACAGTGATGGTGATGATGACGAAGAGATTCCTCTGGGGATTCTGGCAGCTCATGGATTCCCAAACAGGAACCGCCCCCCAAGCCGCCTGGCACCATCTAGCTCCATCCCTAACCTTCGAGCGTCTTTCCAGCAACCGTACTTGTCATCCCCGTCTCCTGCTTCCGTTGCAGAACGTGATCCCAACAATCGTGGAAGTCTCCCTGTTTTTGCCCGAAACTTGCCGCGAGACCCTTATTTTGGAGCCAGCCTGGTGAATCAATCTAACAGAGAGTCTCTGGCCTTGGGGGGAGGAGTATCAGTTCACGGTGGACCTTCGCCTGCGCTACCGCCCGGAGGTCTAGTAGGCGTCATTGCCACGGAGGAGCGGGCAAGGGCAATGCGGCGAGGAAGCCCTAATACCCAAGCCATGTATGACTATCAAGGCGGAATGCCTATGCCACCTGTTCACCCTGGCGGCGTTCCGAGGCCTTACACGATGATGAGTCTAAGCTCGCCCAATGCCGGCGGCGTTCAGCCGACGATCTCCGCGACTGAACAGGCGCAGATAGAATTGTCTCAGCAGATGACGCAAATGGTGCAGATGCAGATGCAGTGGATGCAGCAGATGATCCACATGCAGGGCGGGCAGAGCACTCAATTAATGCCACCAGTCGGCCCTCCACCCACGCTCGGTGCCAATGTGAATGCGCGCCCATCCTCAATGCCCTCCGCTGGCAACATGAACAACGCCCATGCTGGGTACTCGGGAGACCAGCGGACGCTGAGCATGCTTGATCCGAATGTCTCCTCCCGTCTCAATAGTGCAGCAATGCCACATGTATCTGGAGGCCTCCGGCCAAGCACGCCAGCCGGGCAAGGGTATGCGCCGTCTATTGCACCATCGGAACGCAGTAATGTTGGTCTGGCGCCGCGTTACAGGCCCGTCTCTACGATACAACCCGAGCTAGTTAATGTCAGTTCCTCGTCCATACCGAAGCCATGGAATGATGAGAACCGGAAGTCATCGCTTTCAGCGGCAACTCCGGCAGCGCCACAGGCGTCTCGGATGAGCCATCGTCCCATGCCCAGTGATAGTAAACCAACAAGCGTTAGCAAGCCGAACGTTGGTGCGGAGCAAGATGACGAGGATGATGACGAAGGCTGGGCCGAAATGATGAAGAAACGAGAAAATAAACGCAACAACTGGAAGATGAAGAAGGAAACGTCGAGCTTCGGAGATCTGTTGAATGCTGTGCATTGAGACAGACGGTCAATTGGCATCGATGTTCCTCGCAGCAGGGGTATCATGTCCTGTGCATGTTATGCTTATGCTTTATTTTTGCTTGGCTGTGCTTTTCTCATCGAAGTCCCGTACACTATATAGGGACCTGAAGGAGTTATACCTCACTTTGTGCATTTGTGAGCAGTGAATATTGATGTTCTAGCTATCTCCTATTATTGTTGGCGGGGTTTGCTCTTTATATTTCCGTTCTTTTCTATATTGTCTTACTTTCTTGGACATGACCTGATCTTTCTCTACGTTTCTTATGATGGGGGGTTCCTCTCCCTGGTCTCCCTATTTCTTAATCACCATTCAAGCAGGGTGCGGGATCATGACAGGCGTTTTACGGGTTGAATGACTTCCAACCCAATGAGGGTTGTAATTGGATTGCTTTAGCAAGTTGTGCATGCATCTTCTGTCTTGTATACTCAAATGTGTAGCCGATTAACATTACAATCTACAGTAACGTTCTGAGAGTTATTGATGTGTGTAAATCGAATCTTTATAACTATGTGAGAATATCACCTACAACTTATCAAAGTGGATCGATTGGGATTTGCGTTTGGGTTCATCAACTACCAAAGAATCCCTAGTTTATCACTGGAATCAAAGTGGTCCAGTGTGAAAGTACCTTAGTAATCACACCCGACAAACGGTTTATGTCACGTGCTAAATATCACGGGATTCCTAACCTTATCGGAGCTTGTCATGACCAGCCATTCTGCAACCCAGCATTGCAGCTTCATTTCGCCAACAATACGGTGGGAGTTCCCAGTGGTCTATATATATAGTTACTCCGCCAGGTGATTCAATAAACTTTACACTCTAAGGCTTGTTGGACAGACAACTAATCTATTCAACATCCAAGGTTCCAGACTGAGCCAGGGAAACAGTGGCAAAGCAAACGTGAAAGGCTAGAAGTTTCGCGCCAGTGATATTCATATCTCTTTGACCACTGCAGTTCACTCTCTGCTCAGTCTCTACAGCTCTCTGCTCGCTTTTTGGGTGTCTGTACACTTACAGGCCTTATAAGAACACGAGCTACAGCTATTTCACTCTTTTGGTATACGCATCTTTGGATATAACCAAGAATACAAGATGAACGCACCAGACCGGTAGGTAGAACATTCTTCTTACATATACGCAGTCAATTATGTACTATGTTTTATTACCACTTGGACTTTTTGTTTCGCCTCGTTCTAGGTTCGGAGGCTCTTAGCTGGAGGGGATGGTATGGCAGCGAAGTCTCATTGCGGACGGAGCTATTAACCGGGCACACTCTTGCCTTCCCCCTCCATTCACTGGCTCAGAGTGCCGGACTTCCGTATGGACTCTATTCGTGCCCCTCTTTCCTCTCCCTCAGTTCATTTCAAAGTTTATGCCCTTTGTCCAGGTTCATCATTGAATGGATTGATCTCGTACTTTGGGTTGTCTTCACCCCTAGCATTCCTGTCATATTGTGAATCTTTCCCAGACACAACGAGTTTCAGAATGGAGTCCATCATGCCTGCGGAAATGGTATATGCGCGCCTAAAGAATGGCAGTGGTGGATCTCGCGTTCGCTGCCAGTCTACCGTCAACGTATCTCATGACCAGCAGCCGAGGTCCGCTTCGGGTTTCCTTTGACGATTCTACTTACCTTCTTTTGAGAAGCCTCTTTTCCACTCAGTCCACTGACTCGGTATGAAACCTAGATACGAGTCGTTCGTTCTTGCGAATGGCGAGAATAAAGTTGAGATGGAGATCGATACTCGTATGTCTTCTAAACCTCGCACCTGAACGTCTTGCGCTCATGACTAACATGGGCTGCCTCTGCTAGGAATCCCGTCTTCTGCGATCTTCACCTTCAACAAGGAAGATCACACATTGGGAAATCTGATCCGCTCTCGCCTCTTGCAAAGTTCTCATGTGCTCTTCGCTGCATACAAGGTATGTTTGCAATCGTGATCTATACCCACCTCTATCTCATGGCACTTCTCTCGCTCCCAGATGCTGCTTCTCTCGGATCTTTGGGGCTAGTCTGCGTAAGGGTCTGATCTGACCGACATAGGTTCCCCATCCCCTTGTTCCCAATTTCCAGCTTCGAGTTCAGACCGATGGCGATGTCACCCCCAAGGAAGCTGTAATTGCAGCCTGCCATGAGCTCGTTCGGGACCTGGGCATTCTCTCTCGGGAGTTTACTAAGGAGTATGAGCTCCGTAAGATGGTGGGAGCTACCGCCCAGCAGCAGAATGGCGTTCAGGATGGTGTTTAGCTATCAACCCGTTGGAGAAAAAAAATGAGGAGCTGGGTCAGCGGTCATATACATGCTTTCGCTTCGGATATACGCAGCTGGTCATGCGTGTTCTTGCTTCATGGTCATACCCTTTATTCTATCTTTGTTCTCTTTGCTTCCAATGATTAGCGGGACCAAGCCCTTCTCTCCAACCTGCCTTGGGAAAGGAAGAAAAAGAAACTCATTTGCTGCCGTGGCCATTCATTCCAATCGTTCAGCTGTCTACTTCGGCTCCCTTTACTCGTAGACTTGGGGACCGGTTAGCAACATGAAAACCTAAGAATAGTAGTGATGTAGATAGCTTCTGAACTCATCGTGATAGCTACCCGTTCGGGTCTAGTGCACCGCTCCGCGGATTCCCCATCGGCGGGCGTCCCTGATTACGTAACTAGGAGCAGCGTCACTGCTCCTGATCGGATGGATGCTCCTGATCCCCCTCTCCGTCGTTGCCTGGCCACTTCCTATGCTACTCCTCTCTCTCATTGTGCGCCATCAGCTTGGTTTTCTTCTTCCTTCGCATTGTTACTCGCTTCTTCGTTAGCCTGGCTTTGATGTTTTCCCTGTCTTTGATGCAAGCCTCACTCCGGTAATGTACTCTTCATCCAACACCTTCCTGGGCGGCGCCAACAGCGCACGTCCAGGACAGCCTTTCATGCAGCAGTCTCCATACTCGCAACAATTTGCCCCTGGTCAACAGCAACAACCGCCACAGCAGGGTGGGTTTGCGCCTCAGCCGACTGGTTATGGCCCTCAAATGACCAGTTTCGGGGCCTCTCAGTTGCAGCCTCAAGCCACGGGGTTCCCGGCTGGTCAGCTCCAACCTCAGTTCACAGGGTTTCCGAGCGCGGTACCACAATCGCAACAAACTGGCTTCCAGCCCCCGGTTCAGCAGCCTCAGATCACCGGATATCCCGCTCAATCGCAACCTCCACAGTTCCAGGTTCCCGCAAGCACTGGTCTGCCTGTTCGTGCGGCGCCCCGGACTTCGTCGGAAATAGCGGATTCGTTCCAAGATGCAGCTGGCATGGCTCCGCCTCCGCCACCTAAGGCGTCTGCCAGCAAGATACCAAATATTCGACTCTCCTTTATCACTGCGCAGGACCAAGCAAAGTTCGAACAGCTCTTCAAGTCTGCGGTTGGGGATAATCAGACAATGAGTGGAGACAAAGCAAAGGAGCTTCTTCTGCGGTCAAAGCTACCTGGGAATGATTTGTCCAAGATCTGGTGTGTGTCTGGTTATATCCAATCAAAGGAGTAAAGGTTTTAACTATTACAGGGTTCTTTCGGATTCCACTAAGTCTGGACAGCTCTTCTTTCCCGAATTTGCCCTGGCTATGTACTTGTGCAACTTGAGAATCACGGGTAGGGAACTGCCGAGCGCCCTCCCCGAGAAGATCAGGAACGAAGTTTCCAGCATGGTAGACATTATCTCCTTCCAGGTTCCTGATACTCAACCGGAACCCGCTATTAGAACGAATGTGCCAAATTTCGATGCACCTCTCTTGGAGAATAAATCTGCTCCCCCTGCCCCCCAGCAGCCACAGCCACAGCAGCCGAGCAATGCACAACTTCTCACGCAGCTCACAGCGCAGCCTACGGGTTTCCCCCAGCCGACGGGGTTTCAACAGAGTCAATCCCCTTTTCCGGGCCAAAACTCTACCCTTGCCCCGCAAGCTACTGGGTTCCCCGGACAGTCTCAGCAGTTACAACCGCAACCCACTGGATTCATGGCCAATCCTCAACCAACTGGCTACAGCGGTCCTCGCCCTCCAATGCCCCCAATGCCTACCGGTTTTGGGTCTAACTTGAGTCCTGCGCAAACTGGAGGAGTATCGGCTCTGGCCGCGCAGCCTACAGGTATCCCCGGACAATGGGGCTTTGTGAATGCTCCGGCAACTGGCTTGCCCAACATCGAAGCTCTTAAACAGCAATTGATGCCGCAGCCAGGCCGCGAAGGTGGATTCTCCTCAGTTGGTCTTTCTGGAAATGCTCACATTCCCTGGGCCATCACCAAGGAAGAGAAGAAGATTTATGACGATCTGTTTCGGGCCTGGGATGGTTTTCGTAAAGGCTTTATTGGAGGTGATACTGCGATTGAAATCATGGGACAAAGTGGTCTAGACCGGTCTGATCTGGAACGCATTTGGACGCTAGCCGACCCTAACAACAGGGGTCGGTTGAACATGGATGAATTTGCCGTGGCAATGCATCTAATCTACAGAAAACTAAACGGGTACCCGGTCCCGAATCGCCTACCCCCGGAGCTTGTTCCCCCATCCACGAGAAATCTGAATGATTCGATAGGCACGATCAAGTCTCTACTTTCCCAAGATGCAGAGAGCCGAAAGGCGTCTGGCGCGTTTTTGCAACCACAGAAGACTGGTGTGAGCTACCTCAAAGAGCACTCTTTCCGTGGCGGTGCAGTGTCTCCAGGAGTAGGTCGAAAAGATGCTACACTGTTCAAGAATAACGATGAGGCGGCTGCTGGGTATCGCTCCAGTGCGCGCCGTCGGGTTGGCAACAATGGCCGTACGCCATCCCCTGCTGCTTCCCAGGCTTCCGAGGAAGAGCTGTCCGTGGACCAGCTGAAGAAGAAAATCCGTGAAGCTCAGATTATGTTGGACGCGGTGGATTTCCAAGACGAGAATCAAGCGGAGGAAGACGATGCTCTAGACCGGCGAGACCGCAGAGAAGCGGAGAGTCTCATGGACCGGATACGGCGGGTACAGGACGATATTGACACCCACCCTGATGCTTCCTTCCGTAACCTTGATACCGGGGCCGAGAGAAGGTCGCTACGTCGTCAGCTGCAGGCTTATGAAGATCAAGTCCCTCAAGTGGCATCGGAGGTGAGGCGCGTTGAGCGAGAGATCGCGGAAGTTAGACTGGAACTATTCCGCCTGAAGGATGCAAAGGAACATCCGAACAGTGCATCTTCTATCGTGGGTACAGGCCCAGGGGGCACAGTCACTGAAGCCGATCGTATCAAAGCCCGTGCCCGTGCCAGAATGCAAGCCCGCGCCGCTGAACTTGCCGGAAGACCCGTTCCGGCCAGCCAAGACGACGACGGCGCTGCAACTCGTCGACTCGAGGCCGAGAATGCTACCGTCAAAGCTGAAAGGGAGAGAAACGAGACCATGACTCGCGACGTCGAGGAGAGTGTTCGCGAGTTTGCGCGGAGTCTGGAAGACAGTCTTAAGGATGGTGGTGAAAGTTCGACGCGTGAGCATGAACGGCGACGCTGGGAGGACGCCTTGGGTGTTGAAGATGTGGTTCGCGACTTTATCTACGATTTGAAGCGTAGCAGCCGCACCGCGCACGTTCGCAAGGAAGAGTAAGTATCATCATTCTCTGTTTGGAAGATACGAGACCGTAATATAGAGCATACACTAATCATTGACCAGACAACAAAGAACAGCAGACACGCAAAGCCAGCGGTCTCGTTACGATGAGTCGCCATTGGGGGGCGCAGCTGCTTCGCAACATTCCCCGACGCCTACCGGCTCAGTCGTGTCAGCTGGCTCTACGCATGAGGACCGTGTTGCAGCTGCTAGGGAGCGTGCGCAGAAGCGGATCGCTGAACGGATGGCTGCTGCAGGGCTCAAGCCGCACAGCGATGCGGGAGAGACTCTGCTTCAACGGCAGGAGCGCGAGAAAAAGGAACGTGAAGAGCGGTTGAGACGCGCAGAAGAAGAAGATGCTAAGCGGGAGCAAGAGCGACAACGCCGTCTGGCCGAAGAACAGGGCGGCCCTACGGCGCAGTCTGCTAAGCCGGCTGGCAAGAAGCCTCCTCCAGCACCACCTTCTCGGAAGGGTCGTACTGACAGTGCAGGCCAAGCCGAGGCGAAGAAGGCAAGGGAGGAAGCGGCTAAAGTAGAGCAATCTACCCGGGAACAAGCGATTAGAGAGGAACAGCAGGCGCAGGAAGAAGAGACAGCCCGCCTAGAGTATGTAGTAACCTTTGCCAGCTCTACTTTCCGTTGTTGATGCCGTTACTCAGACTGACATCTTACCAGGACTGCGGCCAGAGAACGCGAAGCAGAATTTCTGAAGGAGAAGGAGGCCCAGGAGGCACGTCTTGCCGCACTGCAAGAACAGGTCAGACAGGGGAAGATCAAGAAGCAGGAAGAGAAGCGTCGTAAGGAAGAGGCAGCTCGTGCGGCGAAAGAACAGGAAGCGAGACTGGCTGCTCAGCGTGCGGAACTTGAGATGGCCAGAGAGCGCGAGCGTCAGCTTCAATTGGAGCTGGAAGGTTTGGATGACAGCTCTTCGGATGAAGAAGGCCCTATCAACATCACACCGCAGGACAGTACTCCGACTCAGAGTCAAGTTCTTCCTGCGGCAGACACCGCGGTGCCGCCCCCAGCACCCGCGCCCTCGGTTCCAGAGCTAGATGTCGTGACCAGCCCCGCCGAGTCTGCTAGTAGCCACGCTCCGCCCGCCAGTTTTAGCCCGGAAGCAGAATCTAAGAATCCTTACTTCAAGAGAATCAGCCAGTCGGACATCCAGGTGCCGCCGCCGCCGCCTCCACCTGCGCCTCAGCCCGCCGCTCCCAAAGCCGAGTCTCAGTCGACTAACCCTTTCCATCGGCTGGCACAACAGCAGGAGAGCTCTAAGCCCGCATTTACTGCGCCCGGTCCACTGGAGCGCAAGTCTCGGGTGCGTCCCGAGGCGGATGATGACTGGTCGGCGGCTGGATCGGACTTTGACGAATCTTCTGATGATGATGATGAACGGCCGGGTGGTGGTAGTGCGAAACAACTCGCAAGTATCTTGTTCGGCACGATGGCTCCTCCTCGGCCTCTGAGTGCCATGGATGACAAGACTCCTTCCAAGTCATCTACCCCCGTCCAGGAGAGTCCAGCAATCCCAGCGCCGGCGACTGAGGCAGCTGAACCCTCGGCTGCCCCCGCTGCTGTGCCTCCTCCCCCGCCGCCCCCGCCAGCCCCAGCTCCGGCAATGCCCAGCCCCAGTGCTGAAGCTGCGGCACCACCCCCGCCGCCTCCTGCCCCTTCTATGGCGCCCCCGGTGCCGCCTCCAGGAGTTCCCCCGCCGCCCGCGCCCCCAGCTGCTCCCATGGGCGGCTCTGGGAGAGGTGCCTTGCTAGCGTCGATTCAGGCAGGGAAGGGGCTTAGAAAGGTCCAGACCAACGACCGGAGTACTAGTTCCTCCGCGGGTCGTGTGCTGGACTAAGTGAGCCTTGAAGTTCACGCGTACACTGTTGGATACACTTTGTCTATCTTCTTTTTTGCTGCTTTTCTGTGAATTATCCCAGGAATGGGTTGTCGTGGGGCACTCAGCTGTCCGCGACAGCAGAGAAGGGACCATGCTCACTTATTTTCTGTTATTTTCCTCGTCGGTCTAATCGTTTTATTTACAAGCTCCAAGCATGGATGTTATCTGTGTTCTCAGCCTGTATTGATCTTTACTTGATACTGAACTAAAGAAGACGGTAATAGCCAAGGTTGCGTCTCGTGTCAGATGATCACTCATTGTATTCGTAAAACCAGAACATGCCAATATATACAATACATATGTACAGATTGTGTCATGAGAACACTCGTGTATATCCATCGACATGGACCGGAAAACATTAAAGCAACAGAGAGAGGGAAAAAAATAACAGCGCTCGCAACACGGAAGCAAGAGACAGTCAGGCAAGACTCTAAACAACAACTACGATGGGATGACAAGCTAAGGGCTCTTTCTGTCTCAGATTCAGGCCTATATCTTAGAATAGAACCTCGGCGAGAACATTGCCAATCGTACTGATGACCCAGAGAATAACCAGGCCCCAGCCGATCTTCTGGTCCATCCTCCATTTATTCAAAGGAACAACGATCAGCAGACCAATCAGGGTGATTAGTAGAGTAGCACCGCTGATGATGAGGACCTTGGAGACTTCAATCTCGTACGAACCGCCCGTCGCGGCGATGACTTCTGGTTTGGCGTTCACGGTCATGTATAGTCCACCTAGGCCAATACCTAGGAGGATATTGAGCATGGGGCCTCCGAAGCAGGCGCTCAGCGCCATCACGGGATATCCCAGTCGTGCTACCGTGATGTCTGCTACCAGGTCGCCTAGGGAGTTACCCACTGCGAACACGGTCAGGCCGAGAAGCGAGTCACTGATGTTCAGGATGACGCCTAGAGTCTTGAGGAGGCTGACGACCTCGGTGGCGATGGTTGCGATCCAGCAGATTGCGACGATGAAGCCTAAAAAGGCTAGAACGGGCCGCCAGGCACCGGGGGGCTGAGAAGTAAGGTCGTGCCGTGTGCTGAGCATCAGGCAGGTGGTGCATATCAAGGAGAACAGAAGGGAGACCATGGATGGCAGGAGAAGGTCTTCAGGATCCAAATCGGAGTCAACTGTCGTCCAGTACATCAAGGCCACGAAGAAGGGGCCCACGAAGAGCTGAACCCAGACTAGCCAGAGGCACCACTCTTTCGATGGCGGCGGTGGGGGGTCCATGTTTGTTTGGATGGCCGGCAATTCAGAATCGAATCGAGAATGTCTCGGGATCGGTTCTGGCTTGCCATTCTGATCAACCGTATTTCGTCGAGAAATGGGTTCTTGGTCCAGCGCACGAAGAAGTGGGCTATCTTCCGGCAGTCGCACAGCCGGTGATGGTGCACTGTCACCGTCCGCCGAAGTTACTATGACGGGAACAGCATTCGCACTCGTATCAGGTTGTACAGGTTCAACCACCGGGAGGGTAATTGTCAGGAGCAACACACTAGGGGCCGCAACAATCCCCAAAAGACGTTCCCAGAAAGATTTGGATTTCCAGTCAGCCAAAGTCGGGAACAGGGTTGGGAGGATCGGCTGGGAAGTGAGCGAGAGATGAGGCCACCATGTCGGGGTTGCCGTCCGGTTACTCCCACCCTCCAAGGCGCTATCGTGGATTTGCAGCCGCTCTGTCGGGCTTGATGCGGCCGGAAGGCGCAAGCTCGGCGCGCCAGAGGACGGAAAACTGGGTACATCCTGAAAGGCTGGAAACGGGCTTGTAGGACTTTCTGGGAAAGTATTGGCTGGGCCCGGGGTTGTTCCGCGCGGGGATAATGGGAGCGGGGAACGGGGACGGGAACTTGTCACTTGATAAGTTGGGGAATGGAAAGTACCAGGGGGCGCAAGGAGGTTGGGGCTCTGGAGATGCGAGTTTGACTCGGTACTTGGGGCTTGTGGGACGGCCGTCTGAGGCGAGAGAGTCGATCCTGGGCTTTGGTCTGATGCCATGGCGCCCGATGTTTGCGACTGAGTGTCTACAGAGGGCCGACGAACCGTGAGCAGTGGCTTCTGAGTATCGGCAGTGAACATGCTTGTGTCCAGTTTCAGATCGGCGGCAGCATTGGCAGACACCGCTCGAGTGCGGGCTGAACTGGTGCCTCCATGGGGCGATAAGCGGCCACCCAGTGAGGGACGGCTGGCACGGGGATGAGACACGACAGAGGCATTGTCTGACAGGCGCGAATGCGATCGCGAACGCTCGTCATCTGAGCATCGCTCGAGATCGAATGACTCGTGGCGCCGGATGTTCCGCGACCGTTGAAGTGAAGAAAGGACGGACTGGAACTCCAAAGCACCCACTAGACTTGGTCTAATGGGATTCAAGGTGTTGCGCCTTCGCGTGGTGGGCCGATAAATGTGCATGTTATCGCGGATCTCAGCAAGGTACCGATTCCGGGTTTCGTCGTCCTCCTCCCGTTCTTGCCAGGCTGGCACACCAGATCTCTCTAGGGCCTCGAAATCTTCGCCGTGAAGGAGGCTTGTGGCCTCCGACGCGACACCGGGATCATCTTCCTCCTCTTCTTCAATGTCAAGTTCCTGATTGTCCGGGATGTGGAAGTGTGACCGAGCAACTAGGTTTCTCTCGTAGGAGCGACGTTGTCGAGTCAAGTACCAATGCCACGTCACCACCAATACAACATAGAAACAATAGAGCGCCACCATCATGGCCGATTCCCAGACATGGAGGTGGCCGTCACCCAAAAGAAACATGCTAAAGGCCGCCGCTAGGATAAAAAATCCGACGTCACGAACGAAACTCCTCCGTGCGACCCTGAAGGGGCGGACCAGCGCCATTGATCCAGCAACGACGGATGTGATAAAGCTTGCCGCACCGAGCAGCTCTCCAATGGCCAGACTCCCACTGTTCGACCGCATGGCGGCAAAGGTGGAAAATACGTCCGGGCTGCCATTTCCGAATGCAAGAAAGGTGACACCCGTGAGGCTTTCACTCAGACCGAGGACACTGGCCAGGGTGCTTAGATCCACACAGAGGAAATCGCTGGCAGCAATGCCGATGGTGCTGAAGAGAAGCGATAGCCATAGGACGATGGCGATGAAAGCGAGCGGCTTGGCTTGTGCCGCAGTGCAGTAGTAGAACTGGAGGTAGGAGAAGAGACCCTCCTCGTGATCCGCGCAGTTCGATAGGACGAAGGCACATTGATCTTTGGCTTGACGGACGAGACGACACTATCAAATAAGACAGCAAGCTTAGCAAGTCCCCAATGCGCTAGATGGGGTTGGTTCAAATCATACCTCCAGCGCGTTGTCCCGCCTCCGAAGCTGAGCGACATCGTGAACCGAGACCCGCTCGGCTGGCTCGGCCAGGCGACCAGAAGCCCAGCTGAGAGTAGCAAGGAGGGAAAAGGCCAGCAAGCACGCCCAAAAAGGTCTGGCCGAATATCCACGCTTTCGGGAAGCAGGACTTCGAGAAAGGAACTTGGGCATTAATAGAGGAGACATGGTGGACGAGCGGATTGCGGCATCCTGGGCGATAAGCGGCGGTGGAAAGTGTCACAAGGCGGGTGAAACTCGTTGGTTTAGTTTAGATGGGAAAGGAAGCCTGGGACAAGATCGGATGAGAGGAGCGAAGGGAGGACGAGAGGGAAGATGGGAGCAATCGAAGCCAGGATAAGAGAGTAAGCAAGGGGTGGAGTAATGAGATTAAGATTTGGGCCGTTTGCCAGAAACTTGAAGATGCAAATGAATTGGAGAGAGCTGATGATGGGATTGATGTCAGAAGAGCGGAGAGAGACACCCAAGAAAGCAGCATATTAAGATAAATCGGGAAGGCGGTGGGTAGCGAAGTTGAAGATGGAGACGCGATTGGGATGATGATCCAATGATCCATCCAGTCGATCAATCGAAGTGGGTAATGCTTAAGTTGTCAATGGAGTTGCTTGGACTGAATTGGACTGGAATATGTCAGCTAAAAACGATATAGCATGCAAAGTAAGTAACATAAGTTAAGACCATTTCAAGGGTCTCGGGTTATTTACTGCTTGTCTGAGTTCGAATCTATCTATCGCTGGTTATCCCTCTCCAATTAGTTACCTATACAGGGTACTCTGTAAAAACATCCAGATCCAGATGGTAGATACCGGGTACCGTACCGGATACTGAATGTCCAGTGTAAGTAATGTTGTTTTTGTACTGTAATGTAATGTCATACACGAAAGAAAGTGCGCGGGTGGTTGCTGCGGCGCGGCCGTATGTTTATGTTGATTGTTTCTCTCTTGCATCTTCGGCTTCTTCTTTTTGCGACACATGGAAAGGCGGTGATCTGGGCACGCTCACCTCGACCTTTGTCTACCCAGATCTGTGACATCGTTTCCTTGCCTTTTGCCTCCTGTCGACTACTATTGACCTGCCCCCCTCCTTCTCAGCAAGAGCAAGTCGCTACAGTTACCGTCGTTATTAACCTCCTCTCCCCTCCTCATCCCCTCCTCATCCCCTCCTCATCCCCTCCTCTCCTCTTCCCTTCCCCCCTCCTCTACGGCCAGGGGATTATTTCACAATGCCCCGCGTCGCCAAACCCCAACATCGCCGCTCCACCGGCGGCGCATCAACCCCTCATAAGCACTCGCCTATGAAGTACGTCCTATATCATCACACCCTTCTCTCTCTCCCCCCCCCATCTCATCCTATAATACAAGCCATGGCGCTGACCACACTAGGATCCCGCTCAATGATGACATGGGCGAGAAGGCGGCCCGTATGGAGGCCAGACAGGCGCGACATGATCGCCAGATGGATCAGATCAAGGCCGCCGTGAAGACCCCCATGCCGCCTCGACGATACACCGGTCACGACTTCAACAACATGAGCCCCTCGACGCCTCGTGGCTCGGGACACCGGGGCCGCGACAGCGATGTCGATGGACGTCGTCGGGCAGTCACCCCGATGAAGCGCGTACCTATCCTAGCCAACTTCGAAGAGTGGATGAAGATGGCGACCGACAACAAGATCAATGCCAACAATTCCTGGAATTTCGCCTTGATCGACTACTTCCACGACATGTCCCTCCTCAAGGAAGGAGACGGCGTGAACTTCCAAAAAGCCAGTTGCACCTTGGATGGATGCGTGAAAATCTACACAAGCAGAGTCGACAGTGTGGCTACGGAGACGGGTAAGCTGCTGAGTGGTTTGGCGGATAGCCGGGATAAGAGAGCCCGGGAAGCTGGCGCGGACGGGGAAGATGCCGAGGATGACGAGGACGGTGATGAGGGTGCGGCCAGAAAGGCGCGGAGAAAGGTTTGTGGACATGGCTAAGTTATGGATATCCTTCAGGGTAACTAACTCGGCACTTTTAGGCACAACGGACACATGAAGCTACCCTCGCCCCCTCGTTCGCTTCGCTCCAGCTGAAGAAGTTTGAGCTGGAATTCTCGGTTGATCCCCTGTTCAAGAAAGCCTCGGCGGATTTCGATGAAGGCGGTGCTAAAGGCCTGCTCCTCAACCACCTGTCGATTGATGGCCAAGGGCGTATCGTATTTGACAGCAGTGACGATGCCGCCGAAGAGACCTCCAAGGATGCAGAGGATGCTAACCAAGAGTCCGAAGAGTCTGAAGAACCCCAGCAACCAGGCTCTTCATCCGATCCCAGCCAGTCGGCGGATAATGTCTTTGATGATAACGCCGAAATCGACATAGCTCCGCTGGCGAGCAAATTCTTTTCGGATTTGGACCGCCTCGAGACCCAGGATATTTGCCCGTCACTGAAGAACTTCGACCTTGGAGATCCGACCGGCTCACTAGATATACCCTTCCTGAAAGCCCCCGAAGACTGGCGTAACGACAAGGAGGAAAGCCAGCACCCCAACGATGCATCAGGCATAATGCTCGATGACGATAATGCTGTGGGGTTCGACGATGACGATGCTACGTTAGCCGGATTCGACCTGGGTGGCGATGCTGGTTTTGGTGACGGTGGTGAGGCGTGGGCGCGTGAGGCTGCTCTTGAGCCAATGCTCAAGGTGCACCGCGTCGATAGGGACGGCGATGAGAATGCTGACGGCGAAGAGCTGGACAATGAAGATCCATATACCATCTCCCTCAGTCACCAGCCAGAGAATCGGGACCATGAAAACATCCTCAGCTATTTCGATAATGCCTTGCAAAAGAACTGGGCTGGCCCCGAGCACTGGAAGATCCGGCGGATCAAGGAGCAAACAGCCACAAACAATACCAATTTGGCGCCAAAGCAGCGCAAGGAGAAGGAACCCTTCGAGATCGATTTTGGTGCTCCTTTGGATCCGGCTATTGCTGAGACAATATACACCCCGGCCAGTTCCAACTCGACCATATCTCTTCCCAAGACACAGTGGAAGACTAAAGGACGCAACCTTCTTCCGGATGACAAGCACTTCAACTCACGCCAGCTGCTTCGCCTCTTTTTGAAACCCAAGGCTAGGATGGGCTCAAAGAAACTGACAGGTCCTCGGCAATTCACCCACCGACGACAAGACCAGACGTCAGGTAACGGCGAGATGGACGAGGCATTCTGGGCCAATCACAAGGTGGAAGATGCTGCAGCGTCTGATGGAGGCGCTCAGGGTGCGTATGACGCCAACTTCTTCGCAGATGATGATGGTCTAGCATTCCCCAACGGCTTCGGCTTGGATGATGATGACGATAACCTGCCATTTGCGGATGCCAGGGAAATGCTGTCTCCTCCTGCTGATGGACCTCCAGGCACATCCGCGGGCGAGGCCGGCGGGGCAACAGGCCTTAGTGCCCTTCTCAATATGATGGGGTCGGGTCCTGGGGCCACACAGAACAGTGGTGGATTTGGCTCGCAGCTGGTAACGCAGGGCGCTCGTAGAGCACGACCTGACTACGTGGCATATGCACGAGTTGCCAAGAAGGTCGACGTCCGGCGACTGAAAGTGGAAATGTGGAAGGGCATGGGTGAGCGGCTGGTATCAACTACACATTTTGAGCCTGCTCCCCCAGCTGAAGACCCTGCAAAATCTTCTGAAGAAAACGAAAATAAGGATGCTGATGCTGAAGCGCAGCCGGAGCCGGAGCCGATGGATACCAGCCCTGACCATGGACCCGAAGACGAGAAACAAAGAAACGAGAGCCTTCGATTCACCCAAATCATGAACTCATTGAAGACAGTATATCCTCGAGATACACTACGCGACATAAGCACCTCCTTTGGGTTTATTTGTCTGCTTCATTTGGCCAATGAACAGGGCTTGGTCTTACGGAACGATGATGGCATGGACGGCATCGGTGCCGGCAAGCTGGAGGAAATTTTTGTTTCGAAGGATGCAAATGCCGTTCTCGAAGAAGGAGCCATGTAACCTAGAGCTCATGCGATATTTCTGCCTTTACGTGTGCGGGCGTGAATGATTGTACAGTCAAGGTCTATGTGCAAATTGCCATACGATGCGATACGAGGGATGTTCATTTTTCTTTCGGTTGGATATAGGCTTTGGGTTTCTATTGGGTGGGAGTTCTAGTGATCGGGCGGGTGGTGTGCGTTATATTTTTTGGACTTTCTCGCGTTCCTACATGTCAAGTAGGGTTACTGTTATGGTATCGCTTTTCTTCTTCGTGTTCATACTACTACGTTGCTGGATATGTCCATGAATAACTACCATGTCACTTCCTTGTCTACATAATAACGAGGAGATCTGGTTACTTTTTACTTGAAGAGATCTTGTCTGTCCAACTAGTAATATGGAAGTCACCATTCTGGCCATTCGCAACCAAGAGCAACAACGCTAAAATTAACAGCCCTCCAACCAATACTTGTATTCCGCAATTACATGCCATGTTGTGCCTAGGTAGGCCACGGCAAAACAAAACAGAGGGAAATGATTAGACAAATATGCCAATGTAGTTGAGTGTATCACTGGTATAAAAATAGAACCGACAAAGCTGACACATATATAGAAAGTCAAGCGTTCATATCAATAGATCGAGGGGAACGGCCGTGAGGTAATCCAGGAACAGGTGAGGACCACGTCATATCGAAAACAGATCAATCATCATTCAAACAGGACAAAAGCTATATGCAAATTCAGGATCAAGTACTTGAATGCTGGACTGGACTGGTTGGTCAGTGTCGGAACACTTTGTTTGTTTGTCATCTTTTTTTGTTCTCATGTCGAATTTGGTATCCAGCCAGCGATACGATCAGGCTTTTTACTGGTGGCCCCCGTGGGGAAAGCTAGGACTCATAGGACCAGCATAGGCATTTGGAATGGGCACAGTCTCGTAGGTTCGCTCCCCGGGTGCTGCGCCCATGTGCTGATTAGGAGCACTAGGAACCGGAGCCGGTGCAGGTGGTGGTGGTGGGAATTCACTTTGTTCTAGTTGTGGAGATGCCTGCTGCACCCGAATTGGGGGTGGTTGAAGCTGAAACGCCGGCTGATTTTTGAAATCAGTCTGGGGAGTAGCGAATTGGGTTGCGCACATCTGCCCATTCTCAGCAGCAGAATACTGGTCCTGAGGAATCGAGGTTGACACAAAGGGAGCCTTGGGCATGGTGGGAAATCCGGGCGTGTTAGGGGCAGTGTTCTGGCGGAGTTGAGCGATGTACAAGTCCGTTCGTGCTCTATCTCGACGGTCCATCGACCTGGCCAGCTTTCTCTTGGACCAAAACCGGTAGAAGATGGCACCGTAGATTACGAGAACAAAGACTTCGAGGACGATTTCAATGACGGCACAGACCAATCCCCAGTCCTGGGAGACGGTCGTCAGTATGGAGCGGTGACTGGTTAGATAGATGAACTTACCTGCAGACGGCAGAGGAGTGCGTAGTCGATTTGATCTTTGAACAGTTGTTCTCTCTCGTTATGGACACAAGCCCAGCCCCATAGGTCTTTGTCGTCTCCGGTAGCCTTTGAATGCTCAAAGATTGCGGCAGCAACAATCCACATCACTAGTTGGAAGATGAAGAGGCCCACCGATAGGAGCGAGTAATAAGCTGCGTATTTCTGTGCACGTCTGCGTCCACCTCTCCAGTAGCCCCAGAAAACACCAAGGCAGGCAATCAAGGAGAGGCATGAAACGACCAGGAGCAAATATTGCGGCCAGGGATTTGTGCCAACATTCCAGGGAGCTGAAGTGTTTCGCTCAGGCAGTGACTTCGTCGCGTTGAAGACACTCAGCGTCGTTCCCAGGATGGTAAGGACAATCATACTGCAGCCAAGGTTGATGAAGCGAAGGAACACCTTGGCTACCCGGACACGCAACTTGATACGCTATAGCGAGTCGGGTAAGCACCTAGGAAAGTGAAGCGAACACACTCACAATTACTTACCAAGTCCCTTTGATTTTCCTTTTCGGTGACCTTCTCTTGCTTCTCCACGAAGAACTCCTCTCGAAACGTCGGGCTCAGTGGATTCAAAGTACGGCCTGGGGTACCAGGAACCTTGAGAGAACCCTTCTGGTCATTGTCCGGAATATCGTGATGCGAGGCATGCTTTGCAGGGTCACTCGCAGCTACGTACCCGAAGCCGAGCTCAGACACATCAGGGGGCGTCTGCGAATTGCTGGGAGGGTCGGCAAAGGGAGACCTGCCGGTATCTCCGGGACTAGAAGGGGAGTGAATCATGGTTGCTTCCGCGAAGCGAGTCGTTCGACCACCTTTCAGCGAGGAAGTTGATGACTCAGAAGAGCTCCGTTCCTCTGCAGTCACAGCAGGCTGTGATGGTAGCGCCATTACCCCGTTTTTGTGACCGTGGACGAGAGCCACCGGAGACACCACTTGCAGAGGCCGACGGGAGCGATAGTGAGTATCGGGCGGTACAAACAAGCAAATATCGCTGGAGCGTAAAGGAGGCTTGCAGAGGAGTCGAAAGGTATGAAGAGTACCAGCTCTCTCAACCCTTCGTCGAATAAATTGCCAACTGCGGAGGGGGTTACAGCAGGCACTTGCGACAGCACAGCTACACAAGCATTCAAGCTATAAACACCATGGTTAACTTCCACGCAGAACAAGAAAAAGAGCCAATGCAAAGCGTGTAGGATGATGTCCTCACAGAGTTAGAACGAAGGACCAAAAGACACATACCTTTACAAGACGATGATGAGGCAAGCGCGCAAGCCCTAACTGTGAGGGACTGTCAGTTGGACATAGTTCGTCTTGAGAGACACAGGATAAGGGATCACCGTGGGAGAGAACGAACCGATGGCCTACTGCTTGGCTTTTTTGACCTCACTTAAGGTCACTTCTTGGATTCTGCACAGGTTGAACCAAGGGGCGGGCCACAGCACAAGGCTGAAGTGATACGTTAAGAGTCAGAGAAATAAAAGAAGATGAAGGAGCCGCGAGGGCGAGACGATCTCTGGGCAGCATGACCGCTTTGAATATCAATGATGGGCCCTGGCCTCGCCATGCGTGGGCCAGGCGGGGGGGAGCGCACATCGCAAGCTGGATTGTATGGATTGTATGTGAAGGGGAAAATAAGCGCCCGGCAACATGCAGCACATCAAGAGGAAGCCGGTGATTGGGCGGTCGAGGGATGATTCTTGGTGTGAGTAGAGGACGACAGGGGCGAGGAGCACGATGACTGGATATCGAGGGACACCACTAGAGCAGTTGAACCGGCTTATCACAGTGGGGAACGTCGCGATGCGCCGGGGCAAAGGCCATGGAGGTTCCCGTGCTGTCACTCCAGATGCACGGCCTGTCACCCGTGGAGCGAATGAGGAGAGTCAATCAGCCGGTCTGGCTCTCCTTCCCGGCGCCAACTGTTGATCGTCTGGGAGGCCCAGCCAACCACAGCTGGTGCAGAACCGCCGGCCATCAACGCCCGCGAGGGTCAACAGCAGGATTCCTTCTGCAGGTTCCGTGTAGCTCGAAAAAGAAGCCATGAGGGGTTTATCTATCTACTGGAAATGGAGCAGTTGATGTGGTGTGCTTTGGAAGACATTGGGGCAGGATGGACACTCACCCTGGTCTGGGTCCATACTTAATCGCTGGGTGTGAATTCGAGGGAGATTTGAAAGGAGGAGGATTGATGGTTGGGGATGACTTTCGTTTCTTTCTTCCCCCCCCTTCTTCGTCCCCTCACGTGTCGAGCTAATCCGCGACCAGCTGCACTCGCCATCACATCCCCAATCCCATCACGGCGCTTAAGCGCCCTCTTCTCTTCGACTCTCCGGTCGCCCTTCTCCTCTTTTGTGCCATGGCGATTCTTCCTTGTTGACCTGCCAACACAGGCCCAGGATGCTTCGTCCAGGATATGGAACCTTGTATCGGACGGGGGGAGGGAAACACTCGGCGATGATCCCCCAATCCAGGACCAGATCAGGTACAGGAATATCGTCTGTATGCGCCCCAAACCAACTTAGGTCGTCTGTGATATCTCAGAAGCGGCTTAGGTTAGAGTCTAGCAACCGACCTCGCCCTTCATCCCAGACCAATGAGCTGGTGGTAATCCAATCATTCGTGCATTTTCGCAATGAACTTGGTAGTCCGACAACAAGGGTTGGATGTGTTGGAACATAAACCTAAGGAGAGACTGGGAGAGGTGATAGTTGTGCACATTAACTTCCATGAGCGCTAGCTCTAAATTCATATTCTTTCCGCCTCCTTCTCCTGATGGCTGAGAAGTGCGGATACATTATCTGCCAGACGGTCAAGCTAGATTAACGCAGCTTTCAGCCCTGCCATTCCTGCCTCTCGGTCACACAGGTACTTTCACTGAAGCTCAGAGTAAATTCTACTCGAGAGAATAAGATGGCAGCATTATCTCTAGACGTTTCAGTCATCTATTCAAGCGATAACATGTCCTATGTTCATACATATAGTCTCCCGATAGCTTTCCACACGCATCATTAGCTTAGCTTCATCCGTAAGCCCGAACTATAGGTAAATATGGCAAACGAGACGCAACTCAGCATTGCAAATACACTAGAAGCACGCTCATGAGTGAACAAACGATTGTTGTCGCTAAACATAGATGTTGCAATTTTGCCACATCACAAATAGTGTCTGCCGCCCCTCGACCTCACTAGAAGTCGTAGACAACCTGGAAGAGCTCCGATGATTCACTGACATGAAGCAAGCCCCCTAATAAGTAAATTACTGGTGGGTAGTTGTCAAGCAAGCAATTCCTATCAATGCAAATACAATGACCAATCAGTGAAGGAAATTCAGAACCATAGACACTCTGGTATCCAGATAAGAGTAGAATGGTATTCGGATAATCCTGCATTAAGAGACAATAGCTAGCCCCAGAGTAAATCTCTTAACCACATCATCACACATTGATATATGATTTAATAGTTACATTGCTACATAAGCAGGTATCCATCTATTTACCGAGTGGTTATATTGTTCTGTTCCATGTAGCTAGTATGTCTTAAATCATCCCGCATCATTACAGGCGGTAGTCGAATCACTGACACAGATATGAGCAACCATTTTGTATTGGGTAAGCAGGGTCTTACATCTAATACTGAAAATCCAATCTCTAATAGTCAATCGTAGTACTACTTCGCATATATTGTATACTATCATCATATGACATATTTATGTTCATCGTGATTGCCTCAACTAGCACATGGTGAATCTGACGTCGCCTGAGAATGTCTAAACGGCTGAACTACCGATAGCCCACTCAACAGCAAAAGAACCCTCGTTGATGCAGAGGGCCAAGGGGTCTACTGCACTATCGTTGTGGGCAAGGTTTGGGAAGACCTGCGTGCCATGACTCGAAGCTATAAGCCCTTGACACCAAAGAAACCCGGAGTACTCCGTGAAGATCAATACGAAAGTCCTAGTTAACGGCAAGGGGGATAATAAGGGAGCTTCTGGGGTGAGATCATAGCCTCAATAATACTAGTAGATAAGAAGATCTGATAGGAGGTACACGGTTCTTCTCTTGATATATGTATTCAGATATGAGGTTAGATGGCTTGATTTTGAGGGAAAGGCAAGAAGACAGCACTCCGCACAGTAAGTAAATACTAATTTAGGGTGCTGAGTTTCTATAACGTTTGCTTACCTTGGGGTAGGAGTGAGTAGAAATATCTGAAGTAGTATTTCGTACCAACCCAGGTCACAAGGGCCGAGAGCAGCATTGTTACTAATGACAAAGTACTTTAACTTTTGTAGTATTAACTACTAGTATTAACATGAACATGATTTAAGGCAGGAAAGGAGGAGGAACACATGGTGGGTGGAGAACAAATGAGAGACGCCCAAACCTCTTTTCTTGTACAGCCACCGTGTGACCCTCCCTCTCCACTCGGTTCTAGAAAACGGGCTCCAACTGGTCAGGCGGGCAGAGCCACCAGCTTTCTCCGCAGCTGGGCTGCCAGCCACAATGAAGTTTCAGCCTAGCCACACAGCCTCATTTTACGTCCTGCTCTCCTGAATGTAGTATAGCCCTTCAACGCAGTGGCCCAATGTAGAAGATTTTTTTCTGTAGTTCCACTGTCCTGCATACGGAGAACACCGCATTCTATTGGCACCTTCAGCTTCTCTCTCTCTCTCCCTTTTTCTCCCCTACCCGCCTTTGCGTGCATGCAATGAGCGTCGGCAGACCACTCACTGTTTGTGACCTCCGGTTCAGCCACCGCCATATGGCTGTGTATTGTGTGCTTTACGCCCATTTCTTCATGCGCAGGAATGTCCCATAAATTGTGGCAAGGGTGTCGCTTGTCAGCTAATGAAATCAAGTTTCCAGCTGTAGGGTCTGTCGACTCCGACCAATAGACGCCTAACGTACTATGTAACCTGCAGTAGTATGGCCTGTAGTAAGTTAGCAACAGTAGGCGATACTCCACAGTTGGACATTACGTACAGTGGCAGCAAGCCCCTTTCTTCCGTGGTTGTTCGATAGAGACAGGTTATTGAACCTACACGATATCCATGGATGAAGCAAATATACAAACAAATCAGCGTAACTATTCGTGGATGTGGATCATGAGAATGGAATAGTCAGGGAAGAGCAGCTTCCTCTATGGTTGCCAAGACGCGCTCTCTATATTAAGCTGCTGCTCTGTTATCGAAACTAAGAATTTTAGTGTATCTCTGTGGTCTGTACAGTGTACACCGTGCTCTGCAGTAAATTACTAGTCAGTAGTTCGCAATTCAACTAGACTAACGTAAGTAGTGAGTACTTGAGTAGATCTTGTATACTCAGCCCCAAAAAGGCCCCTGCTGAGGGAAAAGGTTATGCACCTTTCACCCTCAATATGGCGGAGAGCGTCACATGAAGCTATTCAGTGGTAATCTTCAAGAAGATGCCCAAATGGGCGAATTTACTTCTACGACCCTACATACAGGAGCATTTGACTGCAAGCTTTCGGTTTGCTCAGCCCATGCAGAGGTGATTAATACGCAACGCCTCAGAAGGGAACGGGAAAGCTGTAAAGTTTCCGGTTTTCTGACCAGCGTCCACCCGGCAGAGCCGCCCGTAACCTTGGTCATCGATGGTACGGGCCACTTCTCCAGCCACTGCCTTCCTCGTGTTCGTGCTCGGGCTCTTCTCTCCTTCTTCCTCTCTCTCTTTCTCTGTGTCTCTCTCTGCCTCTCTGTGTGTATATTGAGTTCTATCAGATTTACCTGGTCTCACGGTGGATCTTTTATCGTTTTTGTGATAATATCCTTTTTCTTTAGCCTTGTCTTTGATACATTTTTTTAAACCTCGATCTTCCTCACCTGAAAGTCTGTTTCGCTTTGACCGCCTGACCCAATCAGGAACGATCCCCGCGGCTGCTCCCTAGGCGACCCGAAACCAACATTACAGCCTTTTACACTGGCCAGTAATTACTACTACTACTACGTTAGTCAGTTAGTTATTCACCTCCTGCTTACTACGAACCAACTACAACACTATTCTCTGCCTGCTTGCCTTCCCTCCTGTATCCATTCTGCCACTGTCTGGCTGCATCAGGTTTTATGCTTCTCTCTCCACCTACTACTACTACTTCTTCCTCTTCTTTTTTCTTCACATCCTTTGGCGTCTCTCTTTATTAACTCCACTTCGTAATAAATCCTGTCCAACCCCTCCCATCTTCTTCCGGACACTTCATCGTCGCCCAATAGTTCTTGCTCCTTTGGGGTTCTCGTTCATTTCTACATCCTTCCGCCAACAGTCCCTCTTCCGTCTCCCGAAGGCTTTCCATCTTTCCTCCGCCCTTTTCCGCCTCCCCTTACCTTTTTCTCGTCTTTCGAAGACTTCGTGCTTTGCTGGAGGCTCATGTCACTTGTACATTGACCAACTTCCAACGACATAGCTCTGCATAATTCTCCTGACGTCGTTGCTTTGACAATCGCGGGATCCAGCTTCCTCCCTGCAGCCTAACCCAAGCATTGTCGTTCCGCCGTACAACCCCGGTCTCATACGGCTTTCCACCAGATGGACTAAAGTCCCCTCCCCCCCCTCCTCCCACCAGATCCGGATCCAGATCGTGCGGGCGCTAGACTCAACCTTCTTCATCTGATTGCAAGGCTGACCGCTATTTTTACCTCCTGCGAGGCCCGTATCTGTCTCTGTGGGACCTCATTGTCTGACAAGACATCGCGCGAAGGCTGAACCTCCCGTCAGCTTGCGCCACACTCGGTTCTAGGTGAGCGCCCCACGCGACAGTGCCTCTGATCAATGTTACTCGTTCTTCTGTCCTGCCTCATTGCTTTCTATATGTCCGGTGTGCCGTCGTACATCTGGTGCCTTTTGTCCCCTCCTTCCTCCTTCTTAGTCGCTTAGTCGCCCTGGATCTTCCTTGACCCCCACTCATCACCGGAAGAGGAAGAACCCCTACTGATATGGCCTCTGTTGACTTAGCTTTTCCATACCTTCGCCAACCCTTCCAGGCTGGCGCCAAACATCCATTATCCATGGCTGCGTTGATGCAATCGAACAACGAACCCGTTCCTATCTCAAAACCCTTGTCGGGGGCATCGAACCCCGTAATATCCGCTCCGTCGGAACCTCTCGCTTTTCTGAAACAGTCGAAGCCTGATTCGAGCCTGTCCTCTATCGCCAGCGCTGGACTGAACGTTTCGCGCTCCGGAGATTCGCTGCCACCAATGACGACGACCGCACCACCGGCCACGACTGGCCAGACAGATCGACCGCTGGAACATGAGAAGGAGTCAGAACAACACAGCTCGCAAGTTGCGAGAGAGGCCCTCGGTGCCAGCGAGAAGCAGACAAACCCTGTGAATGAGAGCATGCAGCCCTCATCGGACCAAATGCAGGTCGATTCACATCCAGGCCCGGGCACTGCGTCTGATACGTTTGGGGCAGCCGATAACAACAATACCCTTATCGACGCCTCAACCGTAGCCAGTCCTGGTCCTATCGATGATACTGGCTCTGCAGATGGCGATCATCCTCGTCACCGTGATGAAGGGGAGATGCCGCAAGAAACGGGCAACAAAGCGTTCTCGTATCCGATGCCCACAGCTAATTTCAATGACCCTCGTCGTGGTCTTAGCTTACCAGGTTCTGGTTTCCATAAAGGCCAGCGGTCACCGTCGGCCAAAAAGCATCGTTGCCCATACTGTGCCACGGAGTTTACAAGGCATCATAACCTGAAGAGCCATTTGCTTACGCATAGTCAGGAAAAGCCGTACGTTTGCCAGACGTGTCAATCGCGCTTCCGTCGGTTGCACGATCTGAAGAGGCATACAAAGCTTCATACTGGCGAACGGCCCCATATTTGCCCTAAGTGCGGGCGCAGGTTCGCCCGTGGCGACGCTTTAGCTCGCCACAACAAGGGCCAGGGCGGATGCGCAGGCCGCAGAGCGAGCATGGGAAGCTACGTTCCCGAAGATGAATACGGCGAAGCTCCGGCTCCTGGAGCCGCGGATGATACGATGGATGGGCTCGTGTACACAGCTGAGCCTGAACGTATGGACGAGGAGGAAGAGCGGCGGCTCATGCCTAGCATCAAGAAGCATGATGTGTCAACAGACTCCATTTCGCGGTCGAACACTACGAGCTACCAACCGCGCCAGCCTAGCACATATCCTCCGATCGCTTCAGGCAGGCCTTCCCCCGGGGGTCTCTTTCCTCCTCCAAGTCATGGTGGCTCTAGTGCATCAACATCCCCCATATCGCAATCCGGAAACATGACATTCCCACCGCCTGGTCAGCCTTCAGGGGCATCCGTTTTCCCTACGAATATTACGGGGAGTCCGAAGCCCCTTTCACCAAATGCACTGTCGTCGCATCAGCTTGGTCATGGGCCGGAAAATAATGTCCATCACCGTGCTCATTCGCCCGGTATGGCTCAATCGTTCCAGCAGCAGTCATTCGGCAGGACAGGGTCTTCCACTTCCGTTACGAACCATGCTGCTTCAGGCTTGGGTCTACCTCCACCGCAACCGGGTGCTCCCCAGCTTCCGCCGCCGCCTGGGATGAACTCGGCTGAATCTCGGTTTGGCCTTCATTCTCAGGGCTCTGTGCCACCGGCGCCTTCGACAGCTACAAAACACATGCCGCCTCACAATCACGCAAACAGTCACGGTGGTCCATTACCGACAAAGCCCGGTTCAGAAGGGTCCTCGAATAATGGCAGCCAAATCACTGGTGCTCACGAGTCCAGTCTCGTTGAACAGTTCCGTGAGCGGGAAGACAAGCTGTGGGCTTACGTCCGCTCCGTGCACGAAGAATTAAATGGGCTTCGAACGGAAGTCGCCGCTCTAAGAGCCCAACTTGCATCAGCTAATGTCAATGCGCTAGCTATGTCAAACCAAAGTGCACCTCAGTCTCAACCCGAGACAGGTGCTGCTGGTACCTCCCAACGGTGAACCTGTTTTACCCTCACGGAAGATCCGTGTCAAGTGTCCAAACATTACCTGTTCCTTTTGTTCATTATTAGATATCACCCCCCCTCCCCCCCATTCCTTCTGTGATGGATTTCCAAACGCGCTGATGCGAATCTCTATAATACCCTTTCTATTGCCAAGTGAATAATTCTTCCACCTGTGACGACTGTCTAACTCCCATTTCCTTATCTCCGTTTCCCCGGTTCGGTCATTCAATCCCATCTCCTGCTTGCCTGTTGCCTTATCTCACTTTGACTCTATACATTTATGCTATCGATGATGGGGTCTCGGAACCGACCCACCCTGTTTCATCTCTATATCGATTCACACGTTACTTCGTGGAATCTTTATGATTGTGTCTTCTTTGAGGTCAAAATCTTTACCTATCTATGGTAACATCTGATCCGCCTGCCAGTCTCTGAATAATGGCAGAACACGGATGGAGGTTCCCGATTCCTAGGGTCATTGGCATTTCTTTTCTACTCTAGCTGGATGACAGCTACCTTGTTTTTTTATATCACGTTGTTCTCTTGGGCGTCATCATTACCACACGCCTTGTATGTATCAGCATCCCATTGCCGTGAGAAAGGAGCCGGGAGTCTGGAGGGCAAAAACTCGATTTCATTAGCTGAGGAGATCACAAACGTGAGCGACTGGCTTGATTAATCCAATGGTTTATTACATAACGGAAAGTAACGGAATCGTATTCTACAACCACGAACCAGCACCATATCTAGACTTTGAAGCTTGAAGTTGTCTTGGGGTGCCACCCGTCTGCAGTGCTTCTTGTTCTGTACCATTCTGGTGATCGACCTTTAGTACACAGTACTCCAATCCAGACTTTGGTAAGAACTTGCCTAAGACCTCCGGCGGGCCGTCCAGCCCAGAAACAAGCCCACGTCGGCGACAACGGCCTTAGGGACTCCGCCCATGGTCCAGCTCCGCTGGATCCACCGAGGTATAGCCCCGCCAGCATCCGAAGTAGTCGCCATGGTCCATTGCAGCCCGTCCGCTGTCGCAACGACTTCCTCCACGCTTGCATAGGAGGCAAAGACAGTATTCCGGGGTACTGCCGCCATGATTTTCTCCCGGATAGCATCAGGACTCGACTCAACAGCAAGCGGGATCTGAACCGTCACGAACCCTTGCTTCTCCCCGGCTGCTGCTGCTGCTGCTCGGTCCGCCGAGATCACCAAGACAAGGAACGAGCGAGGCGCAATCAAAACTGTGGGGTGGAAGGTATGCGTGATTAGGTTCACTGCATAGGCATACATCATTAGTATACTCTAAGTGTTACAACACATACCTGAAATTATAAATGGGAGTAGTAATCAAGATATCGAAAGAACAAACAAGGAAAGAAAAAGAATAGTAAAGATCATACGGAGTGGGACTGACCATGAACATCCACCCTCCCCCAACCACCACCACCATCACCACCCTCTAGTAAGTCCACCTCAGACGGCCACTCCATCAACTTCACCACGGACGTCACACTAGGTGTATAGTCCATTTCCTTCTCGGAGTGGTTTTCTCGTAGCCCGGAGCGGAATTCTTCCCACGAGGCGGACCCCGTCACTGCTGCATCTTGGTGCGTGCTTTGTCGACATACCCAGTAGTCTCCTCCTTTTTCATTGTCATTGCGCGTGTAGAGGTGGACGTTGGCGGTGGATGGCGGCGCACGGCGGGGTTTGCGGTCGCGCCGGAAGGTGGTGGGGATGGAGGAGAGGAGGGTTTGGGATTCGGTGAGGCAGGCGTGGAGGAAGGACCGGAGTTGGGGACGGGTTGGATTTGGTGTTGATGAGGTGGTGGTGGTGGTGAATGTTTCATCGTCGAGGGCGGGATGGGAGGGGAGGATGGAGAAAGGGTGTGGGTTGAGATGGAGGTAGGATTGGGGGATGGACATTGTGGGATAGGAGTTGGTGATAGTAGAACAGATGACAGAGATGAAGTTCAATAGTAGCAGTGTTGATTTGGGTGAAGCGGGTGAAGTGGTTTGTTTAGAAAGCTACCGGGTGGTTGCTTTGCTTCCGTTTTCAGTCCATTTCCCTTTTCACAGATGCAGAAGTGCCAATACTAAGTTGATTTTTGGGTTCATCAAACTTCATCCTATGGTGTATGATATGTCAGTGGGACTTGACCCACAGGCTGTCATTGAGGTGACATGATGGTATCGAACTGAGTTATAGCATATATTTGACCTATAACTGGGGCGCATGCTATATGTCTTAGCTGGTCGCTTCAACCCCTGGCGAGCACGGTTAAGGCGCAATATAATGCAGCCTCGAGAAATATATGAAATGGGACTCGAGGCACATGGTGGAACCACCAACAAGGTTAGATAGACACCTGGCAACAGGTTCGTGATGGTCAATTACTCTTACCCGTCAGAATTTCGTCTGATCATCCACATCAACTCTACGCATTATATATAGATCGGTCTGGGGTATATACTAGGCTATGTACATGATCTATTGGTTCATATCTTCATGAGCTCACATGCTCCGGAAAGCAACCTGGAGCATTGACGGCCATTTGATCGTGAGAAGCCGTCTGATCCGTTCGACTACCTTGGCAGCATTCTTCCTTTCATGCCCTGGGACTTGTGGTTTACAGCCATCCTTCAATTAGACACTCCTCCCTCAATCACAGGCAACGCACTCCGGGGCCAACACTGCCAGTGTCAAAAATCTCGACCAGTCCTGCCCCGAGCGCCTCTTCCAGAACCCAGCGGAAGTTCATTCCGTAGAGCTCCTTGTACTTTTTCGTCCGGCCCGGCAAGACGCCGGCAAACTCTCCCCGGGCTCTCTTCGCCACACTGAAGCTTTTTTCACTCTCGACCGCCCCATCCCAGCGGTCCCGCAGGAGATATACGGGGACCTCACTCGAACTAGACCTTTTCAAAAGTGAGAGGAGGTGTGAGCGGCCAGCGCTCAGTAAGCGAAGGTAGGGACCTGTGTTTGGAAGCGAAAGGAAAAGTGTCGCGGTAGTTGATGAACGACGATTCGCTCCGACATCGCTACTCGCGTCGGTGCCACTTCGACTCGCGGAGACAGCAGTAGTGGAGGTTGTAGGAAAGGCGGGGAGGGAGGCTAAGCTGGACGAGCCTTTCGCTAGGGAAGAAGAAGAGACGAGATATCCGGCCCGGACCAGGGCCATACACTCCGATGGAGTGAGGGCTGTCCCAGGGATTGCACATGTGTTTCCAACCCGACCAAGCAGCGCGAGAAATTTCTCTGGCACAGATCAGTTTGATGTGTGTGAATATTTGCAAGTAGCGAAATTCTCACCTTTCAGAGGTGCTTCCAAAGCAGGGCAGTCTAGCACCAATCGATCCCATTCCTCACTCAGTACCAAGCAATCGCCCAAGCCAGCGGCGTCGTTCCCCCTCCCGGGGACGATCAAGCGGCGGACCCGACCGGCGCGAACCAGCTCCATGATTTCCTTCTCGACCTTTGTAGGTGCTTCCAGCAGTGTATGAACGTGTGCGACGGAGGCGAGGGGAGGCAGAGAGCGACGAAAGTTGAGAACCTCGGCGATGCGCGTGCCATTCATGCCCGCCCGGCGGGGAAGATCTTCAAACATGCTATTGCGGATGTACTGGAGAGCCTCCTCCACATTTGTTACCGGGGCGGTTTCCGGGATGTATCGTGATGGCCCAAGATCTGGAAGGGGGCCCTGCTCATACTCTTCCTGCTCGCTGGAGACCTTGGAAGTGCCGGATGATGACGGCGCCGAAGGTTTGCGACGGGCATGGGCGGCGAAGGGAGAGGCCCGCGGCCTCGATGTAGCGGGTTTTCGGTTCTTCTTGATACCAGAAACAGGGGCGGAAGTAACGCGCAAGGGCATGGCAGGGTGTCTATATAGCTGGACCAAGAATTAGGGTGTAGGAGAGGAAGAACAAGAGAAGCGGAGAATCGATGCGCCGGAGATGGATGAGATTAAAGCGCCTGAGGCAGCCGCAACTGATCGGCGGAGATAAGAACACGTGACCGACTAGCATGATTTTGGGCCAATGGCGGGACCGAGTGGAGTCCCGTGAAGAACATCAGCAGAAAGACTTGATCAAAGATCCAAAAGCAGGGGGGGGGGGGGAATTAGGCAAAAAACAGGGAATGCATAGTGAAGATAATCTGGTAGAAGAGGGGAAATTGCTTGATGGGAATGGGGAGATTACCTAAGAGTTGTGTCAACTTGGTACCAGACAACAAAGCAAAAAACCCGCTGGTCCCTTTGCTTTTCCTTTCACCAGCACATGACGTAGCCATGAGAACCTGCACTTTTTTGTTCTTCCATTCATCTTCTTCCATCTTCTCTCTCCCCGTTTTCTCCCTGTCCATCCTTTCCTCCTCTTCCCATTGTCCCGTCGCGGTCTTCCTTTTGGCCGTAGGCTAATTGTCAGTCTTCTGTACATCTCTCCCTCGTCTTCTACTTTCTCCTCTCTTTCTGTTGCTGGGCTTGCCTCGTCGCCTGGGGTCCCAGCTACCCCGCTGTCAGACATGACTATCTACATCGCTTCACTGTAAGTAACCCATATTGCACACCGCTGCTGAGATTTACTCTGACCGTCGCGGGATTCAGTTTCCTACCCTATACGGTTAATTTCCATCAGAATGAACCCGAGATTCGTTCGGCGGAGGGACCAAGCCCTCAACCAACCAATCCCGCCGAGAAACCTACTCCTAACCCCAACGCGACTCTGAGCTTGTTCGAGAGAAATAACGGAGCGCCCCAAGTTGGATTTACCCCCGGTGCCACTACTGAACATGAGTGCATTTTCTCCGCAGATATCTCCAAGGCCGAACAAGAGCACACCGGCTTCCCTTTCCCCAAGACAGACGGCGATGTGGCCCTATTGACGGAGAGTGAAGCTCACTCCCCAGCGTGGGGCTCCACTTTAGCCTTGAACCAACCTCGGCCGCGAGCAGCATTTCCGGCCTCGCCCTCAATTCTCAAGCATCAGGAACTCGGTCCTTCAGGGACAGAAGCGCCCAAAGAAAAACCGCGATCGGCCCCGAAGACGCCAACCTCACATATCCGGGACAGCTGGGCGGATCACAGCCGCAAAAGTTCGTTTTCCTACGCCGACTGGACTATCGAAACGGCCGAGCAGGGCAACGGAGGCTTGCGCAATGCAGTGCGATCGGCCACGGACGCCGGGCAGCTGGAAGACAAGGTTTGGGTGGGTACACTGGGGATGCCCACTGATGCGCTTCCGGAGCATACCAAGGAGGCAATCGCCGAGAAGCTCGAAGATGAGTATGGCTCTGTGACCGTCTACGTCAGTGACGGCGACTTCGATGGCCACTACACGCACTTTTGCAAGACGATCCTCTGGCCCGTGTTCCACTACCAGATCCCTGACAACCCCAAGAGCAAGGCTTACGAGGATCACTCCTGGATCTACTACGTCAAAACGAACCAAGCCTTTGCCGAGCGTATCGCAAAGAACTGGAAGCGTGGTGATTCCATCTGGGTGCAGGACTACCACCTGTTGCTGGTCCCGGCCATGCTGCGGAAATTGCTTCCCGATGCCCAGATTGGCTTTTTCCTCCACATTGCCTTCCCGTCGTCGGAGGTATTCCGGTGCCTGGCGCCTCGCAAGGAGCTTCTCGAGGGAATCCTAGGTGCCAATCTGGTCGGATTTCAGACGGAGGAGTATTGTCGACACTTCCTCCAGACATGCAGCCGCATCCTCTGTGTGGAGGCTACCAATGATGGGCTGCAGCTGGAGGATCGCTTTGTCAACGTGGGTAAGTTCTCGATTGGTATCGACCCGACCTCGTGGGATCAACGCCGGCGAGCCGCAGACGTGGAACGATGGATCAAGACCATTTCGGAACGCTACGAGGGGAAGCGACTCATCGTGTCGCGGGACAAGATCGACCAGGTGCGCGGAATCCGACAAAAACTGCTAAGCTACGAACTGTTCCTCAACACCTATCCCGAATGGCGGGATCAGGTCGTGTTGATACAGGTGGCAACCAGCACCACCGAGCAGCCCGAGCTGGAGGCGACCATCTCCGATATTGCGATGCGGATCAACTCGACCCACTCCACGCTTGCGCATCAGCCATTGGTCTTCTTGAAACAGGATCTGGCTTTCCCCCAGTACCTTGCCTTGATCTCCGTGGCAGACGCCCTGATTATTACCAGCTTGCGTGAAGGCATGAACCTGACCAGCCATGAGTTTGTCTACTGCCAGGACGGCAAGTGGGGAAACAAGAAATACGGATCCCTGATCCTCAGCGAATTCACTGGCAGCGCCTCTGTATTTGGCAACCATGCTCTGCTGGTCAACCCCTGGGATTACCGCCAATGTGCAGAGGCCATTCATACCGCCTTGTCGAGGGATGAACAGGAGCGTCAGGAAGTGTGGACGAAGCTACACCAGGCGGTGCTGCAGAACTCCACCCACAACTGGGTCAAGTCATTTAGCGAGACGTTGAGCCGGGTCTGGAACGAGCAGTCTTCCCGGGAGATCATGGCCGTGCCCCGGCTGCAAGTGAACAAGTTGGAGGAGATGTACCATCGGTCGTCGCGCCGGCTGATCATCGTGGACTACGAAGGCACGCTCGCCTCCTGGGGCTCACCGAAGAGTATCATCGTGACGACTCCACAGCGTGCGATCACGACGCTGGCCGAACTGACCGAGGATCCGCGGAACGTGGTGTATGTGATGAGCGCCCGCATGCCTGAGGAGATGGAGCGACTGTTCCGACTGGTCACCGGCTTGGGGCTGATTGCCGAAAACGGTTGCTTCGTTCGCGAGCCCAACTCGGACACCTGGCTGAAGCTGACGGACAAGGTGCAGACAGACGCGTGGAAGGCGGCAGTGCTCCATATCTTGGAGTACTACCAGGAACGCGCGGAAGGCAGCTGGGTTGAACAACGGCACTGCTCGCTCATGTTCCACTACGAGTCGGCGGAGGACCAGGTGGCAGCATCGCGGCTGGCGTCGGAGTGTGCGGGCCACATCAATGATGCCTGTATGAGCCAGGGCGTGCATGCGGTGCCGGTGGAGCGTGCGCTGGTGGTAGAGCCGGCGGGCATTAACAAGGCATCGGCGGCGGAAGTCTCATGGCGGTCATGTCTCAAGCAGAGCCAGCAGGACGAGAGTGTGCCGCGGCCGGATTTCCTGCTGGCGATTGGAGATGGGCGCGATGACGAATCGGTGTTTCGGTGGGCGAACAAGCTGGACAGCGCGCGGGCAGTCAACTACGCCATGACGGTGACGCTCGGATCCCGTAGCACGGAGGCGAAGGCAACTTTGACACAGGGAGTGACCGGTAAGCTGCTCCTCCATGATTGTGTAAGGAGTGGAAGGATGCTAACTGCAGGGTGATGGATAGGAGTCTTGTCGTGTCTGGAGAAGCTGGCGGCAAACCGAAGCGGGCCGTGAAAAAGACAACGATGCGGAATGAGCATTTATCTACGCGTACATGACTTGAAGCATACATGATGGACAACACTAGCTCTTCACTTGCGTCGCATGAAATGGGTACATATTTCGGGGCATATCAGTACATCTCTATTTGAACATCTTCCATTACAAAAGCAAGAACAAGCAGGCAGGCGTGGGGGGCTGGATTTTAAATGTAGTATTTGGGGGTGGAGAGAGACATATAGAAAGAGAGAAAACAGCTGCGGGAGTTCAAGGGTTCATATAGACGAGGCCATAATACACGCAGAATCTCCAATCCACATATTGCAGTGACTATCATGCCTTTAAAGTTGGACACTTGATAGGGATCTACATCGTAGTAAAAGTAGAAAACTCAACTTAGATAATGGATGACCGAGTCTTGTGACAGGTTAGTAATCCGCAGGGCGGGAGATTCAACCGAGGCATTTGCCCGCTTCGGACTTGGTCTCCCTCGGTATCCATTCTTGTTTTAGATAGAACAGAGAGATAGACAAGTAAACTAGACTTTCTTTTCCCTTCTTTATCTCTTAACTCTTGGTCTCTTTCCTTTTTCTTTTCATGGGTAGTATATACCGACCAAAGACTCTCTCTACATCTACAAATAACCGCCACTTTCTTTGAAAATATACTACTACCGCACTGACCGACAAATGTCTTCCCCTCATCCACCAGCCCACGGCTCGGCCTTCGAGTCCGCTATCAAAGTGACCCCCCTCAGCTCGCATCGCTACTCTGCCCATCTTCGCGAAGAATGGTGCATTGGATCAGGTAGGATTAAGACACCCTGTCTCTCCCTTCCTCTCCACACACACACTCTCTCTCTCCAGTTATAATATATATCACATACTCATAATGTAAATATAGTCCCCCACGGTGGCTACACCACCTCCGTTCTCTACCGCCTCGCCCTGGTGCACTTCGCGCACACCCACCCAACCCTCTACAAGGATAGCCCCGCGACCCCAATCTCCATGCAACTATCCTTCCTCCGGCGCACAGCGACAGGTCCCGCCGTGCTGAAAGTCCAGGATACGAAGTTAGGAAGGCGGACAAGTACGCTGCATGTGACGCTGTTGCAGAGGCCGGATAACGGCAAACGGAAGCAATCACAGTCATCCTCTACTACAGAAGGGAAAGACAAGGGTGAAGATGAAGATGAAGACGAGGACCTAGAAGTCAAAGTAGCAGGTTACATTACCGTGAGTCCTGCGGACGCCGAAGTGGGACTGAGTGCTACGACTGGGTGGAAGGTGAGCAGTCCTGCGCCGGCGGCTGGATCAAAGGGAGATGGGTCGGTGGATTTGGCGACGTTAGCGAAGACGGGTCGTGATGGCGCGTGGGGGAAGCTCGAACCGCAACATTTGAAGTTTCGGAAAGCGACGGGGCAGACGGAGTTTTATGTGCCTGTTGAGCTTAGTGAGGGGCAGAGGAAGGAGAGGAAGATGAATGCGGAGCAGTGGGTGAGGTTCCGGCCTGGGGGGGATGTGAATGCGCGGTGGACCAACGAGGCGCTGGTGTATTTGACGGATATGTTCCCTACGGCGCTGAATGGGTTTGATGAGGCGGCGGCGGAGGCGTCCGGGGGTGGTGGTGCGAAGGGGTTGTTTTGGTTTCCCACGGTCACGTTGAATATTGATCTGAAGCAGAGGTTGCCGGAGGAAGGGGTGGAGTGGTTGTATAGTCGGGTGTATACGAAGATGTTGCGAGACGGGCGCACGGATTTGGATGTGACGGTTTTAGATGAAAGGGGGGATGTGGTGGCGTTGAGTACGCAGGTGGGTTTGGTGCTGAGTGCCAGTCGCAATATCGGCTCTCGTGCGAAGTTGTAGATGCCTTTTCTTTTCCCTGCTCATCGTCCTCGACCCTGTTCTTTTCTCTCTCTTTTTTTTTTGGTCTCTCTCTGTCTCCGAACGACTGACTCTTATCTACCGGTCGTTGCAATATGTACATATAGTATATATATATACACGAGTAGTAGAATCTAGATCTATAGAACACACAGAAGAACGAAGGAAATGGCTTAGAGCGACGGCCCCGTCTGCATCCAGAAAGCCATTGCATCCGTGGTAAGACGCATCGGTTCTCCCTCCGTCCTGGGGGAGGTAACTGCGCAGCCCTCCGTATCCTGCGGCTGGAAGGCCTGCGCGCGCACCCAGAACTTGCGACCCACACGGGCGAGAACCTTAGTCCGAACGACCAGATACCCCGGCGCAGCAACAGGACTCTTGTAGCGGATGTCCAATTGAGCAGTATAGAGCATCCCGCGCGGCGTAGGTGGGACATGCGGGCCATCCGGCTGCTCATCCTCTACCAGCTTCGGGCCCGTCTCCGGCGCATACAGTGCCACAGCATAGGACATGGCCTCGTCGAGAGACGTAGCAAGGACGCCGCCATGAACGGTGGACGGATGGCCGGAAACACCGGGGGCCGCAATATCGAGGATGAGGATCAGATCGGGGTCTTCAATTGGAGTTGGAGAGCCGGTGGGAGCGGGCCAGGTAGGCGGGGTGTTGGGGAGGAGGGAGAGAAGGTGCGGACGTCGACGGAGCGTCAGGACGTGAGGGATGGTGCGGGAGGTGGCTAGGGTGTTGGCGAAGTAGCCATCCTCGCCGGAGGAGGGTTTGGGAATGCGCGAGTAGGTGCGGATGGGGAGGTAGTCTGGGTGGTGAAGGAGAGATCGGAGGGATGGAGAGGAGGCATTGAGGAAGGGGGATAAGGAGGCGGGGTGGGGAGTGTCGAGGATTGAAGAGGACATAGTTAGAGTCGGTACTCCGTAGTTTGTGATCAATTTGAGATTAGGATAGGAGGTGGTGGAAATAGTGGTGCTTGTGAGGTGTCAAATTGAGATGGATGATATGATGTTTCAGAGTATGTATGTATGTACGGAGTATGGGTGGTGGAGATGGAGAGAGGAATGAGGGGAAGGAAGCAATAGTCGAGAAGATCAGCCGAGGGATAACTCGGCGGGAATCACATTGTTGCAGCTGTTTTGGCAGCTTTTCCCGCCAGGTACAATACATACCGTCAATTTACCCAGTTTGGTTTGGTTCCTGGTAAGGAACAACGTCTGTCTCGGACGGTATCGAACCGGGTTACTAGGATACCGGAAGGACCTTGCCGGATTGAGGAATGACTGTTTTGATATCATGTGCCCAGCCTTAGATCCGGCAAGCAAAGCGGAGTAAATCCCCAATCATTCAGGATCGCTCGCTTCTTTTCCATACAGTAACCAACTATCTTGACTCCTAACTACTTCATATTTGGCTAAACAATATCTCCTTCGCCACGCCCAATTATTTGCTTGTAGTTGTCTGATGATAACTATTAATATCATCCCATCATCTATTCCCCTGACACACCGAACGAAACTGACTAGACTGTATCCGCTAATTCTTCTGCTTGCTTGCTTGCTTCCCTGCTGCCGAATTGACTGGCTGGTTAAACATTTGGAAACCACCTGAAGCCCGGGCTACGTATGCCATGGACGCCCGTCGCGACTAACGCTCGACTAGTTTTTAGGCTCCAGCTCTGCAGCCACTCATCTGTTGCGCCGGTCACTTTAGCTCACGGCGCTACCGGGGATGAATCGATAACAAAGAGGAGAAATCAGTCTCCCTCACACCGAATATCCCGGATCAACCAGCCGCCAGCATTCTCTCATGCCATTCCACTCGGATAAAGAAAAAAAAAAAATAGAAAATAAAAAAAGAAGAAGAGGGGAAAATGAGAACAGTCAAGAAAAAAAAAATGGAGAATTGTTGCACATTCCAGGCAGCGACAAAAGGGTAGAAAATTCTTCAATTCTCCAGTTTCCTACTTTTCTTTTCTACTGGTGATTCTGTTGTGGTGAGTACTACTATGTCTTGGACTCTTGGGAGAGGAGTTTGTCTCTCTCCCAGGTGGACCAATTGAAATCAGACAGGGCATCTGCAAGTCTGCGACCTCCTCGAGGGTTAATTAGCATCCCTCGCGTAGGGCAACAAACAAATCGCCGGCCAAAACATGAGTCCGTCGCTGCACCAAAACAGGGAACGGGAAATTGGCGCCAGAAATGAGGGGGAAGGTCTGAGAAACAAAAGAGAGATAATCATCACCTCTTCTTTTTCTTTTTGCAAATTGAAACACACGGCGTATGGATGTTATTAGTTTTAGTATTATGTACTATTGTTTCTTAATATTATGATCATATTATTATTATCATCATCAGGACTCCTGCCCTGCACCTCCTCCTGCAGACTGACCCAGTAAGTAAGTAGTACTTAGTCCAGCTAGCAGTATCTATCTAGTTCCGTTAGCTATACTACTTGCTAGTTAAAACGCATCCAATCGCTTTCCTCCACTGGGTTCATTCACGCCCCGGAAGAAAGAATCTTCTGCTCAAATAAAAATCAAATCAAATAAATAAACAGCCGGAATTCCTGTCTTGTTTTTTTTGGCTGCCCCTTCCCGTTTTGTCCTCTTATCGCCGGCTTTCTTCTTTCTTCTCTCCGTCGCTTCCTCCTCTTCTTCTCTTCTCTTCTCCTCTCATTCTTCTACTTCTTCTACTTTCTCCTCCTTGTCTCCCTCCCTTCCTTCTTCTCTTCCATTCCATCCATCCATCCATCCATTGATTGTCTGCCTCTAGTATCTCATTGCCAGACTATTCAATCCCAATTCATCTCATACTTCATCCAACAATCTATCTTACTTGCTGCATATTCCAATTCAGCTCTACCGACAGCGACTCACCATGCTTCCTCTCGTCTTGATGTCTCTGGCTGTCGCAGCTACTGCGTCCAGCAACTACACTCTTCCCAGCAACTTCAACATCAGCGCCATCAGCTTGTCGGAGCGAAGTAAGACCCTGCCGGTGGATGAATAGGCTACCCGCAATTACTGACCACTGGCCTTTAGACTCCTGGTGTACTGCTGAGCGCAACTCTTGCCCGGAAACCTGCGGGGGTGTTGCTACGAGCAACTCGTGTGATTCTGTAGGTGGCACCAGCACTCTCGGCGCTTTTGTACCCTTGCACCCGCTAACCGGTTCGGCAGAGCACCCTGGACTTCTCTTGCGTCTGCTCCAATGGCTCCACCGCCGACGTCGCGGAGTACACTCAGACCATCCCCTTCTTTGTCTGCGAGGCCACCTATGCTCAGTGCATTGAGGAGTCGTCCACTCTCGATGAGCAGGAACAGTGCCAGGAGACGCGCGACAATGATTGTGGCACGTTGAATGCGTCGGCCACAACCACTACCTCCTCGACCACCACGTCGGCCACCTCTCTGACCACGTCTACCAGCTCCTCCAGCAGCTCTGGTAGCAGTGGATCGACCGCGACTACCACCAGCAGCAGCAGCTCGTCTTCGACCACTAGCAATGCCGCGGTGCGTCTGGCGCAGGAGCACGCCACGGGCCTGTTGGCGACCGTGCTGTTTGTGGGTCTGCGCCTGATTCTGTAAATGATCAGTATTGGCCGTTGAAAAGGAAAAAAAAAAAAAGGAAAGACACGGGAGTGTTGTTATTGCTGGATGTAATAATCACATTGGAGTCGCAATTGGTCGAGTTGTAATGGGAGGCGTGAAGATGTTGTAATGATGAGCCGGGGAAAGAAGGAGGATTCCAGTTGCAGTTGCATGTTCTACGACTTGATGGTTCTTTTGCTTATTTTATTCTCGTACGATTCCCCCAAGCGCGCCTGGGAGTTATTCTTGTAATAATTGCAGATTGAGTATTGAGCAGATTAGGATGGAAATGAAATGAGAAAAAAAAAAAGTGATTGTTATTGAAGATATCTGGAGTTCAACTGAATGGATGAACAAGCAGTACGCATTAAAATGTCGAGACGATCTCCCGATGCAGCGGCGCCAAGAGTTTTTCCCACACTGAATTTTCTCCACCGCCCAAATCCCTTCCACAGAGTCAAGTCTCTCGCAACACCAGTCGATTCAATCCATCTCCAAAGCCTCTTCTCGCTTCTTTCCCCTTTCCCTTTCCCTTCTCTTCCCTTTGATTTCTTTCCCTCCCTTTTCCCGCCTCACCCTTTCTCATAACCCACCCTCCCCTCCGCCCATCCCCATCATGCCCGCCCCCTCCACCACCCTCCTCATCGAGGGTTCTTTCACCGAGCTCGCCGATGAGTTCGCCCAGTACATCGACGCCCTGCGCAAGTCCGAGGCCTCCAACAGCCTTCAGTCCGAGATTTCCCCGCTGCTGCAGCCCCTTCGTGAGCAGGAACAGTCCGACGCAGAGCCCGACCGCAAGCAGCGCGATGAGGTCCTCAAGAAGTTGGTCTCCGCGGCCGCTGTCCTGAACGCTGCCCCCGAGAAGGGTACGTGATTATTGATAGAAGACACCCCTCCATACACCCGAGACGGTATGATCCAGAGAGACTGACAGATGGACAATCCAAATCATACAGAGATCATCTCCGCCTACAACCTTCTCGTCCACCTCGTCCACCAGGCCTCCGACCCGGATATGTTCCTGTCCCGCATCTGCACCTACCTCGCCAAACCCATCTCGTCCTCCCCTCAGTTCGGCCCCTCCTTGGCCATCTCGATCCTGTCCACCATCTTCAACACTCTTGCTCCCTCCGACTCCAGCCGCTACCACGTTCTCCTGGCTACCGTCGCCGTCATCCGCCAGTCCAGCTCGTCCATTGCTTTTGACGCCCTCAAGTCCCAGCTGGCCACCCAGCTGCCTACCTGGCTCGCCGCCTGGGAGCTGGACGCCGACGAGGCCCAGCGCCTGCACCTCGCCATTGCTGATGCCGCCCAGGCCTCCGGTGACCCCGAGTTGGCTCAAACCCACATCGTCCAGGCCCTGCAGACCATCCCTGCCGCCAATGCCAGCGCCCCCGAGGCCCGCGATCTGGCCGTCCGCGCCCTGACCTCTGCTCTCACCCACCCGGCTGTCTTCGACTTCACCCCGCTGACTGCCTCTGACGCCGTCCAGGCCCTCCGGTCCAGCGACAGCACCCTCTTTGAGCTGCTTGAGATCTTCACCGCCGACACCCTCGATGCCTACGAGGCCTTTGTCTCCGCTACCCCTCTGGCCAGCATCTCCGGCGGCGTGCTGGCTGAGGCCGGTGAGGCCCTGCAGAACAAGATGCGCCTGCTCACCCTGGCCTCCCTGGCCGCTTCCACCCCGTCCCGCTCCCTCCCCTACGCCACGATCGCCACGGCCCTGCGCGTGGAGCCCACCGACGTTGAGAAGTGGGTTATTGACACCATCCGCGCGGGCCTGGTCGAGGGTAAGCTGTCGCAGCTGCGCTCCGAGTTCCTGGTCCACCGGGCCACCTACCGTGTCTTTGGCGAGAAGCAGTGGGCCGAGGTGCAGGGTCGCCTGATGGTCTGGCGTCGCAGCCTGGAGAACGTGCTGGGTGTTGTTCGCAGCGAGCGGGAGCGGTTTGTTCGCGAGGGGCTGCAGGCGGCCCAGGCTGCCGAGGAGGCTGCCCAGGGCAAGGGTAACGACAAGAAGGGTGGTGATCGTCGCCGTCACAACAATAACAACAACCAGCAGCAGCAACAGCAGCAGCAAGCACCTTCGGCGCCCGCCGCTGCCCCGGAGGCTGTTGCCGTGGAGTAAAGGAGTGACTGAATGGTTGAAATGATTGATTGATACACAGAGAAGCATACACATTGGGATGAATGAATAAAAAAGTTTTCTGTGTGTTGTTGTGAGTTGTTGGGCTTGGAAGGTGTTCTTTCTATGTTAATGTTCTGCTGTGTCTACCCTTTTTCCTTTTATCCCCTTTTCCCTTTATTACCATCTTACGGGTTCAATTTCCTTTTCCATTTTTTTTCTCTTTTATTTATCATGGTAGCTATTGGATTCTAGACAGGTTTATATCCACGTTTCACTATGAGAAGGTGGGGGGAAAGCCTGACTGACAATGATACGAGTTATGCCGAGTGTGTAACTGAGGTTTTTATATGTATATGTATATTCCATCATGAAGTGCTAGTACTTTATATATAGACCATTTGAGATGTTGCAAGGAGGGCACCTTACTCATGTGTATCTACATGTAGGATCCTGACCTAACTGTGCTCATCAATGGGGCTCTCACATACTATATCTACTATCTATCCATCTATGTACCACCCAACCATACACATGACAATAATATTTTCCAACCCAAAAAAAAAAAAAAAAGAAAACAAAGCGCCTTACAAAGGATTAATGCCCTTGGTCTTGAATCCCTCGCGGATACGCTCATACACCTCATCAACCGACCCCGTCGCCGTCACCGAAACCACCTTATTTTGCTCCTCAAACGCCTTGACCACAGGCATACTAGTCTCCACGAACGTACGGAACCTCTTACGGATACTCTCCGCATTATCATCATCCCGACCGGACGTCTCCCCGCGCTTCAACAACCTCGTCTCCATCACCTCCTCGGGACAATCCAAGAACAGGGTCATCTCCGACGGACACACGGTATCCTCGAAGAACACAGCCTGGTCGAGCTTGCGCGGGAACCCATCAATGAGGAAGCGGGGCTTGGGGCCACCCTCTTGCTGTTGTTTCTTGCCGGTGGCCAGGGCATCGGCCATGGCGTTGGACAGCAATGCGACGGTGATTTCCATGGGCACGATCTTGCCCTCGCGAATGTAGGTCTTAATGAGGTCGCCGTATTGGCTACCTTCGCGGACTTGTTCGGCGCGCAGGAGGTCGCCGGCACTGAGGTGCGTGAAGCCATAGTCGCGGACAAGGTTGCTGGATTGTGTGCCTTTGCCGCTGCCGGGGCCACCGAGGATGAAGACGACGGTGATGTCGGCGGGGGAGAAGCGGGGTTGGGTAGTCATTTTTGGTGGTGGTGGTGATGTGGTTGGTTGGTGTTGTTTGGATCAGATTCTGGGGAGGAGGGGGATGAGTTGGTTAGTTTCTTTTTGTGTGTAGGTTGGTGTAGGGGGAGGTTGTTATCGTTGGAGGGGAGAAGAGTGGGGGGAGAGAGAGAGGGACGTACAGTTGGAACCAGGCTTGGGTTTGTGCACGCCGGTGCGGGATTTCACAAGTAAGACGTAGGAACCGGTGCCCAAGGCGAAGAGGGCAACGAAGGGAAGGACTTTGAAGTTGGAACGGCTGTATTGGGTGGGGTTGGTGGAGGATTGAGAGGAAGAAGAAGAAGAAGAGGAAGAAGAGGAAGAGGAGGAGAGGGAAGAAGACGACGAATAGGGGCGATGGAGAGACAGTCGGAGATGTCGGTGGGGGGCCACCACGGGCTGGCCTGCGCGGATGGGCGGGAGTGTAGCTCCTCGCAGGAATTGAAAAGACATTGGAGGGAGACCCGGAGGACTGGGATTGAGGATAAAGTATCAGGGAGATTTGAAGGGGAATTGAGGGTTACACGGTTTGAGCTATATAGCTGTAGCCTTCGCAAAGATGTAATGCTGAAGAGGACAACCAGATGAAGAAGAGGAAAGAAAAGCAGGAAAAGAAGTTGAGGTTCATCTCGCACTCGCTGCTTTGGGACTAGCGCGGATGGCCTGATCTATACAGTTGAAGATGTGTTACTTGGTATAGCTTCATCTTCGTTTTTCTCTCTCTCTCTCTCTCTCACACTCTATTCCTCATTCACTTACTCTACGTGGACTTCCTTTGATACTTTAGATCCCTGTGCTGTCCAAAGCAATAGAGGATTTGGGGACGATAGGTCACTACGTTCACATCTCGAAAGCTCTTGTCAACATTCATCACTTCAATACACACCTACAGCATCTCATCAAGTGAACCATTTCTCGCTGTCACCACCTGTCTCACATCATACTTGCACCCTCACGACCTATATTCCTTTGTCTGTTGACTATCTCATTCATCCCAACAATCTCGGCATCTCATAGCTACTTCCCTGCTCCGTGCAGGCTCCCTCCCCAGCAAGATGTTCCATCCTCACCCACCTGTTCCAAGAAACCATCGTGCGTATGCAAGAGCACCTAGAGCACCTAGAGGTCACTTACAAGCAGCTCTGAATGCACAGCCTCTTGTATGCTCTCAACCTTCCTCGCGAGGCCAACAGCACCATCCAACAAACGTGAGTGATCTCCCCCAACGTTCAATGCACACTCTGACACACCCAGTCCCGTGGAAGACAGACACGCTCATATAGAGGACAGAGGGGTCATCCTAGAGGACAAGTGCATACAGCTCATTCTCAGCCATCACAAGGAGCGTCAACCATGAGCGGAGTTCCCGGCCGTAGTCGTTCCAACTACAGAGGAGGCAGATGCAGACAGAACTTTCCTATTAATCCTCGAATTCCCAACCCTAAAGAGCAGACAAAAATGTCCACAGCTCCATATTTCATTCTCCCACGTCAATCTCTGAGTTCAGCTGAAGAGAAGGCAGCACCGCGGATAACCTCTGCATTTCAGCGATTCCCACCCGAGATCAGGAGCCATATTTATGGATACATATTTGAGCCTCGCCGTGTCGAGCTTATACGCAGACGGGAGAAAGATACGACTAAACGCTCAAATAGAGTGTATTACCGCCTGTATCACAATCAGATTCGATCGCGCCATCCTATCACGCAGCAAATCCAGGAACCCCCTCCTAAAGGTCAACTTCCTGTGCCTATCGGATTGGTTTTCACGTGCCGCAGTATTTACTGCGAAACCCTTTGGTGGCTGTACTCAACTACCCAATTTGTCTTCACCTCGACAAAGACTATGAACCGATTCTTCAAGACTGTCCCCTCTGAAGTACATCCCGCCATACGACACGTCGAGATTAACCAGGAAATGCACAGTGAACCCAGTCTAACTGAGCATCGTATCCACAAGGTCCGAAGTGACTGGGCTTTTACAATGGCATGCGAAAATCTAGTCAAATGCTGTTCAGGATTGCGAGTCCTGTACATTTACTTCCGCATCCGTGACTGGCCCATGAACCTTGAGATCGGCGAGGCATGGTCATTGCCCATGATGGCCTTTGCGGAGTACAAAGGTGGCTTGGATTTCGTCAGTATCAATCTCAACATGCCGAAATTTGGGCTACCGAAGTTGAAAAACATGGCCAAAACCCTGGAGAAGCGATTCATGAAGCCTAAAGCGTTCCAGATCAGGGAAGATGAGATAATTGCTAGGGAATTGAGCTCTACTCTCAATAAGAAACTGGTATATGTGGATAACTGATGCCTCGCTTTCGTGCATATCCCTGGTTACTTTGACTGAGAAAATCGATACCATTCTCTGATGTTCGTTGGGTGGGGTTTGAGCGTTGATATTATCTCTTCTCTTTAACTCATTCCTTATTCTTTGAGGGTACCTGGGGCCATTCCAATTTGTTTCTACGATACGTCACTTTACTCGATACCCTAGCAGAATCAAGTGGGAGACATCATTCTGTTGATATGAATCAAACGTACTGGCTGTCTATTTATGCAAGTCCAATTAAATGTAGTCAATATGTACGTCAGTCGTCAAGCGGGGGGAATATACGGTACAAAAATGGTGGGTGTCTAGACATGCATGAACGCCCGCGATATGCAAAAACAACAATGATCCTTCTTCCTTCCTTTTCTTTTTCCCTTCCTCAATGCCCTTCGTTTCTTCTGATGCAACCCAGGCGAGCAGTGCCACCCCAAGCCTTGCTCGCACTCATATTATCTTCTATTCACAACGTGCTCGCTCGTCTTTGCCTATATATATATATATATATATATATATATTTTCTTTTCTTTCTTTCGCTTTTTTTTGATCTTTTTACTCCCGGGATCTATCAACCTCCGTCAGGGACTGGCCCTCTTCAGACGGAACTTCGTGGTATGCCTGCATACGACGACGACGAAGGAACCAATAAACGCCCGCCAGGAGCCCGCCCACGGAGCAGATGACCAGAACAGAGATCAACAAGCCACCGATTCCGTGAATGACCTCGTATGCCTTGTCCACGGCGATGGCGGCTTGCTTAGCCTCAGCATCGGGGTCCTCCTCTTCTACATCTTCCTCCTCAGCCTGCTTGTGGCCGTACAGGATGGTCGGGTCATCGGAGGTAGGCTTGGTGTCACCCTGGAAGCCAGCCAGACGCCAGTTCTGTGGGGTCTCGGTGCGGTGGATGGGGGAGGTGCCGAGGACGTTGCCGTCCTTGTCGACGGCTTCGACGGAGATCCAGTCGAGGTAGCCGTCCGCAATGTACATGGTCTCGAAGTCGAACTTGGTTGTATTGCCGATTAAGACGGGGATGCCGTGGCGGTCGGCTTGCGCGTAGAAGTTCCAGCTGGCGATATCGGTGGCACCGTTCCAGCTGACGTGGAAGATCGTCGCCAGGTCGGTCTCATCGGTACCGTAGACGGAGGCAACCACGTCTGGGGGAGTGCTGGGGCGGCCGACGAAGGGGAACTTGTACGAGCGGTAGGTCGAGAAGCGGGTGGACGCGAAGCGGGCTTGCATCAGGACCTTGCCGTCGGGAGAGTGCTCACTCTGCATGCCGTGTTCACTCCAACCCACGAAGACGTTTCCGTTCGGCAGGGTCTGGACGCTACCGCGAAGCCGGGTCAGGCCGTTGTCTGGGCGGTTGTAGTGCTTGAGCAGACGCGCTGTCATGGGGGTCGTTGTGGTGTCGACCTGCACGAACATCGCGGCAGATGTCTCTTCCTCGTTTTCGGCCTCGTCGGAGGCATTGTTCAGGAAGGAAACGATGGCGTGGGTGGCGTTGGACTCCACGAAACGCGCGTGGTGTTGCTTGGAGAAGGTGAAGTCCTGAACGAAGTCGGAGTACTTCCCACCAAGGCGCCATTTAATCTGGCCATCCTCGCCGGAGATCAGGTAGAGGGTGCTCGTGAATCGCGCAGACAAGAGGTAATCTCCTGTCGAACTCTTGTCAATGGAGTTCACATGGACATAATCCCAGCCGGGTTCGGAAGACGGCGGCGAGCGAGAATCGACTTTTACGGACTCGTGGATGGGGATGTAGCCGAGAGAACTCCATTCGTAAAGGACCTCGCCAGTAGCGGTGTCCAACTCGACGAAGCCGCCAGCGACAATCCAGCCATACTCGTTGGGACGACCGAGGTCTCCCAAGTCGACGTACTCGTTGCGGTAAGCGCAAGCCAAAGCAGTCTTTCCGCCAGGAAGGACGTTAAATTCGTGCATGTTGAATGCTGAGAGATCGTTGGTCACCGGCACAACACTCTCGACCTCATAGCTCTGGTCGAGAACGTATCCATATCCTTTGTCCCTACCACCGTCCTGATAGCCATGCTGGAGAATGAAGGAAAGATGAGATTTGTCATCGATGTTGTTGACAGCTTTGAAATCGAAGATGTTGCGGTTGTCGAACATGCAAGATCCGGCCCAAACAAGAGTCTACGTATGGCCTGTTAGTAAGCTACTTACACCTTTCGGGGTTCTCGCTCATTTTTGAGAGGCATCCCTTTCCTCATGAAAGGGGGAAATGAATATCTGGGATGAGGAATGAGGAAACGTACGCCATCTGCATCATAGATGTAGGGTCCAACTTGGCAAGGCTTCCATTGCTTCGTGGGAGCTTCTGGGTCAATCACGCCATATGGCGCAACGAACCAGTAGCCTGGGCTAACCGATTCGCGATCGTAGTATGCAACATTAAACTTCAACGCTCTCACTTCCGGAAGCTGGCTGATTGTCAGCAAGAAGATCATTTATATACGCGGGAAATTCTCCTACCGTCACAAAGGACATCAAATCATCGTCCGCCTCTGCCTCCGCGACAATCCCACGAAAAGAAAGAAACAACAGAACCCAGAAGAATAACATTTTATTTTGGAAGGAGTGGCTAGGAGAGGAACGGTTCCTCTCCCAAGAGAAAAAAAAATTGTGACGATTAGCTAGGGAAAAGGGCAACGACTAGCGGGAATGAAGGAAGGAGGACAGCGGGAGACGACCGGGTCATTAAGACAGACGGTCGCTGTCTGTCAAGCAGCCAGGTGGACGTCGGTCGAGGGTATCTATCCGAAAGATCTCCTCCCTGGCGCGCAGGGAACAGTCAAGTATGGAGGTGCCCCTGCAAAGCACAACCCCCATCCATGACACCGTCGAAACGGAATCCCATGAGCCAGCACAAATCGGCAGAGGCTAAGACTCCGCAAAGCATTACGGAAACTCCATAATTTGGGTCGGGCACGGCCAGTGACAACGTAAGTGCTGATACGGCCGCTGACGATCAGACGAGGCGGACACTCTTGGCAGCGTTTCGGACAGTGGAGCTGCGGGCCACGCTGCGAACTTCATCCGCGCAGGAGACGCTCTGATTGCTGGATAAGGTGCAGCCGGAACTCGCCCAGATTCGTGGACGGGTCATCCCATGATTCCACTGGGTGGCCACGCCAAATGAGCGACTTGACCGGCAATTCTACGCTGGAAGGTGTGAATATATCGAATTCTCTGAACCGCCACCCGAAACCTCTCTTGTCCCTCCCTCATCGTGGAAAGGGGGAATGGTGCATATGTGAGTCTATCTGTATGTGAGCAGCAGCGCCACTAATTCCGAGTTAATCGGACAACGGGCATGCAACATCTGACTTCTTTTCCACCCCGAGTTTACCCCTTCCGGAGATCTAGACCGACTCGGTCAAAATGAATTTGTGGCTGAAAGGACTATTGGGAGAGACCCATGGCTATGACTGGTTGTCTGATTCTACCCGCAAAATCAGTTGTCAATTGGCGACGGTCCACGTACTCCCATTTTCCTTTTCAACGGACTTGGCACACTAAGCGAAATTGGCCGTCCAGACTTACTTTTCTGGAAAGAGTTCTATGGTGAGTCTCCATGCCGGTTACCCGCAACCACGAGCGAACCGTGCCGCTTGGGGAGAAAATTCCTGGCAGATTAGCGAATGAGAGAGACCATGCCATTCCGGTGTCGGTGTCATTTGCCAGTTCAGCGTTCTCAGACCCATGGACGCCTCAGGCTAATCGCCGACTCCATCCAGGAGGAGCGATCGACAGTCCGTAGATAATAGATATAGGCTCTCTTTTCCATCGTCCCAGACAGATTATCTTAGTGATTATCACGGATACGCTTGCATTGATCAGCGCGGGTCTTCTCCGTTAGTACTGGTGGTGGTGAGCTGAGACGTGCTCTGTAGCTTGGGTGATCTGGTATGATGGTATGCGTGTGGTGCAAGGGGGGTAAAGAAGGAGCTGAATCAAAACTAAATGATGTTTTTCTTTTTCCGGAACTCAAATGGACCCCTGAATCTGGAAGCACTGGTATCATGAGAGGTCACGATGCACAAATTCCGGGGTAGTTTAATAAATATGGAGTACGGCGAGCGATAAGAGTCGCTTGAATGTCAAGAAGAGGAAGTGTGCAAATGAACACCTGACAGGCCACGTGATGGGTACACAATCTTTGAATTGGCTTCCAAAAATGCCAACCAACCATCATCACTGGAATCAACTCTTGTTCGTCGCACGCTCCAAGGGTATCGGTCTACGAACCATGGCCAATAGATTTTGGCCGACGCCCATGACTCCTCAGCAGAGTAGAAAATGCGGAAAATTCCTTCTCCCTGTTTCCTGCTTGGATCAGGCGGTTTCGGCTGTGTGTGGCCTACGTATACACTGAACGACAGTCCCGCCAATTCCGTGATAGTGGGTTGATCTCTGCCAATACAGTTCGGGAGATAGAGACGCGATGACGGTTGTCCACTCTGTTCTTCCGGCTGGAACTGATCCACTTAAAGACTTCCGTGAAACGAAAGCATTAGCCTATAAGGTCAAGCTCATCTCGAGCCACAGGGATACCCTTCTGGGAAGTGATCGTTGGCCTGCGCAAATAGTGCTTGGCTGTAGCCAAGTATAAGCCTAAATACAAATGTGTACGTATGGTGTGCAGTGACCACCTATGTGCCTGTAACTTCTCATTGCCTTCAAAGGCTTTCCACCCCTACTCCGGGCGCTGAAGCGGCATAGCCTATGATATCGGGTTCCGCAAATGTCTTTGGCCTATACCTCAGGGTTTCCGACAGAGAGACCAGCAAAAGTCCTTCCGTGCCTAACAAGTCGTCCAGACCAAGCTGTGGGGGAATTGATTGCTCACACACCGTGGTGACGTTGACTCGTGATGGTTTACCGGGCCCATCATGAGTTAGCGCGTCAACGGTAAGCGCCCATGCAAGTGGATTGTATAGCACACCTTTATGCGTGTACATTCCGCCTGCAGGCTTGTGGGCGCAAATGGACTGGAGGTTGTTATTGGACACGCCAACTCCACGTGCATCCTGGAGAATCGCGGATGCCTGGTCTCCATGCATCGGCTGCACAATCTCGTCGAAGGCAGAGTAGATGGTCGTTGTGGGAACATACGCCGACTCACCCCCGAGTGCTCTCAGGGTGTGAACGAACTTAGCGTCCCATCCCTGCTGCCACAGTGCGGGGGTGCACACTATCCCCGCAAGCCAGGGGCACACCAGCTTGTTCTCGACCGTCCCTCGGAAATCCGGACTTATTGCAATGAAATCCTCCACTGAGCCCCGGGTGGATGGCCAATATTTGAGGGCCCACTGTGTATTCAACCCGCCCTGAGACCAAGAGATGACGTTAACCTTGGACCGGTAGAGACTGGATATGTAGTTGATGGAGTATGCGATGTATTCGGCGGTAACCTGGACATCCCCCAGCGAGGCATAGGGGACATTGACCCAAGCCACGTCAACCTCCGGGATGGCGTTGCCCAACTTCCCGAAATTATAATAATACGACGTTCCAGCAGGCGCGGCTGTTCCTGGAACCAAGATCACTGGCTTCCTCCCATTGTCGCTTTGCGCTGGGAAGAAAGTTGGCATGTAGATGGCCTCTCTCAGAGCTGCCTCTGGGACGGAATATGGGGCATCCTCGATTGCTTTAGACGGGTATATACTCCCGCTTTTTAGGGCAGGGTTTTGGTTATGAGCCGAGTTAATGTCGGCGTTGAGATAGCCATTCAAGAAGGTGAGGATCTTTGGAGGAATTAAGCCTGAGGCCACTATGTCTTCTGCTAATTCCAGTATTGTCGGGCTGCTCTTCTTGGTGAAAATTGCCTCGATCCTTCTTAATGCCAGTTGTACCTGTTCATCCCCAAACGATTGCAAGCTCTCAGTTGTTGCAAGACGTGCTATAATATTTGCAGCCACAGATGATACCCTCTTATTTACCATAGGATCTTTGGCCGCATTCGAGAGAGCTGAGACAAGGTCATGGTCCGGATTTGGCACGGACAAGTTCTGTTGGGGAATTGAGATGCAGAAGCATACGGGGCTCAGGAGTGCCCCATAAAGGAGACGCCTAGCTAGGGCAGACAGCCGCATGTTATGCAGGTTCAGTGATGCACGATGGAAATTCGAGGATGGTACCCACGATGGATGTGCTTACCCAGGAGAGAGAAACTGCTGACAGATATAGCCAACGAAGTGAACCTCGCATCTAAAAGCACAGAATATTCCGAAATTTTTCGAAGAGGCTCGGTCTCATATGCTGATTTGCTCCTCCGTTGATTTGCGACGCCTCGAGCTGGAGAGAGCCAAGACCCAGTCACAGTCAAGATATCAGAACCGCAAGCCCATGCTTATCTGGATAACCTAGCGATTGGGTGCATCTTGCTCGGAGAAGTGACGTTATCCCTCAAGGGTCAGCATTCTGTCTGACCTTCATATGGCCGGCCACCCACTCCGCGAGCCATCCGAGAGATATCGGGAAACGAAGGCAACTTCTTATGCTTTACGACTAACTCCGAGCCTGCAGAAGTCAATCTAAATCGACAGAAAAGGTATGGAGCATGAAGCTAATCAGCAGGTATCTGTCATACGATTGGTCCAAGAACACAACGTCTGCAGCGGTTCACTTGATCTCCTTGCTGCCACTCCATTCCCACTCGGAGGGTATCAGTGACGAGCAATGGGACCGTGAAGATGACGGTCAAATGACCATGTCGCGATGTATGAACAGCTCAGAGGCTTCTTGATCCAGTGCTCTGGACGGGTTGTAGCAGTAGTGGGCGGCTGATGCTGATATGTCATTGCTCCGGGGTCCTTAAGAGGACCAAACTTGGAGGAAGCAGGTGGTTGAGAAAGAATGGAGGGAAAAATTGAAATCCCAACCGGGGCTAATGTTCCCCGGATATACTATGGCTACGGGGGATCAAAGTCACTGTAACAGTACCCCAGGCTCGAGTCATCTGCATTGCAGTGCCGACGGGGAAGGCCACAGGTGCAACCATCACAAGCCAACATCCAGCTGTCATCGCTACAGTAATTTCCAAGATGTTCTTGATTCATCAATGTATAATATATTGTGATGCCCTTATTATTTCACAAATCCCCCCGGCGTCCTCCGTGGCTCCGCCCCGATGGCGCCTTGCCATTTCATTCTTCCGTCTTATCCAGCGTCTTCGGATTATGTGCTACACGATGCCCATGCTGATCGTGAAAGATGACCTTGACGATGGGAAAGGGACCGTCAGCCGCATGATCTTGATGCCTCGAGTCTGAACTGCCGGGGCCTTGCTTACTTTGGGTGGATTGGCTACCTCTTCTTCATGTGCTTCGGCGTCGTCGGTGACGACCTTGTCAACCTGGGTTGGTCCAGTCCGTCAGTCATGTGCTAAGCCTCCTGTGTCGCAAATGAATCCAGCATAGAGCCGTTCGTCAGGAAGACGGAGGACTGTAGGCTTACTTCTCCTTCGTGCGTTCCTCCACGATATTTTGTGTACACGTAGTCTCCCTCGTTGATACGTTCTCCAGTCTTGTCCTGGACTCTTTCTGTCGACATGGTGCGAAATTACCAGCAATATTGTATAGCAATATTTTCGATGACTAGTTTGCTTGGGAAGAACAATGATAATTGTCAAGAAAGAAAAGATATACGAGGGTCTGATTTCACCCCGGATGTTGATGTCATGATGACTGCCAGGAACGAACTCCTTCCCGTCGGAACTCCCAAACTATACTCAGAAACTACAACAAATACATAGTATTTATCTGATCTATTCACGAGCAAAGGTCTAATTTGGGGAATCGGCATCGGTACGGCCTATACCATTGAGTCCACCCTAATTACCTTGGTTATTTGGCACCGATTAGTAGTAGTAACTTGGAGAATCTTCTTTTGCTATTCCCCCAACTAATAAGCATCAGCGCCTTTCATTATATAAATAATCGTAGCTCAGCATAATAGAATTCTTAAATAGCGATATAGAGAGTAGGTACATTGTATAATAATTATATATATATATATATATATACTTCTCAATTACCCCTATCAGAGAACTTAGTAGTACTACCAATTTCTGCATATACTAAGGAGCTACTGCTATTGAAAATGAAGCTATCACCACGGCGCACGAGACACATACACGGGGACTGGTAGTATTAGTAGATAGGGAAATGAAAAGGAAGAACTACGCCACACTACCAGTTCTCATGAACCACCCCCATCTCCCTTCCCCCTCTCCCAAGAGTGAAAAAAAAAGGTAAGCGCGGATACCGAGCCATCGTCGCACAGTGGCAGTCATGCAAAGGAAGCGGAGTGGGTGATGTGGTAGTGCAAGGCACAAAAAGAAACTCAGAAGTCCGACATGGTATTTGTAGTATATTATGAATGAATGATTGAATGAATGAAGAATGATGAGGATGATGGTGTTGAGTGGCATGGCCATCTAGTCTTGCCCTGTCTTACAATGTTGCAGTCAGTAGTAGCCTTCCCTTCCACCGCTCGGATGACCCAGACTACTACTTAGTTCAGGCTTCCGTTCGATACGAGGTGATGGGACAATTTGTACCCGACGTGGGTTATTCTCTAGGTGGTGAGTAGATCAAGTTGCTCACTCAGGCTTGGGTTGCATGACTGCGCGTAGTAGATCAGTAGATAGTACTAGAATTGTGGGTCCTGTTAGGTATCTTCGCTTGACGGTAAGAATTTGACTCTGGTGTCATTTGTGTAGGAGATGATGATGATGATGATGATGATGATGATGATGATGTTACTACGACTTCTATGGATTTTGGATGTGCTGCCGTAAGCAAAGCTCGCTCCGTTGGGTTTGTCTGGTGTCCTGGCGGGCCACGTATACTACTAGGTACACAGACGCACACACGGATTGGCTTTATGGCATTTATGTCATGGTTGAGTTGTCCTGCATGCTCCGTGAAGATACGGGATGGTGGATGGGAGCTGAGGGCCACGTGGGCAAGGGGGTGTCTTGGATAAATCAGTAGTAGTAAGTAGTACTGTCTGTTATATGCCCGTATGATAGTAATGATGAGAGACACAGATTCATAGATCGAACCTTCAAGTCATTGTGCATCATAGTATCCCAGTACTACATAGTTAAGTAGACTAAAGGAAGTTCACAGGTGAGTTTGAATGCATCAGGAGCACCAGCACCCGACATCTATCAGAATGGAAATTAAGCGGGGATAACACACCCCTTGCAGGATTAAAAATCTCCTGAGTATCTTGACAGGTATTTGGTCCCTTGCACCCACCAACCTTGGCCTGTCTGACTGGTGACTGGTAGCGAGAGGACCCTGAGACGCAAGAGGAGATCTAGAATGACAGATCGGGCTAGTAAGCGAGTTGGACCATCGTCCTTGCCGATAGGAACAGATTACTTTGAAATGCGGAGATCGATAATATTGTGTTATAATCATCTTATGTTCACAACCTTACTGACCTTTTGCATCTCAACAGATGTCCCGTTCCTTGGCGAAATCTCAGGAATGTGCAGTCCCTCTCTCTCACATCATACTGTGCCCAGTGGTATGTTGGGGTGATATGGTGCTATGGAACGAGGGAAATTCAGCCAAGAAGACATGTTTCATTAGGGAGGCATTGTCAATGAGAAGAGACAGATTAGGTATAACTACTAAGTAGTAGTAGTATACTCTGTACGGAGTAAGTGCCATATGCCATCAGCCGAGAACGGTGATTGGCGGGGACGGCGATGGGGTAAAATGGAACCAAATGTAACACTCCCGGCCATTGGGAGCGGGCCCACTACCACCGTTGCACCCAGTCGCTCCTCGACCCAAAAAGGTGTCACATTCCAATTCCCTTTGGCTGCATCCAAATCCATCAATGAGACAATTTTGGAGAAAGGACAGAGAATGCCAGGGAGACTGTCCGATCATCCCGCTTTGTCTGTGAGGAGTCACAGTATACCTCCCAAGTACCCAGTACTTACATACTTGGGTATGTGACTAGCCGGGAAGAGATTGTATCAATCAACTATTCCCTGACTGACCAAAACTGCTGGAGAACAGGTATAAGGGTTACCGGAACACTGTCCAAACCGTATCCACACTTCCACGAGACACACAACGCAGGGTTGATGACCTCTATCCGATCCATTTTGGATGCAACTCTGTCGCTTGTAAACTTCATCAGGGCCCACTTGGTGCATCTCTCCAGTTACTCTTCCCATTTCTTCAGATCTACTCAAGAGAGACTCCCCTCTCTCTCTCAGTATCGGGTAACCATGTCAATGCCATTGAAGGCTGCTTCTCGTGTCTCATTGTCTTAGATTTCTTTCTACTAGTAAGGATCAGCTGGCTGCATCTGAGATTTAACCTCCAGTGGGTTATGCTTATTCTTTAGACCCCTGAGGAGATTACTGAACTCTGAAGTACCAAGTGTCGATGATTAGATCATATTCGCCCGATCTCTGAAGAATGATTAGATGATGATGATGATGATAAAGATAACGCCAGGCCGATGGCTAACTGGGAACTCTTCTCCGTTCCCATGCAGGGTTCGATGATGATACTTGAATCTCTTCTTAGATATCTACCTTCCGAGCATCCGAGGTTGACCCCGGTAGTTCTAGACCAGACATGGATCCAGGTCTCACATAAAACCCAATCTTAGTATAGTAGTACTAATTACGGAGTGATTAGAGACCTTTTTAGCCGGATGATGGATCAGATAACTATACCATAATACCATACCTACCACCCACGTCTTAGTTAAGTATTACACCATACACTACTCCTTAAATAGTAGTAGTAGTAGTATCTGCTCCCGTCGATAGTCATAGGGGTCCATGACGGTGAGGGGGGTTTTGTGTCGACATCACTTCCTGGGGATGTTCCAAGTGACTTTCACCCGCAAGCAAGGTCGCAATTGATCGCCTCATTGAATCAGCACACCAGGGTGATAGATTGATTAACTAATTGTGCCTCTTTCACAATGGACTGGTTCCCTTCAGTTCAAGTCGAGTTGTGTGTTGAGTGACGGCATATGTAAGGTAATGGAGTCGCAGGTAAATACGATACGGAACGAACCAGCTGCCAGGAACCATACCAAGTACCACCCCAAGTGAGTCGTAGTACGTAGCAGTAGTTAGTTAATGAGTTACCACCCTGCGACCTGACCGGCAAACCATAGGGAGGTATGATACCGATGGCAAGGAAAATTCATGAATGAAATCTTCTTTTTTTCTTTATTATTTCCCCCTTTTCCTTCCTCTCCTTCCTTCACTGATGGATGGAAATTCTCATTTATCTTCTTCCCCCCTTCTAATTGCAGATTCCTCAAGCAAGCCATCCCAGCTTGTGGGAAAGCCAAATTGGGTGTGTGGTTCCTGACGAGGAATGAAACACGCGTTTTTGGTTCCCACCAAACCCGGTCGTACCGCTAAACTATTGCTAGAATCACTGCTACTGCTAGTTACTACCAGTCCGTCACTCTACTAAGAATAATCTGCGACTCCAAAACTACAATACAATCAATACCACTCACGACTACTACCTCTACTTTCCCTTCACTCTTTCGTTCCCCCATTCCTCTTCTTCCTCCTCTCTCTCCCCCCCTTCAATCACCCCCATCTTCATCCCCTGAAATTCAACGCTACCTTCACTCGGGCTACACCTCTAGCTTCCTTTCCGTGCAACTCGATTCTCACTTTCTTCCCGCCAGGCACTGAAACGCCCGCTCGTCATTCGAACTCCATCCATCCGCTCTCTCCCGCCAGGTTCATCTACCACCTACTACTACTTGCCTCTACTACTACTACTTCTACTACTCCCTCTGCAGAGGCAATTCCCGTCTTAACCCTGCTCCTCTTTTCCGCTGCAGCTCGTGCAGGGATTCGTCATTTGGGGTGATCAGTGATACTTCTTAAAGTCTTGTTCATCTCTCTTGATAGAGACCCATTCTATACGGCATTTGCATCTTCTCTTTTCTGTTTTCCCTTCCGCTTTGGTAGTTGTCATCAGTCGGGCCGGCAAGCCTTGATTCGACTCCTATCTCATCCCCCCCTCGAAGTGGTACTTGCTCGTATCCATGATTCTTTGACCGTGTGCTGCAAGTTTCACTTTCCCCGTATGAGCCCTTATCGGTGTTAAGCCACAACTACCCGCTCATACAACTGCACCCCCCCTCATCCCTCTCGTGACCACCACTTTGGGATTGGGAAATCCTCTCTGGTCGCCTTCCTCCTTAACCAAGACCCTCTCCCTCTCTAATCATGTCGGCCCCGTTGGTCAAAGTCTTGCATCGAATGCAAGAACTCTTTACAAACATAGTTGCCGCCTTGGAGGCTATGCTATTGTTCCCATCCCTTTTCCGCGACCCCTCCCGTAAGCGGCGGAAGCCTTTCCATGGAGCGTATTGGGGACGTCGCTCTCTTGATGCGTTTGCTGACGAGGTGGACCGTCTGTTCACGGCACCATTGACTGTGCAAAACATGGTCGCCATGTCAGACAAGATCCGTGCGCAGTTCAGGTCTTGTCTACAAAACAGCCCCGTCTGCATGCTACCTTCCTACAACCATGCACTGCCGTCCGGAACAGAGACGGGGACGTTCCTCGCGCTGGATGTCGGTGGCTCAACGCTGCGGGTAGCATTGGTTGAACTACGTGGGCAGGGAGACATGCGCATCCTTCACGTCTCGTCGTCGTACATTGACGAAGATGTCAAGTTATTGGAGGGCACTCTCTTTTTTGATTGGATGGCGGAGAAGATCGACTCGATGCTACGCGAAGTGGGTGTCAACTATGGACGAGAGGCTGTGCCACTGTCGATGGGATTATCGTGGTCGTTCCCCATTGAACAAACGTCGAACAGCAGTGGTCTCGTTATCCACATGGGCAAAGGATTCCACTGTTCAAATGGCACCCTTGGACAAGAGCTGGGGGATCTTATCGTTCAGTCTTGTCAGAAGCGGGATCTCAATGTCCAGGTGGATGGAATTGTCAACGACAGCTCAGCTACTCTCCTCTCACGCGCCTACATCGAACCCAAGACACGCATGTCGCTGATCCTAGGAACGGGAACCAATGTGGCCATTCACTTTCCCGTCCATGAGATCGGCCTGACTAAATTCGGTACGAGACCGCCGGGCTGGTTCGACTACGCGAAGCACGTTATCGTCAACAGCGAAATGAGCATGTTTGGCGGCAGCATTCTTCCCAAGACCCGCTGGGATGAGGTTGTGAACCGGACACACCTTCGGCCCGACTACCAACCTTTGGAGTATATGATTACCGGGCGTTATCTGGGCGAGATCATTCGGCTCATCATTGTTGAAGCAGTCGAGTCGGCAAAGCTCTTTGGCGGGGAATTGCCTCATTCGATGCGCGACGCATATTCGTTTGATACCAGCATTGTGGCGGCGCTGGAAGCTGATACATCCCCACTTCTCTCGTCGTCTGCGGCGCTTCTGCAGAAGGAACATACCTTTACCGTGTCACCATCCGTCGAAGATTTACGCTTCCTCCGACGCATCTGCCAGATCGTCTCTAAGCGAGCAGCAGGATACTTGGCTACGGCAATTCACAGCATGTGGTGCCTGCGGAATGAGGCGGAGTCTTCCACCACGGCCCCCTCCGCACCCCCTTCCATCAAGGAAGCTCAAGAAGTGACCGTGGTCGAAAGCGAAGAGAATCAGCAGAGTTTGTCAATCGCATGTGACGGCAGTGTCATCAACAAATACCCTGGGTTCCGGGATCGTTGCCAGGGCTATCTGAATGACCTCGTGAAGGAGACGAATGCATTGCGGCCATCTCCGGATACCACCACTGAACCACAGGTGCGCTTGGACCTTGCACCGGAAAGCGCTATTCTGGGAGCGGCCGTAGCAGTGGCTGTCGCTGTTGCGGAAAAGAAGCTCGAGTAAAGTACGGTATCCAGCATTTTGACCTCCCATGTGAACTTCATACCTATCTCTGTTAGATTCATCGGCCTGTTGGTTACATTCGCATTCCGAGGTGTTTTTGTGTCAGCTTTGCATTTACTTGGCCACCTTTTCGCTCTTGGGGCTTTTGGGTGTTGGACATTGTCATTTCCATTATTTGTTCTACGGGGCTCCTCCTGACTGGGCCACCCGATTCCATGCATTTGCGCTTCCATAGGAGCATTCATTGCTTTTGCATAGACAGAACAGGTTTATCGGTGAGGGGGTGGAGCATTTCTTGACCTTTCGGCGGACTAGACGGTTAGGCATGTGGTCTGAGATAGAAGCGGGGATTGTGTGAGTGTGTGTGTACATAATGTTAATGGTCAATACAAGAGTACTGAGCACCGGGCGGGCTAAAGCTATAGTGAAGCTGAAGTCGAGATTTGGTCCTTGGGTAAAGAATCCCCGCACCTCACATCGTGTGTCCTTGCCATGCCTTACTGACAGAGTAGCTCAAGACCAAGGAGAGGAAATAACTACAACCTCGGGGAGCAACAGTGCAGGCCCATCAAGTAGTCCTGAAACGGACAATAATGATACAAAGATCTACACCAGCTTCTCTAAGCATCAGTCATAACATATCAATGTCATTCCCGACACAGATCCTGCAACAACTCCAACATTCTCAGTTGAAGCGCCGATACTTCCTCTCGGGAAAGCTGCTGCTGTTGCTGCTGCTTGACCGTTAAGGTGGCGGTTGTTGTTCGTCCCATGTTAGAGGGCTCAGAGTCCGAAACAAGACTCTTCTTAATGGTGAAAAAGGGAATTTTTAGCGCTTTAAGCTCCGCGATCATAGCATCGGACATTTGCCTCGAGGCTTTGTATACTTTTGCGTCGTAGTTGGTTAGTTCGGCGCGGTCTTCTTCGGCGGTCTATTTCAGTCATTCAATATTAGCTGCGTAGTTTTAGGGCCAATTGCTTATGGTTTGTATTGTGCGTATGACCATGGCATTTATCGCCAGCACCACGGTGTGCGTGGTGTTCTTCCCCGTGCTTGTTCTTTTTGTGTAATTTGTATCGAGATCCGTGGATGGGGGCATGCATGGCAATACATACAGAAACTTGTTTGTTCTCGTCAACGGGAGCACCGACGGAGCGTCTAAATCAATTCCAAAAGTGATTGATTAACTTAATTCCCATTTGAAGATATCTCTCCCGTAGTCGACTGTCTGCCTGCCATCTCTTATCTTGGATATGAGGAGAATTATAGTATAACTCACAATACAGCATCCAGCTCCTTCTTCTTCTCCGTCCGGGCGGACTGTTTCTTCAAAAGCGCTTCTCGGCCCTGCCACCATTGTTTCTCGTGGTCGTGTTGTCGTTGAATTAGCCAGCGGAGACGTCGTTGGATGTCTTCGTTTTGGGCTACCGTGCGCATTACGTAGCGGAGGGCGCTGGGCCAAGTGGTTATGCTGGAGGTGTCTTCTCCGGATACACCTCCCGGTGCTGGTGATGGTGTTGGTGCAGGTTGTGGTGGTGCTGTGGAGGGGTGTTGTTGTAATTGTTGTTGGTGGTGGTGGTGATGGTGTTGGGGTGGTGAGGTGGGTTTCGAGGTGGGTTTCGAGGGTTCGGGGAGACGAGGGAGGGATTCGGTGGGTTCGTAGGGATCATTGTCTTCTGTTGATGCTGGCTCTGAATTGTGAGAGTAAGGAGAGTGGTTTTGGAGGGGTTGTAATTGAGATTGTAGCTGCTGTTGTGGTTGTGGTTGTTGCTGGTTGGATAAGGCGGAGAGAGTCCTCAGGACGGAGCTCAAATCTGCTGCGTTGTAATCCATGGTGCAATAATATCTATCATGAGAGAGATGATAATATTGATGACTCCTTTAGCTCGACCATCCAATCGTGACTGGAGTGATGTAAATGTATTATAGCTCCTTAGACTGTAAGATGATAAACTATGGAGCAAGTCGGAAGCGGAGTTGGGGAGGAATAGTTAGTTTAGTGTCCGGCTCGGCCTCGAATCGACGAGGTTGGATTTCTTTCCGCTGAAAATTTCCCCGGCCGGCAATCATTCCAACTTCTCCATCTCCGCCTGATCCCGTTGGCTTCAGCAGCTCTCCCCCTCACGATTCGACATCCTCAATCTCCTTTGGGATTGTCCCTCCGTCGTCCTCTCCAATTAAGCCGTCTTGATTCCTGCGCGCGCAAACCTTCGCCCTCTTCCACCCCCCACCGCCGAATGTACCGTTCCGACTGATCCAATCCCGGTCACATCATACCATAGCCACCGCTACCACCACCACCACTACTACTACCACCACCTTTGAGCGTCATCACCTATATCCCATCCTCGCCGATCTAATCCGAAAATGTCCCGCTCCGCTGCAGACGCCACCCGATTCACGGCCACAGGGCCCTACGCGCACTCCAAGCCCGGCTCGACCACCGCGGCCCCCTACAAGCTCCCTACCTCGATGGCCAAGCCCACCTCCCAGCAACAGCAACAGCCTCAACTAAACGCCAATGGCAGACCCGAATCTCCCAAGGAAAAGGTTGAGCGGTTGAGGGCCCAGGCCCGCGCAGCCCGGTTAGCTCAGTCGACGTCACGGGTGGATCAGATGATTGAGGTAGGACGTCGGTTCGCGAATAAGGCGCATAAGACAATGGTGTACACGCTTATTGCTGCATCGGGTATGTTATGTTCCAGCTCCACAGTGAAAGAGACGACGGGAATAGATCCGCACACAAGTGTGCCCCCGCCGCGATGTGTATGTGTATAAAGTTCATTGACTGACGCGTTCTGGGGGGAACCTAATAGGTGTCTGCGGAGCTCTAACGGTCTACTCTGTCATCTCTCTAACGCTATACAACCGTCGGCAGCGGGCTCTGTGGGTGGAGAAGGAAATGCAGAGACTGCAGGATGCGAAGACGGCGTATGCTGCCGGTACCGCGAACACGGAGCAATTGGAGCTGCTCAAGAATGAGAAGATCGGTGAGATCTTCCAGCAGAAGAAGGAGGAGGCTAAGGCGCAGCGGCCCTGGAATCAGGCCAAGAACTTCTTCTTTGGTGGTTTGAAGCAGGATGAGAAGGTCGCTGCTGATAACGAGAGCTCTATCCCCGATAGTGTCTTGGAGGGCGGCAATAAGTCGGCAGTGCTGGAGGCGCTGAACGCTAAGGTCGCGGAGGATGCGGCCAAGTCTGCCGCTCCCAAGGGCCAGCTGGATGTGTTGGCTGACAATGCGGAAGATGCTGCGAAGCAGTCGACGCGAAGCTGGAAGAGCTGGTTTACTGGACGGTAAAGGGTGAAGAAATGGTATAGCTATGGAATGGATGTATGACATATAGAGAGGAGGAGGGCGTGGCAGAGAGTGTGAGAGGATGGAAAACAAGGAATTTCTCAGAGATGACGCCTATCACACTTATTTATGCTGCTTTCTGGGTTGCATGGCATCTTCTTTCTACTCTTCCCCCTGATTTTCCACATTTTGGGGTTGCGGCGTCTATGCGGGTTGTATTCTTTTTTGTTTATCTTATCTTTTTATCTCTTTTCCCATTTTCTAGCTGTATTCTTATCTTGCTGTTGTTTACTTCCCTCAACCTGTGTATTATTGGGTTAGAGTTTTTTGTCGTTAACTCTTGTGTACATATACATATCTACTATTCTCTCTCTGGTAGCTCTCTCTCAGTTCTCTTGGTCCAGGTAGTGCTATCGATGGTTCAAGGCCAACTTGATCATGAAGTCAATCTAGCAATGTGGATCTATGCGGATAGTCAGAAATCGTCATACTCTTCGTTCTATTATTGATTCATTACTGTCTACCGTAGACAGAACACAGGTGAACAGAGACAGGCAAAAGAAATTACAAGAAATGTAAAAGAAAAATAAAAGCAGTCGAGACTTTTTAATGGAACAAAGTCCGAAAATGCTGCCCGCACAGGCAGAGGCTGTTTGTCCAACACACCCATAACTCAGGAACTCGTGCCCGCAAAGTCAGATAATGAAACCAAAATGAGGTAAAATAAAGCACCCTGGCTATGGTATCTAGATCGGATTATTCGGAACAAAAGGAAAAGGGAATCACACTCGCTGGGGGGTTTCGTAAACGCAGATCATCCATCCTCAATCGCTCAGTGGGTGCCATTGGTGGCCTTGGCTTGTGCGATCTTGGCGGCGCGTCTGGCACGAACACCATCAGCGAGGTCCTCCAGGACCTGGACGGTGGTCTCCCAGTCAATGCAGGCATCAGTGATGCTGACACCCTTGCGCAGGCCGGAGGGACCCTCGGGGGGAACCTTCTGGTTACCCTCGTTGATGTTGGACTCGATCATGACACCGATGATGGCATCCTGGCCCTCACGGAGCTGGTCAGAGACCTCCTTGGCGACGAGAGGCTGGTTGCGGTGGTTCTTGTTGGAGTTGCCGTGCGAGCAGTCAACCATGACGACCTCGCGCTGCTTCTTGCTCGCCAGGGACTCGCGGGCGGCCTTAATGTTCTCACGGTCGTAGTTGGTGCCCTTGCTACCTCCACGGAGGATGACGAAGCCGTGCTCGTTGCCAGAAGTCTTGGTGATGGCAGCCAGACCCTGCTTGGTAACACCCAGGAAGCGGTGGGGGTGAGCAGCAGCACCAATGGCATCGATGGCAACGGTGAGGTTGCCGTCGGTACCGTTCTTGTAGCCAATGGGGAAACTGAGACCGGATGCGAGCTCACGGTGCAATTGCGACTCGGTGGTACGGGCACCAATGGCGCCAAGAGAGATCAGGTCGGCCAGATACTGAGGAGAGATGGTATCCAGCATCTCACTGGCAATGGGCATGCCCATACCGGTAAGATCAGCGTAGAGCTGACGTGAGACACGGAGACCCTTGTTGATGTTGTAGGACTCATCAATGTCGGGGTCGTTGATCAGACCCTTCCACCCCACGGTGGTGCGGGGCTTCTCAAGGTAAGCACGCATGATGACACAAAGGTCGGAGGAAAGCTTGTCGGCGAGCTCCTTCAGCCGGCCGGCATATTCGAGGGCCGTGGCAGGGTCGTGGATCGAGCAGGGGCCGACAACGACCAGCAGGCGGTCATCGCGCTTCTCGATAATCTCGATGGCCTGGTTACGGCCAGAACGGACAACCTCAATGGCATGTTTTTGCTATTTCACGCTTTCTGTTAGGACCAATGACCTGACCGAGGCATTGACGATAGAGAAGAACACAGAACATGGTCGGGTTGAAAAGCCAACCAACGTGAGAGAAAAAATTTTGAAGAAATGGGGTAAAATGTAGAAAAAGAGAGATGGGGGGCTCGGTATGACTCACACCAGGGATCTCTTTCTGGAGGAACTGAGGGGGAAGGAGGGGATCGTATCCCAGGACTGAATGGATTAACGAATCAGTATAGGCTCATTGGCATTAAGAATGAGTTTAATATACTAACCGCGAGTGTCCTCGTTGACTTCGGTGGTGCTGATCAAAGGCATGGTGGAGGGGTATGGAATGTGCGGGTGGGCTGCAGGTGTATGAGGGGAAAGGAAGAAAGAGGAAGAGTGATGGAAGAGGACAACAATGCAGCCTTTATAAGAGGTCTAGAAGGGCCAGGAAGTGTGCAATGGAGATGAGTCAAATGGGGAGAAGACAGCCGAAGCGAAATCGGGGGAGACTGAGCAAGGCACAAGCGAGAAAAAGGGAAAAAAAAGGAAGGGAAATGGAGCAGAGCAAATGAGAGCAGATGGAAATGGCATGAAGACACAAAAAGTGTGGGCCGCGGGAGCGCGGACCAGCCGATGATTCACACACTTGCAAAACTTAAGGTTGGTTGGTTGCAACCTGCCGGTGGCGGTATCAATACCGTATTTTTCCATGTCACCATCCATCGTCCCATCTCTCTCTCTCTCCCCATCGACTCTATCCATCTTCAGGTGGTAGATGCTGCTTCACTTGACACTTCACAAGGTTGAGATTGAGAAAAAGTCTTTTCTCCCCACCATTACCCACTCCTGCTTCACCCACGGATATCTCCGTCTCTCACAATGGCCCAGAACCCTGCCCTCCGAGTCTGATGTGATCAATGCATCAAGGCTCCAGGGTGGGTGATACTGCATGATTCAACCACACTCAGCTTATCCCTCCCACCAACAATCCTCGACTTCAAAGGTCATTCATGGTACGAATAAGGTTCCCGCTTTAGGTTGTGTCAGCTTTTACACCCCCCTTCCCCCCAGCGTCTGATCGAAAACGATTACCCACCTTTCCAGATCGGCCACTCCATGACTTAATGCCAGAGCACATCATGATTCGGATTACTCCGGTTCCCGGTTCGTCGGGTCTGACCTGGTCTTCAATGAGTCCTGCACTTCTCAACGTGGCTTCATTCAAGCCACTGGATGCCATTGTTCCAAGGACCCGTCCCAGATAGCCTACGTCAATCGGCCTGTGACTCAAGAGCTTAGACGAATCAATTGCTCGAGCTGTTGCGGTCGAAAGAGAGAGCGGGTGAGTTCCAGATTTTCGGCCACATCAGATCACATAATCTGGATAGGTTATTCTTCCTGATGGATGAGATCATCCGATATACGATGATGCCGCATTAGTACGAGGCCTGTGAGATAAGCTTCGTATTTCATGAACAATCGTATCGCGGACTCCGTGCGGAGTATCAAGTGGCCTTAGGGTGGAACTGGATTGAGAGCTATGCATGCATGGTCATATGTACTCCGTAGTGACACCGCGTATCGATTGAGCCCACTTCATATGTGGTGAGGACCTCCTCATCAGTGGGCGTTTGTTGGAACTGCTGGGCAATTCGATCACAGTCGGCCAAACAACGAGTAGGCAATGCGCGTAGCTTTGTATGCGGCTTATTCTGTCTTCAGCTGAGCCGCGCATAATATCTGCTTTCATTGGATCTACCCAGTCACACGATACTAGGATCGCGGGACATGCTGCATGTCGCTCAGCTGGCTTTCAACAGCCACCGTATCTGCGAGACAGCCCCAGCGAACACCCCATGGGGCATACTTGGTGCGAGTATCCCCTGCGTGGGAAAGGTGTGAGGCCAGTAACTCGCCCACCTGGTATGGTAACAGGCCCCTGTACGTACCCCATGTTGAGCTAGACGTAAAACAGAGTGGCCCTGGGCGGCAGTTCCCGTGTGGACCTGGGGAATTCACCGTTAGACCGTAGATCTATTCGATCTAATCAATATGCATCCTTAATCCCTCCACTGGTGAACCATTACCACGGCTTCAGGGGAAGAGCCCCGATCTTAGTGGACCTATGGTCGAGTTGGTAAGAGATCGCAGCGAGTCAGACAGAAACTGTGGGTCTTCAAGGGACGCTTCAGCGCGATGTTAAGAACTTAGAATGACCAAGAAGTGTTGGTAGCCAGTCGAAATTTCGTGTTGGGGGGAGTTGAGGCATCCTGAGCCGGAATAGCGTTTTAGACGGGATCGCGTGTAATCGCTTTGCCGCCCGCTCACCGAGTCGAGGGAAGAACACTTCCCCATTACGGCCGACGCCTAGTCCTTTCATCCCCACAGATTTTCCCTTACTGGATTTCCTAAATTCCAACATGCAGCCTGCTGTGACCTGTCAGTGCCTTTAAGAGTATAAACCAAAATACACACTAAGATAATTAAGGTGCTTTCCGTGGCCCACTGTGTCCAGAATTGCTAATCAGCTAAGAGGCCTGTATTAAAACGTGTATCTGGTATGGTCCCAGCACTTACCACCCAAGCATCGTTATGCTCATCTCAACCGTCTCTAACAATAGGTTATCTCTCTCCCCACATTGAGCGACCGCAACTCCACATACAAGACTAAGAAGGAACTGCTGAAATCACAAACGCCTCCAGGGAATCGGCCCGAGGCATGTACACAGACCGAGGCTTAAATATCTTTTTGTACCATATACATCTCTCAAGGCAGAACCTCTTCTCCTCGCCAATCCCAGCAGCGCCCTCGCCCATCGGAGTCGCCCGTTCGCATACGACATAGGTGCTGTAATAGCTTCACTGCGGATTCCTCTGGCTGCAGCATATGTCTGCCATCCCAGTAATCTTTCGTGAAATCAGTCTGGACTGTCCCGGGATGCAGCGCCACCGCAAACGCTCGGTCTCTGCTCCGTGACCGCAGATACAGATCGAAAGTTTTGGTCAGTTGAAAAACGGAGGCTTTGCTAGCACGGTATGAATACCAGCCCCCTGTTACATTGTCCGAGATGGACCCAACTCGTGCGGCCATCATCGCGTAGATAGCATGCGATGGAAGCTTCCACGGGCGCTGTACATGTGCGAATGGAGAATCATCCACAAAGGTTGCCGATGACTTTGTTGGCAAAAAGGGTGCCAGATGCTTCATCAAAAGCATGGGTCCGAGAGCATTGACTTAGAAACTGTGCAGAGCGTTGGCCGCATCAATCTGTGTCGGGGACTTCTCCACGTGCAAGACGCCAGGTACGGTGATCGCAATACGCAAGGACGCCTGTGGAAATTCTTCTCGTATCTGTGCAGTCATGGCGTGTATGGTCGCCTCATCTAAGACATTGTTCAGGCCCAGAAGGCATGAGGGGGATGGTGCTTCTCAGTACCAGTCACATCAACTTCGAAGATTCTTAGCCTCTCATCGGCCTTTCCGGTCTTATCATGGAGTTGCTCCAGTAATCTTTGGCGGAGTTGTCCAGTGCCTCTCCGCGCAGTCGCAAGAACGGGGAGGTTCGTGTTGGACAGCAGCTGTTGCGCAAAGGCGAATCCCAGTCCCTTCGAAGCCGGGGTCACAAGGGCGAACCCACTTGTTGTAGGTGACATTTAGACAGCTGGATTTGGATTTTGTCCAGGACAATTAGGCTATCAACATAATTGTATATTGCAATCCCCTGGAGAAGTGAGTATGTTGAAGGTTGAACTCTAGATCTTCGTGACGTCATGCACATGGTTGCTACTTTGTGCAAAGTATGTAGTATTAGTCTGATGGCTCTCCGGTGGATTGGAAAGTAGTATCAGGTTGCGGCAAGTGTCTTCGGTGGATATACATCTGCTCGACGAGTAGACCAGCGTTGTTTGTCTGAGGGTAAGCTGGCGTGTATGCATCAGATGCATGGAAGGGGCAGGTTCTATACGGACTACTAGTTAACCTACGCAGCATAAGAATCGTCTGACGGAGTACAAGTACATTATTAGCCCATGACTCCACAAGATGGACTCTGGCAAATCAATCAGACCCGAGTATCCTCTTTCTGTGAGGAGAGGATCTGACAATGCCAATAAAGACTTTAACATCAACTCTAGTAGTACTTGTCTTCGCATCACCAACGACAGAAACGGGTGTTTCCGTTACCAGAAGTAATGTACTCCAAAAGTACCTGATACATCCGCCGCGGTATTAATCAGTAGTAACTGGGATGAACCCGTAACAAGTTACGGTACGAACCGTACGCGCTAAACCCCGGCTGGACGATGAGCGATAAGTCCCGGTCTTGCTTCGATGATCCATCCACGTTCCAGCTCGGGTTTCTTTGATTCTCCAACTAGTTTGACTCCCTGCATGCTTTAGACCAGTCATTCAGCGTGCTGCATAGCCATGGCCTGTCATCTTATTAATTACTAGCCCCCTTTTCTATATTACATGATTCCTCATTGGAGCCCCTATCTTCTACGCGTGTTGCTTCCACATTCCTACGGAGTATATTCATCAGACTCAATGTGACGTTGACTCTGGCTTGAATCACGCTCACCGCAATACTCTGTTTAACCAACTCCACATCTTGGTCTCCACTGCTTTCTTTGTACGGCCTGGCGCCCAAAGCGTCATGTACGCATTTTCCACCAAGCGCCAGAGAGACCAAGACCAAGAGGACTTCGATGGAAATGTGTTCCGAGAGACAAAGGTCCGTGAACTTGAGACTGAAGGACCCTTGCTACTATTCTCCACCCACGACTGACAGCAATCAACAGAAACACAGGCCTCTTCCTCTCCGCGCGTCCCTCAATACCCTCCAGTTTACCTCCCTCCCACAAGCCAACCGGCTTGCATCCGGATTCGGTCTCTCGACTCTGACCCCGGTGGAATCCTCAGACGATGACAAGGACGATAACTATGTTGCCAAATTTGCCCGCCATGGCTCGACACAGAGTCAGGATCAGCCAGCATCATCAGACCAAGGTTATATTTCTACGATGAGCGCAAGCATGGACATTGATAGTGCGAAAGATGCACAATATTCGACCAATGATGTTCCTAACACGGAAACTGTCGGGGGATATAGCAGTTACAGTCTCCAGGCGTCGCCGATTCCACATAGCCTTGTTGACCAGTCGCTGGTTATAAGCGAAGAGCCAACTACACACTCTGCGGACGGGAACACTCCTGCAGCAAGAAGTCCCGTCGTGAAAGACATGGGGCAGAACTCCACATTATATACGCCGCAGGGCATCCTTAAAGGTTCGTACGCGAGTCATGACAGGGTCTGGTGGTGCGGCCAACGCCTCCCCAGCCCGGTCAGTGACAATGGCGACGCCATGGCGATCAGCAGCAAGGACTCTGTGAGCGACGCTGATATGACATACATGTCTCAGCCAGCGTCGCCTCCACCATGGTACTCAGGAACTACACCAGACTCGTCACAGCCGGCGGTTTCGGTGGGCAACTCGGCACGAGAGCATCATCTCTCTTCTTCCTTTAAGAAGAAGGCAGCGCTTTCCATGGGCTACCGAGCGGATTGCGACAAATGTCGGCGCAGGGTCCCGGGTCACTACAGTCACATCATCCGTTGCTGATACACTTTATCCTTTTCCCTCTGTTTCAGTTTCGGATTTTTCATATGTGTTTTACGTAGTTTTTATCACTTGATGAGTTCATGATACCAGGCGCTATGGAACGGTATGCACAGGAAAAGGCGGCTGGGTTGTTTATAATATGATACCAACGGTTTTCGGGATTATGGGGCTTTATTGGCATGACTTGCTTTGTAGATGGGACCAGTTGGGGAACAGGACTGGTTCGAATTTATCGGAAGAATCAGCTTATCGTTCGATAATGCATATTGTTGTCTTTCCCCAGAGTGCTCGGGAGTATTTGACGGTGAGTATCTCCATTATAGACAATCTAAAAAGCCTTTACAAGCCATAGAGTCCGGGCAATTCAAGGCCTAGTTGGTGCGACTCAATTATTAACGGGGTTAATAATGGTGATTTCCGAATCGCTGTTCCGACCTAGCTGACCTAAGCATCTGCATCCGATGGCGGAAGCGCAGGTGGTCGGCACCGGATGTCTTCGTCGGATGTCAACAAGAAAGAGAGAGCTCTTCATTTACATCTGAAAGAGGAGAACTTTCGAGGGTCAACAGGATGTATTTATCTTTGAAGTTCAGGTCGTTGAGGCTATTCTCCGAATTACAACTTCGATCAGAATCTGAGGTGCAAGACGGGGAACCCCCAGACCCGGATTGCCGACGACTCCACAATTTCCCAACCTTTGCCTTCCCCCAAAGTCTCCAGCGGCAGTGAGCTTAGCCGATCTTCATTGCCGGCAGTTCGAAGCCAGTGCGCAACTGGTTCAGTCCGCACGCGAGCCATCCCGAGCCCCGGAATCGCCTCGGGTGGCTAGGCTATCTTTTGATATAAGTATGTTGCCGGGCCCCGGTTGAAAACCGGGGCGAGGTGAAAGTCGAGATTCTCTCCTTCCAGTCCTCCCTGTATCTCTTGTTGGATTTAGCAGTTTGGATACCCGTCATCATGGCCTCTCCAATTCCCCGGGGCCTGCGCCAGGTCCTCCAAAAATCTCCCTCGGATATTGTCATTCTTTCCTCCCTCCGTACCCCCGTCACCCGTGCGAAGAAGGGCGGCTTCAAGGACGCTTACCCCGAAGAGCTGCTCGCTCACGTCCTCCGGGCCACTTTGGAGGCGAACCCGAACCTCGACCCTGCCCTCATCGATGATGTCGCCATCGGTTCCGTTCTCCAAGAACTCGGTGGTGCGAAGGCTGGCCGTATGGCTCAGATCCATGCCGGATTCCCCCACAGCGTGCCTTTCCACACGATCAACAGACAGTGCTCCTCCGGTCTCGCTGCCATCTCAACTATCGGAAACGGAATTCGCGCGGGAGCGATCAACGTCGGTATCGGTGGTGGAATGGAGTCCATGACCAGGAACTATGGCTCCCGCGCCATCCCCACTGTTCTCTGGCCCGAGTTGAAGGAGTCTCACTCCCAGGACTCCCGTGACTGCATTATGCCCATGGGTATTACTTCCGAGAATGTTGCTTCTCGCTACGGCATTTCCCGTGCCGACCAGGATGCGTTCGCTGCCGAGTCCCACAAGAAGGCTACTGCTGCCCAGAACGCCGGTCTGTTCGACAAGGAAATCATTCCCGTCAAGACTCTCTCCTATGACCCCGAGAACCCCGATGCTCCTCCCAAGGAGATCACCGTGACCAAGGACGACGGTGTTCGCCCCAACATCTCGGTTGAAAAGATGGCTAGCTTGAAGCCCGCTTTCTCGCCCACCGGTGCCAGTACCGCTGGAAACAGCTCCCAGGTCAGCGACGGTGCGGCTGCCGCTCTGCTCATGCGCCGTTCTACCGCCACGGAGCTCGGCCTGACCTCTCAGATCCAGGCCCGCTGGGTTGGTACTGTCGTTGCGGGCTGTGCTCCCGACGAGATGGGTGTCGGCCCCGCTGTTGCTATCCCCAAGCTCCTTCAGCAGCTTGACATGACCGTCTCGGATGTTAACATCTGGGAAATCAACGAGGCCTTTGCTTCCCAGGCCCTCTACTCTATCCGCAAGCTGGGTATTGACGAGGCCAAGGTTAACCCTAAGGGTGGTGCCATCGCTATCGGTCACCCTCTTGGTGCCACCGGTGCCAGACAGCTTGCCACTCTCCTGCCTGAGTTGGAGCGTACCGGCCAGGAAGTCGGTGTTGTGAGCATGTGCATTGGTACCGGTATGGGCATGGCTGGCATGTTCGTCCGGGAGTAAAGGGAGAGCAAAAAGGAAGAAAAGGAAAAAGAAAGCAAGAAACAAAATTTGGGGCGTTTCCTTCGTGTACAGATTACAGCGACTTCAGTTATTGTGATATCAGCGTAGAGACGCATGTAAATAGTAAAGACCTACTACCACCGCAATCATATTTATACCCTGTATAAACTATGAAGACCAGACCAAACCTGGAATAACATAGAATAACTACAGAGTACTACCAAGTAACTAACTAATCATCTCCCGACCGCCAAGCCCCTTCCATGCACGCTCTCAATCACGTGACCTCCCCGGCCGGAACCTCACCACCGCGAAACTTTTCGATCCCCATCACCTCCGAACGGGCACCGCCAGCAAAAACACGCAACCCACCCCAATTGCACTGCACCATGCGACCGTCCGTGCGATTGCTGAGCCTCGATGTCCAGGGCGCCTCGCGGACCCTGTACGTCTGCTCGGTATGCAGAAACGAGGCGCGGCCGCGGCCAATCGTCGCCCGGCAATTCCTTCGCCATGCTTCCAACACACCGGACTCGCTGAGTGAGCGAGTGAGACGCAAGCTTTGGGGCACGGATAACCCGCCTGGATTGAAGGATCCGTATGGAGAGAGTTTGCTTGAGAAGAGGTTCGGAAAGGCCAAGGCTCAGCCGGAGGCTGAGGCGGAGGTGGTGAAGGCGGAGGAAGCCGCGGCTGCAGCTGAGGCTGAGGCTGATGCCATTGATCAGTTGGAACCGGGGGTTGACTATGAGCCTGCGACAACGTGGGAGGGGTTGGAGCGTGTGGGTCATTTGGGAGGGTGGAAGGATGTTCCTCGGGCTGAGGTTGATCGGGTTGGGACGTAAGTTAAACTGTTTCTGTTCCTTGTTCTGTTTCAATTGTATTGCAATGCTGTGCTGGGGTTTGTGACCTTGCTGATGGGTGGATTCGGTGTTAGGTTCGGTCTCAAGAAGAAACTCCGCAGACAGGGACCCCTCTCTCTTGCTGCGCATCAGGCCGCTGTTGAGATCTGTTTGATGCATGCGCTGAACAAGCCGTTGACGAGCGTCTGCAACGTCGCCGAACATGACAAGGCCGTTTTCAAGATGATCTGGAAGACTAAGATCGTGCCCGGTGAGGCTGGCAACTGGGGCAGCGCGCTGGAGTATCACAACAAGCAGGCTAAGGAGGCCCTCGTTTACATCTTCGAGCAGATCGGTGGTAGTCAGCCCGAGGCTGTGGAGCAGCAGGAGGCTGCTGAGGAGACCGCCGAAGTCGAGGAGTTCGAGGAGGCCGCATGGGAGGGTGAGGAAGAGGAGACTTCTAAGGTTCCTTTCTTCGGGTACCAGGATGCTCGTGATAAGGGATTCTTGGCTTTGTCTTTGGAGGATCCGGAGACGAAATTTGCTGTTAGTTCTCCCCATTATGTGTTTCGTTAGATTTGTGTGCTGTGCAGACCATCGCTGACCTTGCTTTTCTTTTGTCGAACAGTTCCTCAAGAGATTCTCCCAGCTGAGCGGCCACTTCTTCCCCGACAACATCGTCCACCAGATTTCCTCCGTCAAACAGGCCGTCGACTACGTCCAGGGCCAATTGAACCCCAAGCCCAAGAAGCTGGCTGAAATTCTGGAGAAGAACGACCGGCTCCAGTCCCTGCCCAACATCAAGGTCTTCTCGAAGAGACAGACCCGCTTGCACCGCGATGACGAGATGGGCCGGAGGAAGATTATCGAGGCTGAACTTCGTTCCAGAGGACTTCTTGCATAGACTGATTGCATGGCATACATATCTTGCAGGTTTGTTTGGTTGGCTGGCTGGCTCAAAGATTATCTATCTCTAGTTCTTGTAGCATGTTATATCTAGTACGAAATTTTTGCTGTACAATAGGAATCGACGTCTTTTTTTTTTTGTTCATTTGGCATCGATATAGAACTCGTAGCTATCTACTATCGCATAATAGCATTTCAAAATGTCTCAAGCGTAATATAATATAACAAAATAGAAGACCGGTTCCGTAGCCGGCACCTAACCCCATGCGCCCGATGAAATTGCACCCATTTAATCGGTATCGAAATTGCAAATACAAGCACCACCAAGCCCAACAACTACTTCCTAGCCGCCGCAGGAAGACTGAATCCTCTCGTCATAAAGTCCGTAGTATTCTTGGCATGAGCATCCTTAGTCTCCTTCGTGAAGAGACTGCTGATATTGTCACTGGTCCCCAGCATCTTCCTCCGCTTTTTCTTCTCGTTTTCCTCCTCCAGCACCCGCGCCGTGAGCAATGCAGTAGCGGCATTCTTGATACCGCTTGAGCCACCGGGTGTAGGTGTAGACGTGTTGCTCCGACTGGCATTCGCACTTGTAGATTGTTCTGCGGACTTTGATTCCTTGCCCGCGTCAGCCGCGTCGCCATTCGCGGCGTTCTTCTTGCGCTTCTTCGAGCCGGGGGCCTTCTTCAGCGAGTGTGTGAGCCCTTGCTCAGCGAGCTTGTGTCCACGCTCAATGAGCTGCTGTTTATCACTGTCTTTTGTCGGGAGAATGGTGATCACGTTGTCGGGGGTGTATGGCTCGTCGCACTGGAACTCCGTTAGCACCATCCCTCCACCACGCATGCAAGCATTACACGAGAGTAGTGTATAGGATGAGGTATCATACCTGCAAGCATTTATCCCCCTTAAGTTGCCGAATCGCCTCCTCCGAAAAGACATGACCGCACGGCACCAGATAAACCGACTTCACATTCGGGCCCAACTGCTTCGCCGTGACAGGACAGATCCACCCCTCGCGCTTGTCCTGCTTTCCATTCGCGGGATGAGCTTCGCGCTCCGTGTCGACTTCAAACTTCAGCTCCACTACGTCCCGGAGTCCCTTGACCCGTCCACAGAGGATCTCTTCGCAATCGGCCTTGGAGCTGATGCCGTCGGCATCGTCGCCGGGGAGGAGGAATCTGAGGATGGCGTCTTTGTTGTAGAGATTGCCAACGCAGTCGGAGACAATGGGTCGCATCAATTGGTTGTGCGATATCGGACAGGTCGTCCAGAAGTGTTCTTGTTGTTCGCGCTGCGCTTCTTTTACTTGCGCTGTGCTGGGGTTGCGGGCCGCTTCGCGGACGAGCTCGCGACGGGTTGGGATACTGGTGGTGCGAGTGGTTAGTTTTCAAGGTTTTAAGAGATGATGTGTTTGTAAGAGGCGTGTGTAACATACCTGCCACCGTCATTACCCATGTTGCCGCTGAGAACACTATGGTAGTTGTGGATGAGAAATGAATGCGACTTGTTGCGGGCTTGCCACTCATTTACAGCGGCAAGCCGATAAGGAGCTGAGTCAGCGAGCCCCAGAATGGGCGGGCGATTATCACCAGCTGGCCAGAAGCTCTCTCCGCATTCCTGATGGATGAGTTGGTAGATTGATTGCTTTTTGTCTTGCTCTCGTTAGTTTGTTCTCTAGTGCCCCTACACAGCATTGGTCAGGGAGCTCAATGCTGCCACTGCCACCATGATTCTTCCTCAGGGATCGCTCTTCTTGGTGAGCATAGCTGCTTGCTCAACCGTCGTGGCTGCGGCGGGCGATGCCTCCTCTCGTCCCCGGGGTGTAGGTCCCGAATGTAAGTGCCATGTATATAGCTAGATTGAGCTGGTGCTCCGCCCAACCATTCTGTTTCACGCTAGATCCTCACCGTGAATTTTTTATCTGCTGGCATTGGTCATGCTGACTGGTTTCATTTAATGTTTGGCAGTCGCCAAGTTCTACAAGGATACCACCACCTTCACGTGCATTTCCCACCCAGCTATCCAGATCCCCTTCTCCGCCGTGAACGATGATTACTGTGACTGTCCAGATGGCAGTGATGAGCCTGGCACAGCTGCCTGTGCCTTCCTATCTCGCAACTCCGCCCTAACACCGGGTGAGCGCCCCGGCAGTGACGATCTCAAGCTGGCGCCCGCCCTGCCGGGATTCTACTGCAAAAACAAGGGCCACAAGCCCGGCTATGTTCCCTTCCAGCGGGTCAACGATGGCGTCTGTGACTATGAGCTCTGCTGTGACGGCAGTGACGAGTGGGCCCGCCCTGGCGGCACCAAGTGCGAAGACAAGTGCAAGGAGATCGGCAAGGAATGGCGGAAGAAGGAAGAGAAGAGACAGAAATCCATGACTGCGGCTTTGAAGAAGAAGAAGGATCTGCTTGTGGAGGCTGGTAGACAGGAGAAGGAGGTCGAGGACAACATCAAACGTCTGGAAGTGGAAATTCAGGCCCAGGAGTTGAAGGTCAGTGATCTTCAGGCGGAGCTGGAGGAGGTGGAGAAGCAGGAGGCGAGCAAGGTCGTGAAGGGCAAGGCGGCGGGCAAAGTCAATGTGCTCGCTGGGTTGGCTAAGAGCCGGGTCGAGGAGCTTCGGAACGCCCTGGTGGACGTCCGCAAGGAGCGTGATGATACCCGTGCCCGTGTGAAGGAGCTCGAAGAAATCCTGTCCACGTTCAAGGTGGAATATAATCCTAACTTTAACGACGAGGGAGTTAAGCGCGCTGTGCGCAGCTGGGAAGACTACGCTGCCAAGGGTACTCTTGAGGGTGCTGTGAACAATGCCCAGGACCGTGATTTGGATGAAATCGCTAAGCCCGATGATGAGAAGGCGGGCATCAACTGGGAGCAGTGGGAGAATGAAGAGGATGGATGTGAGGCTGGTCTTGGTATGTGCTCCGTTCCAAAATGAGGGTTCCCGAGGTGTCCACGCTAACATCAGACTTAGTCTACCAACTGGCAGCCTACCTTCCGCCTTCTTTGGTTGAGTTTATCGAAGGCAAGGTGCTCTTCGTCAAAGGCCTTTTGGAAGATAACGGAATCCTGCCCAAGGCAGCTGAAACTTCTACGTCCGAGTCCAAGGTTGTGTCGGAAGCCCGAGATGCGGTGAAATCAGCCGAGAAGGAGCTTGGCGACAAGCAGAAGCAGCTGAAGGATAACAAGTCCGACCTTGAGACGGATTATGGAGTCGGATCCATCTTCCGTGCTCTCAAGGGCGTCTGCATCTCCAAGGACTCGGGTGAGTACACGTATGAGCACTGCTTCCTGGACCAGACGAAACAAATCCCGAAGAAGGGCGGCGGGTCCACACGCATGGGCAAGTACGCCGGCATTGGGTCTATCAGTGTTGATGTGCTCAACGATGCGGGCGAGATTGTCCCTGAAGAGAGGGTCACTCTTCAGTACACCAACGGACAAGGCTGCTGGAATGGACCGGCCCGTTCGACGACGGTCATCTTAACATGCGGCGAAGAGGACGCGATCCTGAAGGTGGCCGAAGATGAGAAGTGCGTATACTCAATGCATGTCACGTCGCCGGCCGTGTGTCCCGGAGGCGATGAGGGTGCAGCCGCCCCGAACCGCAAGGATGAGCTGTGAGCAGAGATGGAAACCATGTTCAGGGTTATATTAGAGCGCTACAAGTTTATAGGTTTTGCTTATTCGAATTGCGTACACAGCATCTGTTGTCCTGACAGTATACGTGAAGCTACTGACTGATCCCGGTGGCCCTGGCAATGACTAGGCAGCTGCTAACCAGCGGATGGCATCGGAGTATCTTCTGTAGTATATCGGAATCCCGGGCTCCCAGCCCTGATGTAGCCGACCAGTGAGTTCCTCCTGTTGGGCACCGCAAAACAGGTTTAGAGATATCCATCTGCCAGCGAACCACTACTATAATCGACGTAGTAAATACTTGGTATAGCAACCCCACCACCATCGAAACCGATCAGACACGATGCTGCAAGTAACTCACTTAGTTGGCTCGCCTCGGCTATCGACAAACCCCATACCAACCAGGCAATGATAGACAGATAAAATAATCATAAGTCTGCTGCTTGGTTTGCAGCTTCTATGGTAATCCTTGAGCGACTTGGTCCACAGTATCTAGTAGTATCTAACAGCATACCCCGCCCGTGGGGCTTGCTGATTAGTTGTTGGTGAGTGGTGACTGCGAACGAACCTTCTTTTTCTTATTCCAGTCTTGCTTGCATACGAGTAGACTGACTACATCTATTCTCTGATTAGCGCGGCTTTCGCGGCTGGAGATATCTACTCTCTACTAAGTTTTGTGCTTCTCAGGCAGTGCTGGAGTCAGGGTTCCACTCCTTCCGATGTCTGCCACACCATCGAGGGGTTTGAAACAACTGGTGGAGGAGAGGGGGTTACCTTCTCCATAGCTGAAAGAGGTAATTGGGGCAAGGGTTCGCTTCGGATGAAGTTAGCAGGGAAGTTTAGATATGAGGCATAATCATACCATGATCGTCCGGGTGGGCGAAGAGGACATGGCAAGCAGGGCAGTCTGCAGTCATGGGAGAATGCGAGGGGATTGTCATTAACCATTATCACCAACAATATAGTTAATTGTACACACTACACTCTCCAGTTCCATCTAGGTCTTCTACATGCAGTGACAGTGATCAACAAACAACTAATCAACTATGTAAAAAAATCAGTAAAAAGAAGTAAAAGGAATATGATCTCACCGATACGGGTTCCCCCACCCAACCAAGCAAAGCAAACCCCTCCTACTTCTCCGACTTGCTGCCTCACTTTCTTTTGCCTTTTGACTCCACCTTCACCACCACCACACCTTTCTCCTCCTCCTCCTTCTCCAACGTGGCATGATAGCTTCCCAGCATCTTAGTTGCAGAACCACTCCTTATTATTGACCGATTGGTCGTTTATCGGCTTGCTTCCCTTCCCAACGAACCCCCACCTTGCCATGGAGGGGCCAAACATTGTTTATCTTTTCGTTTAGGAAGGTTTTAAGCCAGGGCACTCTCGGAGGCAAGACAGAAGAAAATAAACCGGCGAGCAAGCAAGCAGGGGTAATAGTTAGGGGGGTCCATGCTTTCTTTCTACTAGCAAACTAACGCGGTGGCCTGTCTGTCTCAACTATCGGGGCATCTACTCATTCATGGAGGGACGGCATGGATGGCACTCATCCTTGAACACAACATTTACCAACTTGTATGCAAAACTAGAAAAGAAGTAGGGATACACGGTATATACTTCAACCTAGTAAAGTCTCCAGTACCAGTAACGACCAAACCATGCTCTCCCACGCCTCGCTGCAGCAGCAACTAAGTAAATTTGGACACAAGTCATCTGTGGGTAGTAGTAGACTAACTACACCCACTACTGATCTACCACCATCTGCAATGCAGACACGACTACTTACTAGTTACTGTGGACAACAGCAAGTACCCATCGTGTATCCACTACAACTCAAGACTGATAGTCCCTCATCCGTCACCTGGCAGGTCATTATCTCAGGGATGAATGGATGGATGATGGGTTGAGGAGGGGCAGAAAGCAAAGCAAAGCAACAAGTCGTACAGCGTAGCACTTGACTCTTCCGCAAGAGAAGCATATAAAGACCCCTCTCTTATCCCACATCCTCACACTCTTTTGATTCTCGCTCATCCACTGCTGTCTGTTCACTACAAAAGACACTTTACTTTCCCTCAAATACTCTCTTAGTATATATACATACTACTACCACCCATCAATCCATCATCATGGCCCCCTGCGAGTGCAAGTGCTGCTCTGGCAGCTGCAACTCCTGCGCCTGCTCTGACTGCAAGGTATGTACTCATACCATAGCATTTCCATGAGAGAATGATATTATGGAAATAAATGTCAATGAAGTGAAACTAAATGATAATGTCTACTACAGCACTAAATGGAACCAACCCAATACATTCCTACTATGACAGCGAAGTCCTTTTCCTATCCTTGCCTCGCCACGCCACACGCCTCGCATAGTTTGCTATCGTTGAAATAATACAGAAAAAGCAGAAGAAAAACAGATGTCGATTGCAGGTGTCTTGTTCGCTACTATCATTATGGCTTCTTCGACACAATTCGGCTGTTGATTAGGAGGATGTGGGATCAAGGTCATCGGTGTAGGGAGATTGGTTGCATATATGGGGTGATGAGTTTTATGAGATTGTGGTAGTACTACTTCAGTTACTACTGACATCACGATGTCTTTGAGTGTTCAGACGTATATATTTCAAATTATTTTATTTGATTTGCTTTACTAGTCTTCTGATGGCCGGTAATGGTGTAGACGGGTTACTGAGATGGAGACTGGGGTATAAGAGAAATAGATCATGTCAATTCGTTGTTTGTTGGTTGATCTAAATCAGGCCAGGGAATACACATATACTGCCATTAGGTTTGTTTCTAATTGTGCATGCTATCATCCATGATAAAGTTTAGGGAACTGAACCATCATGAAAGGGGGGTCAGCAGGCCATACTGCATGCATGCTATGACCACTAGCAGGTTCGTATTTCATCACATGCCTCTTACTGTAGTATGATATACATCTGAATATCTGTTTTCTACGCATATGACATAGTATGGAACAAAGTGTGGAACAATCAGCGTAGCATCTTCTGTTACATCTCCATAGGATCTAAATCAGATAGGTACAAGCAGGTCGTCCTCCAATTCTATTTGTATGGCCCTTAAGAGCGATATGTTTATTTCTGTATTATAGGAAAAATGAACAGTCAGTATAGTTCATCAACAAAGTAGTTAAGTAATGTGGAAACGTACGGGGCACTGGCACTGGCCGGCGGGGCACTGGCAAGAGGCGCCGCAGCTGCAACCGTGGTCGTTACCTGTCGGCCATCGAGGTTAGCAACCATGTATACCACGTAGATAATAGAACATTAAGAAGATATTTATCTCAAGCAAGAGGATTTGCCAGGACAAAGATGATGAAGTCGAAGCAAACATCAAACATGGCCACGGAGTCATCCATCCATACCCCGCGCGCCGTCCCCCCGCCGCACCAATAAACAAACAAGACAAGGATGCTTGAGGGGTACTAAACAAAACACCTACCCATGATGACTGATTTTTAAGACGAAGAAGAGTCTTGTGGATATGAAGTCAAAGGACAGAAGTCTTCTTTTTCTCGAAGAAGGCAGAGTTGGCAGTGATTTGTGACACGGGAAAAAAAGAGAGCGGGGTCGCTTTCAGGCCGGTATTTATACTTGCGACGGAGGGTCTTAGCGGGTCGGATTCAACTTAACTTGAGCACATTTCTGCACCTCGTCTCCATTCACCACCCGCCAACCATTATTCTCTGCTGTGCAAGTCCTTCTCGCTGACTGGATAGTAGTACTAGTATCCTGGTGCTGCAGCCTTTCCACGCATACAGGTTGGTCGTAAGCTCATTTCTATGCTTGACCGAGAGGATGCAGCAGGGCAGATGCATGGATTACTTGAACATTGTTTCTCTCTCTCTTTCTCTTCCAGCTAACATGCCTCCGTCCCAGATAGTGAATGAATGACCTGCAGCTGCGCCATATCAAGCGCTCTGCTGTGAGATAAACCGAAGCTACTTTCCTCGCTATTGGTCGAACTCTTAAGCATGCAGGGAGACAAGGTGGCACCTATTTCTTGCCTGTGTGGAGATGTGGCACAGGAGGTCCAGCTAGAGCAGTCCACCGACCATTCAGTAGTCAATTTCTGTCATTGCACTGCCTGTCGCACGGTCACGGGAATGCTATGCTCTACCTACTACCTCCTGCAGGCTGCGCCAGAGAACCTTGACAGCCTCCAAGAGTACCAGGAAGCTGATTGCATAAGCCGCTATTTTTGTAAGACTTGTGGCGCCCATGTCTTTGCACAGTCGAAACACGCAGGGCAATTCTTTGTTGCAGCCGGACTGCTGGTGGGGAGACTACCCCCAACTAAATCTATACGGCATTGGCGGGTTGCCGATACGCGTGATGGTGGCCTGACGCCCTTTCTCTCTGGACAGTCCGAAGAACCTGCTTCATGTTGGCTACGCACTGTTCCGAGCAACCGAGCAAGTCATTCCGAGGCCGGACTTGAGCACTCGTCTCGGAATCCTGACGAGTTACTTGCCCGTTGTCACTGCGGGGGCGTTGAATTCCATGTTACACGGCCCGATTCTTCATCCACCAAGCCGACATCGCCGTGGTCTGATTTGCTTGCACCGTATCATTCACAGTCGTCAAGAAATCCCCAAGACGTGAAGTGGTGGCTGCAGGATGAAAATACTAGGTATCTGGCGGGTACCTGCGCCTGTCCATCGTGTCGTCTAGCCAGTGGTTTTCCCATTCAGCCGTGGGCGTTTATTCCTCTATCAAATCTTTACAATAACGATACTAAGGCGCCACTGGCCTTTGGCACCGGCACGATGCGACAGTACAAGAGCTCCCCTGGTGTATACCGCGAGTTCTGCAGCCGCTGTGGCGCATCCATCTTCTGGCATGATGACGAAAGACCTCTGCTGATAGATGTGAGTGTTGGCCTACTTCGAGCAGAAGAGGGTTCTAGGGCCGGTGGCTGGTTGAAATGGGCCACGCAAAGAGTAAGTTTTGCAGAGATGGCAGCAGACCAGGCGTTGATCCAACAACTGCAAAACGGGCTGAGAGAAGTGGGGGACAAGGCTTAAAAATCAGAGAGTAGTTTTGACCCATGCTTGCCAATCCACACCCAAACCGCAGATCTATTTGAATAAATCAGTTGTAGCAACTGTCTACTCCGTACTTTGTACATAATCTCAGTAGTGAATGGGCCGGCGGAGATAAGCAAAAAGTGGGATGGAGAGTTATCCTCACCGCCTTCCAAACGGAGCCCAAGACTTTCATTCCGCCGCCGCCGTTGAAAAAAAGATCCGCCAGGCGCGTCGTTGTGGGTTGATCGCATCTCAGCCTGTGTTGTCGCTACAAGTCTTTTCTCCCTTTTTTGATAGTATTTCTTTCTGCTTCTCGTTCCTTCCCTTCTTCCCGTCATGCCGCCGGCTTTCGAGTTCCGGGGAAATGACCGACGGTCTGGACACCATCCCCGACATGAGTTCACTTTCCGTTATGCGCGCCCTGGAACGTCCGAACGGCCGCTTTTGAGATCTAAGCGAGAGACGACCCCAGAACAGCTACTCCCCTCCGGCGCTGCGGACTCGAAACCGGCCCTGAAGTTCGCGCCGGTTGCGAATCTTAGCGATAGCGAGGAAGCCGATATGGATGTCTCTTCAGAGGATGAGGACGAAGCAGCCCATCCGCGCAAAAAGCGTGCCGTCGATCCCAACAATAGCGGCACCGCGACGGCTGCTCCAGCGCCACCACCTGCTCCCAAATGGTCCAACCCCGATCCTTATACGGTCTTGCCTCCTCCGGACGAGACCCAGTCGAAGAGAGTGGACGTCGTCAAATTGATTCGCAAGGCCCGCATTGCTGCAACCGCAGCCCAACCCACGCAGGAAGATGCGGTGAAGACCAACGAGGACTTTATTTCTCTGAGTGGCCTGGTTGATGAAGACGAGAGCGGCGGAAATGCACCCGAAGGTGCGCCGACCGGACCGCGGCGCCAGCTGGAGGGCAAAGATTCGGCGTTTGGAAACAGAAAGAGGACATACGATGATGAAATCAAGGGTGTCTCTAAGAAGACTGGGAAGCCGTTGAGCAAATACTATGACGATGGCTCGATTATTGATGAGTGGAGAGCCCGTCCATCGGAGAATGGCACACCATGGGCGAGTAACATGGCCCCCAGTCTACATGTGGGCGCAAGGTGCGTGTTTATCTGCGGGTAGAGGAAGGAGCATTCTGTTCTAACTGAAAGCAGGCTGCACAACGAGATCTTGAGCTTTTACCACTGGGTTAAACCGGTACGCTATGAACAGATTGTGCGAGAGGACTTGGTGGCGAGGCTACAGTCTGCATTCCAGAGCAGGTACTATGGGGTCCAGCTTCGGCCTTTTGGCTCCTTTGCGTCGGGTCTATACCTACCCACTGCCGATATTGATCTTGTACTCCTCTCCACAAACTTCATGCGTAACGGTATCAGAACATTCGGTGAACGGAAAGGTCAGATCTACGCATTCTCCGCATTCCTGAAGAACCTGAACATTGCGGTGCCCAACTCGATCGAGACGATCGCACATGCCCGTGTACCTATTCTGAAATTCGTGGATAAACTGACTGGCCTGAGGGTGGACTTGTCGTTCGACAATGACAGCGGGCTAGTGGCCAACGAAACGTTTCAGCAGTGGAAGGCTGAGTATCCCGCAATGCCTGTCATCGTGTCCGTCATTAAGCAGTTCTTGCTCCTTCGAGGCCTCAATGAAGTCCCAACTGGCGGCTTGGGAGGGTTTTCCATCACTTGTCTCGTCACAAGTCTTTTGCAGCACTTGCCCCATGGCCATGGGACACCCAATCTGGGCAGCGTTCTGATGGATTTCTTCGAGTTCTACGGTAACGGTTTCGACTATGACTCCGTTGGAATACGGTTTAACCCACCGGGCTACTTCAATAAGGTAAGCCCTTCAATGACACTTTGTGTGCGCACCGACTAACGAATCATATGCAGAGGGTCTACAAGCTTTCTTTCAACAACAGTCCCCGTCTGTCCATTGAGGATCCCAACAATGCCGACAATGATGTCTCTGGTGGAACACGGGAGATTGCGTTGATTTTCAGGGCCTTTTCGGAAGCCTACCAACGTCTCAAGGAGCGCATGATATCCACAGCCACAGCAGGTCAGACGCAGGCCAGCATTCTGGAAGCCATCATATCTGCAAACTACGAGGAGTACACTGAGCAGCGTTGGCAGCTCCGGCAGGTCTTTGACACTGACGCCAGATTTGCTCGGTACCGTCGGGCTTCCACTCCTCCGCCTCCTCCACCCGACTCTCCTCCGGCTGATGCTGCTCCACCTCTCCCCCCCAACCCCCCTCCTGCTGCACCAAAGTCGCAGAAGGAGAAGATGACCAAGCTGCAGAAGAAGCAACAAGCTGCGCGGGAACGTTCGGCTCGTCTCAAGCGCTTGCGGCCCGACATACCGTCCATTCCCTATTCCATTAGCAATGAGCAGGCTATTAGTCTGGGCGGCTACAAGTCGCAATCAGATATGGACAGAGACCTTTTGATGCGAGAGAAGGGGATGTAGTACCTCTCAGCCAGAGCTAAGGGCTTCTTCGAAGAAGTCGACTCCAGACTTGTACAGTTCCTTTCGTCTTGGGTTAACAGTGGGCACATTTTCTGTTTTATACCCTGGGATAGTTCCTCTCTCTCACTTTCTGATTTCTTGTCCGCCTTTGAGCGTCTGATACCCTTCTTTTCCTTGGCTAAAAAGATATCTGGGAGCATGGTTTACACTGGGGTTTTTGCTGTTCATTCGGGATATCGGAGCATGGTAATTGTGGATGACGCCGGGCTATGCGCGCATGATGGACTATTATGAAGATGTCTAACTAACAGGCTCAATAGGAGCTGACATTCATTCTTGTTGAAGCTGGGTTGGTTTTCATTACCTGTCATGGCTCACTGGATAACGGCCATGACACAATGCATCGCTAACACCTCTGCTACAGGGTTAATTTCCGGCCAGATGTGAGTTTACGAACAACTTGTTTGTCCCAAACCATTCAGTCAACGGCCCACAGACAGAGACAGATTTCCTTCCATGACTGGCTACGCTAGTCGCAAAAGCAGCAACATCTACAGCAGAGATTGCAAATATTGATTGAATTTAGAAAGCAAGAATCGAAATGGTACCGTTCACGGAGATCTCGCATCTCTTGTGGATCTACAACCTACTTCCTCCCTTTTTTTCCCGTATCCTTCTCATCAAGGGGGTCGCTATATGCGGTCGCTTGGAGAGGAAGAGATTCGAAATTTGGGAGGCGGTTGTGCGTGGCACTCAGCTTGAGGTTGCGAGATAGATAGCTAACTACTACTGTCTATTCTATGCATATGTGCTGGAGTTGCGTCAAGATCCGTAAGTACAATCTCATGTACACGTGAAGATGAACATTGCTGGAATCATATACGGTCTGGTTCCCTCAATAACGGGCATATTGTCTATGCAGTGAGCAAAAGAGGAAGGGGAGAGAAAGATAGAAGCATCAAAAGATTGACAGTCACTGTCTTAAACAATGCGTATGCATAAAGTCGTTATCAATCAGAAAACTAGAACAGAACACACAAAAGACTTCTCAATATCACAGCGCAACATCAGGCGCTGCACCAGTGGGTATCTTTCTATCGGCATCAACAGCCTCCAAAGGCGGCGTAATCATGGACTCATCATTAGCAGCAGAAGCAGCAGCAGCAGCAGCAGCATCCTGGTCTCTCGCAGCTAGATGCTCAGCAGGTAACGAATTGACGAAATCCGGAGACGGGCTCTCCCAGGCATAATCTGCCCACTCTGGGCCCAAAATCGTCCGGATATGCTGAGCCAGGGACGAGATGCGACCACGTCTGTCTTTCGACCAGGCACGATCGGTAATGATCCCTTCCGAGGGGGTCAGGATAGCAGGCGCCTGTGCGGCGGAAGGCACAGCGGACGGGGGCTGCAGTTCAGAGGACTTCGGTTCATCATCATTAACATCGTCGTCGTCGTCCTTGATCTCCAACCCATCCACGATGCTATGCCAAACACGCAGCGTCTCATCCAGCTCTCCGAAATTGCTCACTCCCATCACACTAACTCCTAGTCTCTCTCCAGTGCCCATACTAGCCACGGAGATGAACCCCGGATCGGCATCCTCAGCCTTAGCCAGCGGCGCACCCAACGCTCCAACCTCCTTGCCCTCGCGCAACCAACTCTCCAACGAATACCGTATAGCCACCACTTCCAACCTCTCCCCCTGGCCATCGACCCACTCCGACACCTCCCGGATCTTGTTCCGCAATCCATCCGGCGCGGGATGGAAATCACCCATACTCCCAATGGGCACGCCCTGTCTCCGCAACAGCCCCATCCCCAACGGCGACGCATTCGTAACAACGTCCACGCCCGCAGCTACAAACCTCGGCAATCCCCGTGACAAGAGTCTCGTGTTCTGCAGCGTGTAGTTCGCATACGACTGCACGATATCCAACGGCTCGCCGGTCTCGCGGAGAACCTGCTCCGCTATCTCCGCCAGTACGTCAATGGGGAACCCCGAGATGCCGACATATTTGATGGTACCCTCGGTGTCGCGGATGCGACGCAGCTCACGGATAGCGGCTAGGGCTTCCTGGCGGGAGACGAATTCGACGTCGTGACAGTAGACGACGTCGAGGTAGTCGGTGTGTAGGCGCTGGAGACTGCGACGGACGCTTTGGCGCACCCAGGCAGGGGAGTAGTCGAAGGAGGAGGAGGCGATGCGGCCGACTTTAGTGAGGATGTGGTAGGATGAGCGGGGATGGTGGGTGCGGACGTAGTCGGTGGCTAGGGCGCGGCCGAGAAGTTCTTCGGCAGGACCGTAGTAGGGGGATGTGTCGAAGGCGCGAATGCCGGAGGTGAAGGCGCGCTGGACTAGTTCGGTGGTGGGGAGGGCGAAGGGGTCGTGGTTGTATTGATTGTTGAAGGTTGCGGTGCCCATTACCAGTGGCGGGAGGGCCGCTGAGAGGGGGGTGGAGGGACGGGGCATTGTCGGCCTTTCTTGATGTTTCTGTTGTATAGATGGATTCGACAATAAGAAGGAAAGTATTTACAAGAAAGAAGAAGAAGAAGAAGAGGGTGAGAAAAGGAAGAGAGAGACAGAGGGAAAGAGAGGATGGCGAGGGGAACAAAAGGAGGGGAAAGAAAATCTGCGGCGGAGATAAGAAAGAATCTCATCCGGGCAATATTCCCCGCGGGCGCCCCAGTTCCGCTCCACGATGGCGCCATGACGGCTGACGATGAGCATTACTTGATGATCCTAAAAAGATGGAAGATTACTTCTCAAGATTGATGTGGACGATGCTAACATTTGTACACAATTCTCAGCGAGATCATGACCTTCCACGCAATTTGCGGAGGGTGCTAAAAAGTACAGGTATCAATCCTCTGAACAGGACACAAGAGGGGAGAAGGGATCATTAAGAACAGGAAATAGAAAAAGAAACACAAAGACGGAATCATCCTTGTGCTCTGCTAGGCCCGTAGGCCCTTCGTCTTTCGAGTAATATACACAATATCGTCTCAGTCGGGACGGAGAATGGCCCGGCGAAGAAGGACGCCACCAACCCCAGACGATCAGCTCAGCCTGGCTTCTGATATGCCCTCCATTCAGATCCGAGTCCATCTGCCCCGACGAGATGCAAGCCACCGTATAAAATATAGAAAATCTAAACTCTTTCCAAGCTGCAAGTTGGAATCACCAAAACGCCATGCTATGCCGCGAAAACCGAGAGGGAGAAAAACAGGAGGTCGAGGAGATCGTTAAAAGGGGCTTCCAATGGTCGGCGCAATTGCTTCGACCCTGTTGGTGAGAGCCAAGCTTAAATCGATCGAAACGCAAGATCTCCCAGATGGCAGCCCGAGAGCAATCAATCATTCCTGAAGAAGTTGAGCTGGGTGCTATAGGTTAAAAGGGACGCATTCACCGGTCCTTATATACCTTGGGCTTCCAGCCTTCGCGCAGTTCCTTCTCCTCGGCGACCTTGCGCTCGGCCTGACGGACCTCCATCTCTAACCTTTCCCGAGCCCGAAGAATCTTGCTTTGCAGGTAAAAACTACCGCCTTTCTGGGGATCGTTCAGGTCGAACAGCTTCTTGAATCGCTCCATCACTTGCTCCAGGTTGGCCTCGCCGTTTTGCGGGGGCTTGACGTTGAGAATCTTGCAGGCTTCGTCGAGAGTCAATCCGGAAGACATGCTGGCGCCGACCTTCTTGCCCGTCTGCGCGGCGTACTTGGAGGAGGCTTGGGCTTGCTTGTAAGCCTCGGCGAAGGCCTTGCCGAAGACACGGGCGCCCGTGACGACGACTTGAGTGACGATACGATGGGCCTGTTGTTAAAGAAGAGAGCAAGGTTAGTATACCTGAGCGTGGTTGCCGATCGGGATGGAGAAGGCATCATTTGGGCCTCATGAGGAATAGAAGAATCTCCACATACCATGGCGACTTGAGATGATGGCCGATGAACGGACTTCAATAATTAATCAAGGCTCCAGGAGCGACAGCGAACAAAAGAAATGATGCGACCGCGGAGCAGTGGAGGGTGTCCCAAGCTGGATCAAGAAGGGAGCGGAAAGCGGATTCGATGGCGATGGAAACAGACGGAGAGGGAAAAATTCGGCAGCGCTTTAGTCCGTTTTGCCGTACCGCCGCGGCCTGAGGCGTCTGTCCCCGGATTGGTTCCTGGATTGGATGTAGACTAACTTTTGGCTGATGATGACTGGTAGGTTGCGATGTGTTTGACAGTCATAAAGAAAGCGTCTACCCCCTACTTGATACTTCAGCTGTTGTATCTCTGTAGATTCTTTAATGGTCTTAAATGATGACTTGTATTGCAGGGTCTCCCTGTGTGTCTCTCGCCTGCTACTTGACTGATGCATCGCATCTATACCAGTGTGACCGGCGGACCGTTACTGACAGTATCCATACCCGCCCGTCCCTTGTTCCCACATTGTGTGATTGGGTATGGTATGGTAATTGCCGGGCCAGGCAGGCTGTCACATGTTCCGAGCAACAGACGAAAAGCTTCATTCTCAGCTGCACCCGCGGATCTTTGGCTATTCCCCCCTTCCATCCCCGCAGATGATCGGCCTCCAGGGACCTCGTCTCTAGTTTTGGTCCCCATCGGTTCGTTGGGTCTGACCAGCATTTATTTATTGTGTGTCTCTCGCCCTTTTCCTTCTTCTCTCTTCTCCGCGTCTCACCGCCCGCAATGACCCTGGATGCATATGACGTCTCTGTTGTTGGATGGCAGCTCTCGGTAGGTGATACAAACAGATGCACTTTCTGACTCTCACAACTCTCCACCTCCTCTTCTCTTCCAATATCTGGTCCACGTGGACTAGCCGCTCTCATCCACTGCCGCCCTGAATACTAATGTCGCGACAGAAGATCTTCCGTGGATAGATTCCATGGCCCCATCATCATCCACGCAGGACCATGCTGACTCTCAGCCTCCGACGGTCGCTGCTTTCTCCCCTACCACCATATCAGGCTCATCCGTGACATCGAGGCAACGTTCCAGCATCATCGTGCATCGCAAATCGCCGCTATTGGTGGCCACACCCCCTCAGATCACCCGGGCATTAGCTTATTCACATCCGTTTATTCTCCCGTTGAACAAGCTCGTTGGATTGCTCACATGGACGACTGGAGACGGCTGGCAGAGCTTCCTGTTAGTAGCGGGATTTTGGACGCTGGTTCTTTATGGCGACGTGATCATTACCTGGACCGGGCCACTCCTCGTGGTCATCGGCCTTATTCTGGGCATGTACTGGAGACGCTACTCCCCGTTGTCGTCGAGAGCTCACTTGAGTGAGAAGCAAGGCCATCAGAGGGCAGCTTCGGAGGTATTTCCCCATCGTCATGAAACGTTGGACGAAATCGTGGAGACGCTACGGACATTTACCACACGCTGCAATATTCTCCTAGAGCCACTCGTGGAGTTTACCGACTTCTTGTCTACGCAGAGGACGGCGACTTCTGCCACCACCCGTCCAGCTCTTACGACCTTATTCTTTCGAATCCTCTTCGTTACCCCAATCTGGATCGCCTTGACTCTTCCGCCGTTATATCTGATCACCACTCGCCGGGTTATCATGACGCTCGGCACCATCATTCTCACCTATCACTCTCGCCCGGCAAGAGTATCTCGCGTCATTCTTTGGCGATCGTTAACAATCCGCCGGATATGCTCCATAATCACGGGGCTATCCTTTTCTTCTACTGTTGATAAGGCGCAGTCGCTGTTGATGCAGAGCCAGGGCCATGCGTTGAGCATTGCGACAAGGCGCCGAGGAGATTCCTCCGGTGTGAGATTTACCTTTGTTATCTTTGAAAACCAACGCCGTTGGCTTGGGATCGGCTGGACCTATTCTCTGTTCCCGTCCGAGCGTGCTGCTTGGACAGACGAGCATTTGAATCACGTCCCGTCTAAGGAGGACTTTGAGCTGCCCAGCGTTGCGAATGGGAACGCCCAGTGGCGTTGGGTCGAAGGGAGTGACTGGCGTATTGAAGGGGCCGACGAGTCCGGAAAGTCAGACGCCAAAGCTGATGGCGGGGGCTGGGTCTACTATGACAATAAGGTGGGACACATTGTTTCCCATGTTCTGACAAATGTCCAGGTTCCAGGGTTACTAACAGCATGGGAACAGTGGAATGACGGTCGTCGTGGCCAAGATGGTTGGGATCGATACACCCGTCGTCGAAAGTGGTGTCGTGACGCCGAACTAGTTGAGATTCCATCAGCAGGCGAGAGCACTTCAGTGGAAACCAAGTCGGGCATAGCTCAGTCATTGGAGCAGGAGAAGCAGGAAAAGGCCGCCGCCAGCGCCCATGAGAAAGAGATATCATCCACAGCCGATGCCGACGCAGAAAGTCTCGCCCCGTCAACCTCATCCAAGTCCCGCAAACGACGTTGGTTTGGGAGTACGAAGAGTGTAAGCGACAAAGCCAGCGGCATCTCCTCTGCTCCACCAGCGTCCACGAATAACTCCTCCGTAGATCTCGGAAGATTAAAGTCCGCCACCCCTACCGGCGGCTACACGCCAACGGGGAAGTCCACCGCAACTGCAACCCGACCCATTAGCATTCCGCACGCCCGGAAGATGTCCAATTACTCGGGAGGCAGCGCCAGCCACAGCAGCAGCTTCGGCCGGGACGGAAGTATCAGGGAGAAAGAAATGTCCATTGCGCAGGATCGTCTAGACCGCTGGGGCACTCGAGCCACGGGGGGTACTGAGCGAGCCGAGCGAGAGATGGGATTAGGTGACGAGGTCAATATGGGATTGAGCTGAGGTATTCATTGACAGAGCAGAGGTGAAGCACACTGCAAACTGGCGGCGTCTCAAGAGATTGGCATTTTCTTTTTCTCCCCCTAGCGGATTGTCTATTAATCTTATTTTCGGGCCTTATATTTGCGTTAGGCGGGTGGGTGTTTTGGGCACTTCCTTCCTCAGCTTACATTCTTATTCTGTGCGGTTTAACGCCTTAACGAAATGGAGATACCCTTATTTTACCCCAAAGGAGATCAATATTGAAGGGTTAATTTTCTCGGCATAGTATGTATTGGTCAACGACCACTTAAGCTGGTTACAGTGGTACCCGAAGTGTATTTCGGTGGTCATCATACATAATTCCATTTTCATCATATCATTATCTATACAATATATCGGTCCACCACTAAGCAAGAATCAAATCCCACTGCAGCCGCTCCAACATATCCAACCAATGCACATCCCCTCCTCCAGCCCAGAGAATATTCAACATCTCCTTGGCTCTTCTCACGTTCCCGATCCCAAAGTTCGCCTCTAACTTATCCAGTGATTGTATAATGAGCTTCCGGTCAGAGGGGTCTTTGCTCTCGCAGCCGGCGATGAAGAGGGGGAACGTAAGGGCAGAGTATTCGCAGTGTTCGTCGAGTGGGGAGGCCCTGATTCTAGTTAGGAGTTGATGCAGTGTGGTTGATCGGCGGAGCGAGATGGATGGAGATTCTGCTGGTGTTGATGGGGTTTGTAGTTCCAATTGTAACGGGGTATTGAATGATGGCGGCGGTGATGCCCTTCCCTGGTTCATTCTCTCCAGGGTGGAATGAAGATAGATGTATGCGGCGTCGCGGAAGCAGTTGGCTACCATACGGAGACGGGCGAGGTTTGATTCGGTTATGCCCCGTGGGATAATGTATGTGGTGTTGGTGGGTGCCCAATCTCGGAGTGACGTGTCTCTGTGTGATTGATGATTAGCTTGGGTTGTGTATGTTGTTGAGGGTTTCACTAACATTGAGTGGACTTCAAGGTCCAAGGCTACAGGATCTCGAGATAGTGTGGGGAGATCGGCTATTCGGGCACAAATCTTGATGAGGTCTTCTGCGTAGCCGATGTAAATATCGAGTTTGGAGATCTTGACGTTGCCTATATCAAGGTCGTAGTTGATGTGCTTGCGGTTGCTGATTCTGGCCATGTTATAGGCATAGATGTAGCTATGGTGTGGTTAGCTTTGATGTCAAGGCAACTTGATTGTAGAGCAAGTCTTACAAGCCGCTTAGGAATTCTCTCATGTCATCGTTCAGAGCATCAACTCCACCCCGAGCCATTATGAGCTCTTGTAGGGCGTTCAGATGCACGGTCCACTGCTGAACGCTTCCGCGTACGATTTCGTACTTGCACAGCATGGCCACCGCTAGGATAGCCTCATCAGGGATAGTCCGCGCTGAATATTTGGCAATTGTCGACTGCAGGCCACTTAGTGTTCGAACATAGTAGTCTGTCGCGGCTGTTTGGGCTTCCTGCTTGTCCCTGGACCGGTTTGCAAAATGAGTCGCAGATACCGCACACAGGGCCTTCATCAGAAGAGGTGATGATAGGGCCCGGGGTATAAGGAATGATCGGAGAGGATTGTCGACACTTTCGAGATTGGCTAGTAATTTGGAGCCCTGCTCGGTGTGATACTGGAGATAGTATATATCATGGTGCGAAAGATGACTAAAGTACCCACTCGGTATGGGTGAAGCAATGGCGAGTGTATTGCAGGAATCAATCTCAGATATTGTAATTTGCCTGTCCCCATGTTCATTGTCTTCACCAGTCCAGAAACGTGGACTGTTGTTCTCAGATTCAGCTGGAGTTGTTGGCGTTGTTGAGAGACTGTTCGAAAGGGGGGAGCTCGGGCACAGCCAGAGGTCTTCTTCCGGGCGAGGCGACCAAGTGGTAGAGGCTGATGTTGTACTAAATCTGCGCCGTTTTGGTGCTCTGGATTGACTAAAGACATGTGCTGATGGATCTAAGGGCTCTGCCCACATTGAGCCATAGCCTTCACATTTCAAGCCCAGCCTGGCGCAGCTATGACAGCTATTGTAATTGAGAAGTTAGTGCCTAGTATACGCTAATGCTAGGGGTGGGTTCCATCATACCATGGCTTCGCTTCATCGCACCGCTTCCGACGACGCTTGCATGTCAAGCAGCCAGACCGAGTCCACTTGGCGCCTTCTCGTCTGCATCTCCGCCGCGTCGGGGTCTGATAAGAGGGCTGTTGCACCATGATTGCCGTGTTGGATACTGTCATGATATAGGAGCAATTTGTAACAGGTGATAGGTATTTTAGGCTATCTAGACTTATATGAAATCAACACTGCTGGTTTGTTCGCTCAGTGTGTGGGACCATGAACTTTGATTCAAAGGTGAAGTGCCAGGTCATGGATAGTGTAGTATATTTCGGCAACTTGCATCGGCCGGATATTAAGTGATTGGACCCTGGAACACCGGCCCATAGATCAGTCGCACCTTTCAGCAAATAACTGAAGCCAGCCGACCTTTAGTTCGAGTCACCAAACCAGTGCACTTTGGTTGAAACCGACCAAATGGAAAGGTGAAGGGAAAGAAAGGGAGACGAAGGATGAGCCTCCCAAAAGCCTGGGGAAATTAGACGCTAAACCGGATGGGGAAGGAGATACGCTCAGAATTGGCAGCTTTTATCGCCAATGGAGAAAGTCTCCGCTTCTCAATATTCTTTTGTTGAAGATCTCCAGGGGAGTGAGAGATACACTGAGAATTGCAGATGATGGATGACTGAGTATGACTTCGAGTATTGAGGATTGTGTAGTTCAGTCCCTTTATCTATCGCGCATGTGGCTACTGAGATAAGCAAGCCAGCCGTTATCGGCGGGAATCTACTCCGATCTGCTGGATGTCACTAACTATTTATATGGAACACTCATATTAGTGATATTACGTCTCTCTCGGCAATCTCTCCTTCACACGCTTATTCTCGCGTTCCTCGGGTCCCGCATCGGAGGAGGGAGACCGCAAGGGGAATTCTATGACCAATGCACGGCGGCTATCAAAGTGTCAATCCACGGTGGATTGGCAATCCTCGAGATCTTGAAGTCTTGACGCCGCCGTCCCAGACTTACCGCCGCCCCACACCTTTCCCAATTAGGCATGTCCATCCAGACCGTGGGGATGCTTGGGGCTTTGGAGGCTTCACCATCTCCATGAGCTTCCCTTTTTTGCCTTTGAGCTGGGTCCCTCGCCGAAACGAAGGAGAGCTCAATGGACTACATATATCGTCGTTTGCCCCCCCGGGCAATGGACACCTGCTGTTCAGTTTCATCCATCCTTCTTGATATGACCTGATCTTCCAAGGACTCTGTCCCAATTGGTCTTGATTACTTCCCTAGTCACCTCATTCCTTCAATTAAAGCACATACACGCCTTCTGAACATGTCGTTTGCAGCTCAGGGGCCTACCTTGGCCACTTCGGCCAGCCCTCACCCTTTTGATCCCGTCAGGCCCCAGGAAATCCGCTTGGCGGTCCGGATCCTGGAAGCTGCCTTGCCAGGCGTGAAGCTGCGCTACAACCGCATTGATATCCACGAACCCATCAAGAAGGATGTGATTCCATACATCGAGGCAGAGAGGTTAAGGAAACCCCTTCCTCCTAAGCCCGCGCGTCTTCTTTACTCTTACTTCTATCGCCTCGATACCGGCGCATGGTGCAAGGCGTTGATGAACGCTGACACCGCATCCGTCATTTACATCAAGAACTTACCGGAGGGAGTCCAGGTGTGTACACTCTTGGTTCAAACCATTTTAGTGCCTGTGCTGACAGATTATCTCTTAGCCTCCAGTGGATATTGACGAATTGGCCGTTATCGAAGAAGTTTGCATGAAGCACCCCGCGGTGCAGGCGGAAATTGAAAAGCTCCAGCTACCTCCCGGCATGACTGTTTGCAATGACCCGTGGATGTACGGCACCGAGAGTCTGACCGAGTCGAGACGGATGTTCCAGTGCTTCATGTACATGGTCGAGGTGGACCATCCCGAGAACAACCACTATTCCTTGCCTTGCAAGTTCTCCCCGGTATTCGATGCGTTTACACATGAGTTGATTCGCATCGACTACCTGCCGGGTGGCGCGGATGCGCAGTCAGTTGAGACACAGCCCTGGAAGCCCGTCAAGGCAGTCCAATACGCCCACGACCTGCAGGATGAGCCCATTCGGACCGATCTCAAGCCCTACATTGTGCAGCAACCGGAGGGACCGTCTTTCTCGGTGGATGGCAACTTCGTCTACTGGCAGAAGTGGCGCTTCAGGGTGGGCTTCAACAACCGGGAGGGCATGGTCCTCTACAACGTCACCTATGACAACCGCAGCGTCTTCTACCGCCTTGCGGTATCAGAAATGACCGTCCCATATGGAGGTAGGTAAAACCGGATACCATCTCAATACACAACTTGCTAATATGGGATCATAGACCCTCGCGCTCCCTACCACCGCAAGCAGGCTTTTGACGTTGGCGATGTCGGTTTCGGTCTCAATGCTAACCAGCTGACGCTGGGTTGTGACTGCCTGGGCCATATCAAGTACTTTGACGGCTACCGGGCCGACTGCAAGGGTAACCCGGTTCTGCTGAAGAACATCATTTGCATGCACGAGCAGGATAATGGCCTGCAACACAAGCACACTAACTACAGATCCGGCGCCGCTACCGTGGTCCGCAACCGCCAGCTTGTCCTGCAGATGATCTGTACCGTCGCCAACTACGAGTACATCTTCGCCTACATCTTTGACCAGGCCGCCAACATTGAACTGGAAGTGCGCGCAACTGGAATTCTGTCGACGGTGCCCTTTGATAACACGAATGGCGAGACTGTCAAATGGGGCACCAACGTTGGACCGGGCGTGATGGCTCCCTACCACCAGCACATGTTCTCTTTCCGCATTGACCCCGCCCTGGATGGACACAAGAACACTGTCTACTACGAGGAGAGCGTGCCTCTTCCCGAAGACGATAAGAACCCTTGGCTTGTAGGCTACACGACCGAGCAAACTGTTATGGACAAAGCAGGCTCAGCCGACCTCGATATCAGCCGCAACCGGGTCTTCAAGATCCGCAACGACAACGTCATCAACCCCATCACATACAAGCCCATCTCCTACAAGCTCCACCCGGCACCCAGTCAAATGCTCCTCCAGAGCAGCAGGGCCATCGGCTACGGCCGCGCTGAGTTCGCCACCAAGCCCATCTGGGTGACCAGATACCAAGACGATGAACTGTATGCCGCAGGCGAGTTCACCAACCAGAGCCGGCGCGCTGTTGGCGTCGAGACCTGGGCTAAGCGGAATGACCCTACCGAGAACGAAGACGTGGTTCTCTGGCACAGTAAGTTTTCCCTTTCTCGCCACCACCCCCTTCCAGGTCAACTCATCTAATACGCTTACTATTAGCATTCGGTCTCACCCACAATCCCCGTGTCGAAGACTTCCCCGTCATGCCCATGGAACGCATCAGCGTGGTGCTGCGTCCAGATGGCTTCTTCACGAAGAATCCCGCCGTGGACGTCCCGCAGTCTTCGCAGACCTTCAACAAGTCTACTCTCCACCCGGAACCTGCTGCAGCTGTCCCCTCCTGCTGCAGTGCAGGAGCCAACAAGGCCAAGTTGTACAAGCGCATGGATTAGAGGGAAAAGGGTACTTTGATTTAGACATTTTGCGAGGCATATGGGGCCGGGGATCTGTATGATTTACGACATATAGCACGTTGCTGGCGTTTGGAGGGATATAGTATACTCACTACAACTTTATATATACCTTGAAATTGGAATGAATTTGCAGAGCATCCAACATAGTTTGCCAAGACCAAAACCCTTTCTCCGCACTGACACTCCATCCAGCTCCTTAGTAGCTTGACATAAGATTACTAGTACTAGTTAACAATGTCACCTCATACTATCCCCGCTCTGGCGAATTTCTCTGTGGAAGAGAAGACCGACCCACCACCCTAAACAGTGCCCGATGCAACGTAGTCCAGCATGGATAACTATATCGTATGGAGCACGCCGGTTTTCCACTTCCATCTTCTAGACCTGATCTATTTTGTGGAGCATGGAGAGAGATAACCCCACCCCCCCCCCCTCCCTCTCCCCCATCCATCTCGCCTCTTCTTTCCAGTCTCTATCTAGATACCCCGGTTACGTAGTTACTAACGAAAGTACCACCCTTCATTATACGGAGTACTTTATTTATAATGTACTTAGTAGTCGTAGACACCTCCACCTTGTAACTAACCAGTTATTCACTATGCAGCGATAAGAAAAAAAAAAAAAAAACCAATAACAAGATACAATAAGTAGTTAACACTTAGGTACCATCCTACTACTAATACTACTAAGTAAACACCTGCTGGCCCGCCACAAACCCCAACCATTCATCCATGCCAGCCAACAGTATAACTAATTCCTTGAATGGCCTCTTGCGATGGGGGAGGGGGGCTGTAGCTGTACTCACTCGGATTAATGTCGGGGCAACGGAAGTTGGAACGGTGTAAGACTGATGATCCCTGTCTGGTAGTCAGTTACGGCGGCGCCCCCCAGATAAGAATTAACTGACTAGATAGGGTCTTGTTGAAAGTGTGTACTTGTAGTTACTGGGTAACCTAACCCAACCACTTAGTCCCGCGAGTTTACTTCGTTGCAGTGTACACACACACACATATTCAATAGTAAGAATCTATCTACCTACCCGGAGAGACAATAATACAAAATGTCCTTAGTTGCATTAGATTGGATGATCCAACTCCGCTTGTGGATGTGGTCCAGATTGTTGTAACTTTTCCCGCTTCCTAGTATGATGTAGATGTAGATGGTTTATTATGCCATATTGATTGTTAAGAGAGTCTTAAATCTTGATGAGGGGGAAAACCTGCCGTGCTGGAGGGATATATACTATGCATATGCACGTAAGCGATGACGCCTCGTATAACTAGGAAGGAAGAGAAAAGCAAATAAATAAATAAACCATTCAACTACTAGTTAGTTAGTTAACTGAGGTGAGAGGGTAACTGCTGCCGATGTGGCATGCAAGGCTGAGAACGTGGAAAGTGACCTACTACCTAACCTCCCAAGGTTCTCAAATAGATGACTATACTATGAATGGCTAAGCTACTAGCCCTTTTAGTAACTTCTCAGTCCCTGTCAATATTCCACCACAAAACCACGAATGTTGCAATGCATGAAAAAGGCCCTACTAATGCTAGTGTGCTGCGCAATCCGACATGACCACCCATCGGGATGCAAACGGGAAAATATTTGAGCAAAAAAAAAAAAAAAAAGGCCCGGATTTCTGAGGTGTAACGTGATAGTTAATCAAACACAGAAAATAAGCTGAAAGCTGTGGTGCAGCCTTATTTCAATAGCCAAGGCCATGAAAAGTTGGACATTTCACTTCACTAGTAGCGCAAAGCGGGCGTGGGGAGGACAGTGGCTGGTAAGCAGTTGGACTCTACAATCTTCTAAATAGGAATTAGTGTTACAGTTATATCTACTGTGTAGGCAACTCATGAAAGAATCCTGAGATATTTCGGGCGGGGAGGGGGTGGTGGTGCAGGGAGTATAGGGACCTGATTAGCACTGGTAATGACTATCTAAAAATTTAGTCTGTAAAGTAAAAAAAAAAAATAAGAAAAGTGTTGGCGAGACATTGTATTACAATATTTTTGACTGGTTTCTAAAAGTGATAGTTTAGTGAAATCGAGGCACATCTATCAGTCATATCAAGATAGTGTTTTCGTTCTAGTATAGCCAATCGCCAATGAGGGAATAAATGGTCAGAAGGCTTGGAACAGTATAGCCTCCTCTTGATAGGACAACACCCCGGCCCCCACCGGAAAATTATGCGCGTGAGAAATATATACACATGTATAGTATATGTCTAGAACTATAGAAGTACCAACAATCCTGACATTAAACCTCTCCCCTGCTCAAATCCCTAGTAAAGGTATCTTTGACTTGGAGCCAATCAGCGATTCAGGGAAGGGGACGGGTTCTGATATAACAGTTACTACGTATTAGCCGTGTTCAGATAGCGCTTAGGCAACACGCCATGGGGAAATGGATAAAGATTGCATCGGATCTAGGAGAAGGTATTACCTAGGACAGCAACTGTTACCCACATTTGACATTTAAAGAGGATAGAACTACTAACTAAGGATGATTCATCTCCTCTGTGACTACACGAGCGAGAAGAGAAGAAAGAGGGAGAGAGAGATAGATCTTATAGCTACAAACTATAAACTAGCTAAATTACGGGAAACAATGGAAAGAATGCATGAACCATGCTAGTATTCTCCGATGTTTGCCTCTTGTTCTGTGCTTACACAAAAGTTCATGGACCGTGTCAGGATCTACAAAGGGTGAGCTTTGGTCACCCACATATCCAGGATATTCACAGATGTTAGCTACATACATGAAGGCCTTGTTACTATGAATGTCTTTGTTTTCCCCTGTTGCTTTGCTTTGGAACATGGGTCTTCTAACTCTATGGGTTTTTTTCAATTATTTTTCGCTTCTTCTCAGGTCAACGGACTTCTAGTGAAGCTGGTAAATAGCAAGTGAATAACATGAGGTATCCATAACTATAAGCCGCCCGTTAATTGAGTGTGGCAGTTCAGTGCTGCAGCACTTGCATGCAATATCCGCATGTTGATATACCCTGAAAGGGTGAGCACTTTCCGAACATTCACCTTTCATTAGCAAACACTACGAATGTAAGCATCATCGTGCCTAGTTAGTAGCCTACATGGGCCCCCCATGGCGCGGAGAAATATTGGCCGATCGATATAGGTCATAAGTCATGGATCATAGCCTCACAGACTCGATTAATGAGCGGGACCACAGTGGTGCTGCATCTCCGGATAATACTGGTGCGTCACGAACGCGCCGAATCGCATTTGCCATACCAGGCAGATAGTTACTCAGCGGGAGATCTAGTAACCAGTCGCCCCAATGGCACAAGCTCCTAGGACAGCCATAATATGATCCGTAAGCACTACTGCAAAATCTGCGAATTGGACTTTGATAGATGTACTTTTGTAGTAGGATTTGGACCCAGTTTATCCATTGGAAGGCTCGATTCATGGCCATGCTAGTAGTAGTGTAGTTATAGTACAGTATATATATGTAGGACTGCGTCCCGGATGCAGTTGTTTGACTTGGCCCCCACTCTTCTGCTTATCAGAGCCGAATAGTGCGATTGACTGTCATTGTTCAAGAAGATTAACGTCCCAAAAAGTCAAAAATCCAGACCTTGAGAATGCCGCGTCTGCTGTCAAAGACAACCACTGTGCAGCGCTCATCTCGTCCGGCAATGGCCACTTCTCCCAGCCAAGAGCCGAAGAATCGGCCCATCCCACAGCTGAGTTGTGTCTCGTGTCGAGACCGCAAATAAGCTTGACCCATGCTCTAATTGCACGTCCTCTGGTGTTGCGTGTATGCCCATTTATCGTCCACGGCTTCCTCGCGGGCGATACGGACGCCCTGCGCGGTCCAGAACATCGTCTCCTGCCAATGAGCGCTACGGGGGTTTCACCAATTCCAAGGCGGCATCAACAGCCGGATATGGGGAATTAAATGCACCCATTGATGAGCTGGAGAGTTTTGTTCCGGAGGGTGAAGCAAGTAGATTGGGGCCTATCGTGGAGGGAAAGGCTCTGCAGGAGCTTGTAAGCGATTTTTTATTAACATTAATACGACGGCCTCTAAAAATTCCCCCCCAGGTATCACAAGTAAGCCAGAAAATACAATCCGCCACAACCTCGACGAAGAATGATCTTGGAACCATCGTGGGTGATCTATCGCAGCATATACGGAGGCTCGAGAGCCTATTGCAAGAGGCAGGATCCGGCAGAGTGAAGATCAATGCGACAAGCAGGAATGCAGATGTCCAAGAAAGGTTGCAACCCGAAAACCCTGAAGGGGAGACAATGCAGATAGTCCAAACGACTCTAGGCTTAGAGACGCAACAGCCTCCCGCTCTGCCAACAACAACAACAACAACAACAAGTTTTGCCAGGCAAAGCCCGGATATATCTGGTAATGATGTCTGGACTGGGCTTACGAGCCATGAGGTAGGTACACCTACGGCACGTACACAACATGGCAATTCAGAAGCAATATTTAACCCTCGCAAGGTGCATGACCCACCGAAAGCAACTGACTTGGAGCGGCCTTCTGTAAAGACAGACTCATTGCGGAACAGGGAGCTCGTCAACAACAACGGACTCGGCACTCTCGGCCTGCTGAACATCGGTAATTCGCTGTCCCCTAGCTTCATGTCACTGCCTCGGGACAAGCTTGGAGCAACCAAGTTATGTCAGTTATACCTTCAAAATGTGGATCCAATTATCAAAATCCTACACAGGCCTAGCCTCAGCAGATGGATGCTAGACGGGGCATCAACATATCTGGGAATCCCCGAGGATAGCAATTCGGTGACAGCGCTGGCGTCTGCAATTTGTTATATTGCAAGCTACACGATGACAGAAGCACAATGTCAGGCCACCTTCCAACAAAACAAGTCTAGCATCATGACCGTGCATCGCAGAATGTGCGAAAGCGCTTCGGAGAAGGCTAGCTTGCTGACCACGAGAGATATGATGGTCCTTCAGGCCTTCATGTTGTATCTTGTAAGGGTTGCCACACACACTTCTGCTTCCAACGAATCACTAAAAACAAAAAAAATCCCAATGAAGATTGGTAGACGATCCGAAGACAAGGACACCGCTGCCTGGGCACTCGTTGCCCTAGCCGTCAGACTCGCGAGAGCTATAGGACTAGACCAGGAGCCGAAGAAACCAGCGAATGCTCGGGAGTCGTTCTTTCAACAGCAGATGCGGCTGCGATTGTGGCTCACTGTTTGCCTTGTCGACATTCAGGGGTATCCTTTGCGCAATCCTCCGAGCCACTGATCACACACAGTGACGCAGCATGTGCCATTCCAACTGTGGCACATATCAACGACTCCGACTTCGATGTGACTACTGAGCATGCAGCAGTCGGTTCTCAGGAGCAGCTCACGGAGACGACATTTGCTCTGGTCACCTATCACGTACAAGTCGCTGGTCGAGCCCTCAACTTTGGCTCACCCGATTGCAGCACTGCCGCAGAAAGACATCAACTGGCTCGACAAGTCCAACAGCAAGTGTTCACATTGCTACACTACTGTGATCCTGAGTCCTCTCCCTATGCCTGGTTCACATGGCATAGTACCCAATCGATTGTATCGGCGATCCGTCTTTCCGAGCTATTGCCATTCCGATGTAACCTAAAACCAGGCAGCAGTGCTTCACCGCCGTCACCGCGAGGCGACGGCGATCTGAGTCTCTTGCGATGGGCCCTGCAAAATCTCGAAAAGGCACAGCTGCTCTGCACCGATCCTCGTGGGAGCGGCTTTCGCGGGTACATCACAATCCCATGCCTCGCGCTTTCCACCGCCATTGCGGAGTGTAATACCTGCAGTGATGTGGAAACTGTTCGGAGGGCGTGGCCAGTGGTTGAAGCTTCATATAGACAGCACGAAGAGCTTCTGAGCTCGCATGATTGCCAATCAGCTCCAGCACACCTAGTACAGATGATCAACAAGATTCGGGAAAAATTGTCGTCGTCGCCGTCGTCGTTACTTCAGGAGAGCGACACTACTGTGTTCGATGCAAGCCAGGCTGTCGAGGTTTCTGCTGCCACTGACACATTGATGGTACCCATGGTACCTGCTGCTGGGAGACACAATCCCATTGATCCCCAATTAAGTAGCGGGTTGCCACTCAGCGAATCCGGTATGCCCCCGGCATCTTTCATCGTAGCTCAGCCGCAACTCGGCGGACATCAGAGCTGGAACCTGGCGACAATGCCAATGGACGATGTACATGCGCGGAACGAAGTTCTGCTGACAACGGACGTATATCATTCTTTGCAGTCGGACTATTTCTGATTTCCATCGCGCCAACAATGGCAGCAAAGACCCTCTATGGTGCCCTCTACTTAGAAGGTATAAATTTATCACGAGGAAGACATGTGTGTGTGTGTGTGTATGCTCACATAGACCCGGATATTCTGCAAATATTAGTTCCTTTCGGTTTAAAAGAGCGAATCATTCAGAGGGCCCAATCATCAAACATACTCAGTCATAAGTAGTCTCATATTTGGTATAGGGAGGGGGGCTATTTCTCTATGGCAGCTGGCTAATAATAATAATAATACTAATAATAATTATAATACTAATAATAATGATAATGATAATAATACAAAATGTCCGTAGTTACAACCCGCCCGCCCAGACATCCTTTCCTTCAGTCCAGTTCATCAATCTCACGATCGCTGCGGTTCTCTTACACTGCGCTCTCAAAATCCCTAGCCTCATTTTTATCCAGAGGCGTATCCAGACATGGCACGTAGCTGGGGCCCAAACTTCCAGAAAATGAAAGGCCCACCCCAGCCGAACACCATGACGATGAAGGCCAGTACACTGGTCCCCCAGCCATAACCCAGGGTATTGTACATATAAGGGGCAAAGAGGGGGAATCCAAAGCCGCACAAACTCCGCAGGACCGCACAGGCAGCCATGGCACTGGCGGCGTAGGTTTGGTAGCTGTCGACAATGTACGTTTGCATTCCCTGGAGGCAGGAGATGGTTCCCATGGTGTAGATCAGCGCGCCAATATTCGGCATGATCCAGTGCGTATGGCCAATGCTCCAGCCATACCAGAAGAGTCCTATGGTGCTGATGATCGATCCCACCGCCAAGGACGGCATGCGAAACTCGGGCTGGCCGACATTATTGTTCCTGGCTTTGAGCATCCGGTAGATGCGATCCACGAGCTTGAGATTGAAGAACAGCCCGATGAAGGATCCAATCGCGATGGAGAGATAGTTGAGTCCGCCGATCCCGGAGCTCTCGTGGTAGACGTCGGTCCAGATGTCCGGAAACGTGGCAAACATCAGATACGTGACGCCGAAGAGGTAGGCCATATACAGCGCCATACAGAGGACAATCGGCTGGGTCGTGAACATCCGCACCGGCCGCACCAGGGCATGCAGAAGCTTGTACGCTAGCGTCTCGACTTCCCCTTCCCCCGTGTGAAGATGTTCATTGCCGGTTTCTTGAGCCAGCATGTCGCGGCGCTTTCGTAGCAGCGTGCCCGGGTGGCATTCTTTCAACCACACCAGCCCAACGACCTGCACGGCGACAGCCGCCGCCGAGGTCGACCAGAATACCCAGCGCCAGGTTGAATACTCGGCAATAAACCCGCCCGCGATTGGACCGATGACGGGTCCTAAAAGGGGTCCAAGAGTATAGACGCCCATGGCTTTACCCCGTTCTTCTGCGGACCACATATCGCTGCGGCCAGTTGATGTCAGCTCTTCTGCGGAGTACAAAAATGTTTATTCTATTATTTATCTTTTATCTTGCGAGGGCACACACTCACCTGATGGCTCCTCCTCCAATAGCTAGCGGTGCACTACCACCAATCCCTGCGAGAAAGCGAAAAGCAAAGAGCTGGGCCTTGGTCTGGGCGAACCCGCAGCCCAAATTCCAGGCCAGATACCACACGTTGCTGATTTGCAGTAACAGCACTCGACCGTAGAGCTCGGACGCCGGACCAAAAAAGATCGGGCCGATGGCATATGCGAGGATAAAGATACTCAACGACAGGTAGATCTCGATTTCGGTGTGCATCCCCAGCGATCGGGCGAGGTCATCCATGGCCGGGGCAATCATGGAGGACACGGGCGAAATGAAGACAAATAGCGAAATCGACCAGGTGTTTTTCCACTTCAGACTCCTGGGCCAATTTTTGGGACATTCGGGGTCATCGAGTCCATTCCAGGTGACGAGGTTCGGATCTTTGTTGTCGTGATTGGCCTCGTTGGGAGGAGGTTTGGGGCCTGCTTCAATATCATGCTTGGATTCACTCATATTGTTTGTTTTTTTTTTTCCTTTCCTTCCTTCGTATTGCTGATCTTTGTGTTGAAGATTGATGTAACTTTGAATTGTCTGGAGCAACCTGTGTTTTTCGTTATATGTTATATAGTCCCTGTCGAACAGCCCTACTCTTCGAGTGATATGTATGTATTCCAACCAATCACAAAGCCAGATCTTGCTTCGGGCCCGGATTGCCTGCCAAGGACCGATGTGTTGTCCAATAGGAGGCAGCCCTGGATCGGGCCCGAGACAGGCCATCACTCCGGTGCCGGGCATAGGTAAATTGTAATATCCATGATGCTCTGGGTATTCCACAAGCAAGCAAGCAGGCTAGGCCCCGAGCTGAGTCCTTAAGATGGATGAAAGGTATGTTGCAGGGTGTAAACGGTACACGTATCCTTGCTCCTCTCCTCACCCCCGAAGAATATTTATAAAACCCTGTAAGGGGACTAGTTCTTAAGTAGTATATTTTATATCTCCCCCGTCTCAATTTGGAGCAATGTCAGGATTCAGGGTTATATTCATAACCCAACAGCACAGTACAGTACGCTAAGTATGAGTCATGTAAATGAACAATAATTACCATCTATCTATCTATCCATCTACTCTTCCAGGCCTATAATATCTGCAAAAGGAAACAATGCATCGGTTGGTAGCTGACTTGACATCCAATCTTGTAGATTTATTATAATGAGCAGTTAGAGTCATAGTAGCAGTGAATGACTGTAGATTGAACTTGACTAAGAAAAATTTATATAAAGTAATTGGCGTTGTAGATGACACCATGACGAGTTGCTGGAGAACCAGTGGCCCGGATTCTGCTGGCGTAACAAAATCCACAAAGTCCAGACTCGTTCCACATCCTAGACAGGAGTCTTCGTTCAGGGTTTAGTGCCTAGTGCAATTTACCCCTCAAACAAAGAAAAAAAATAAAAAATAAAAGAATCGATCATCTCAAGTTAAGCGTAGGTGAGACCAGCTGATAAAAACCCTCACTTTCCAAGGACAACATTGTTTTCTACCTCATTTCTTATGTGATCTGTCGATCTTTCCTCCTGTCTGGAACTATTATCGACTCCAGCGCTCTCACATCCTATCGGGGTCATGGCTCTAACCAGCTATTTGGAGAGTTTGAATTCTGCTCTCGTTCTGAGAGCTCTCGCTGGGACTTGGGTGGTGTGGTACCTTTGTGGTGTCGTTTATAACATTTTCTTTCCATCCTCTGGCCAATGTTCCAGGACCGTTGCTGTGTAAATTCAGCAAGATACCATGGGTATGGGTGATCGGGCCTCCCCTCCTTCGGTTCCTCCCTTGCTAGCTATCAGCTATCACTAATATACAGGGGCAGGACTACTGGCAATGGACAGGTCGCCTTCCTCAGCAGACGGCGAAGGTGCACGCCAAGTACGGAGAGATTGTGCGAATCGGCCCCAACGAACTCAGTTTCACCAACAACGCGGCGTGGAATGACATCTTTGCCAAAGTGCCGGGTCGGGCACAGTGGCCGCGCCATCCCAAGCGTGTGCCACAGGGCAAGAACGGCCCTCAAAGTATCATGAACTCTGCGGGAACATACCATGCTCGTTTCCGGCGATTACTGAATCACGCCTTTTCCGAGAAGGGTCTCCAAGAGCAGCAACACCTCGTCACCAAGTATATCGACCTCTTCATCCACAAAGTCGACGACTTTGCGCGGACGGGCCAGCCAATTGATGTGACCAAATGGTTTGTGATGGTAGGCTTCGACGTCATCAGTGACCTGGGCTGGAGTGAACCGTTTAACTGTGTGGAGAATGGCGAGGTTCATGAATGGGTTTGAGTCTCTCCCTAACCCCTTCCTTGGGGCCGCGCTGACACGGAAGGTAACCAGATGAAAACCTTTGCTGAGACTGCCTTCGATACGCAGCTCAGATTCCTCTTCCGCGAGCGAGGTCTGATGTTCCTCGCCCCGTACTTCATCCCCATGAAGCTTCAGCTCGCTCGGTTGAATAACTTCAAGTACGCCCGCGCTCGGGTCGAAGAACGGATCAAGACCGGCAGCCCCGTTGAAAGACAAAACCCGTGCAGGACTTCCCTGCTCTCAGCTCAGATTGGCTTCTCCATACATTTGGTCCCAGAATAGCCAATCGGAGGACGAATCGAGATTGAAGGCGTTATTGATGTCTGGGTCGGTCCTGCTCATGTCGTCGAAAAGGCCATGGAAAGGAAAGGTCCCATCCGTAGCTTGGTCGGCAGAAAGGATGCTGCAATCCCGCTGGTCGATACCTTTGGATTCGCGTTGAGCACGCAACGCGGTGATGAAAGCAGGCTCGGGAGATGGATTACGAGGCGGATTGATTAGCCAGGTCTTCAGAGTGACCTTAGCAATCGTAACGTACAGGGTTCTTCGGCCCTGGACCAGAGCTCCGTGATTCGTGTAGACCTCTGAAACCCTTTTCCAAGCAGCATCGAGCTCGGGTGGCGAGTAAAATCCAACCTTCGCAATGCTTCTCAGAATACAAAGGAGGGAGTCCCACAAGAAAAACGCTTGCATCTGCCATCGAAACTTCTGCGTCGCGGGATTATTATAGATGGCACTGTTGGTGTCGAGTACCTTTTCGGCAAGGGTGCAAAGGTGTCTCCGCTGGGTGTCGGTGATAGTTTCTTGCTTGAGCAGCGGCATCCGCGCGCGCAACCGGACGGCACTGATGGCCGATCGCATAATGCCGGTGGTCAGAAAGTGTAAGGGGTTCAGAATATCACAGTACCGTAAGAACCTTGTCTCGATGAGGTCTTCCACCTCCTCGATCAGCCGCTCGATATCCTCGGGATCCCGGAATTGGATGGTACCCATGTTTTCCTTCAGCTTGACCCCCGTTCGAGTGTAGAAATTTGACAGCTCCATCCGAGACAAACAAAAGATCATCTCCGATGCGCCTCGTCGGTCACGAGGCGGCTCGGTCATGCCAGGGAAGATCTGGTCGTCGTTAATGTTTAACGGCTGCTTAGTATCCCAGCTGTCGGGGGAGAGGGATATACCCGTACCGGATGTTTGACCCGCGTAGCTGTCCAGGGGTAGCAGTTGCCAAAAGAGCCGCCGACGCATTTGGACCTCAAATGGGGGTAACCCGAGGCTTTCGCCGTCCCGGTGCAGTCCTATGCGTTGGGCTAGGCGAATGGCAATCCCAGTTAAGATCCAGAATGTATGGGATTCGATCTGGGTGCGCAGGGCAATAAGAAAAAGTGTGTAGGCCTGTAAGACCGGCATCGCGGTTGTTTTGAGCCAAGTCGCATTTACTAATGCCTGTATGACGGCCGTCCGGTATTTCGACATCAAGTAGATTCTTGAATTGTCGAGTTCGCGTAAACACTCGTCGTCCGACATAGAGAAGACAGCGAAATAATAGATGACGAACAGCACGCATTCATCGTTCTTGGAGGCAGTCGCTGGGTGCTTGGAGACGGTGTCGACCATCTTGGCAACCGTCGGAACATGAAGGACTTTGCAAAGAGGCTCGACGTTCTCCACGTAGGCATGCCAGAGCTTGGCCGCATGCTCATAGCTTGGGTGGAGGTCGGTGAGGCCTATCGTGCTGCCGAGGCCTGCGTCTGAGATCGAATGCGCGGCGAGGGCACCGAGAAGGCCAGTCGGGGAGGCTTTGTCGGGTCCAGGCTCGTCTTCGTGATGGTTTTCTTGCTCAGACTCAGACAACTCACATAGGTCCCCCTCTCCGGCGTCAAGGAGCAGTACATTGTCAATAAAGCGAGAATTGCCATGGATGGAACGCATTTTATCCGCCGTGGCGTCACCCTGCGAGTTCGCTAGCCCTGGAGTCGGAGCCTGTATGCTGTTCGCTGTGGTCTCCGAGTCTCTGCCGCTGGTGACCGAGGGAGCGGCTGTTGGAAGGAGATTGTGGTCGTGCAAGATGCGCTCGTAACGTGCCAGGCGTTCATGTGCATCGTCCTCATCCTCGCCCCGGCTACGCTTCCTCTTGCGCCGTGGCGGCCGTGGCAGATAGACACACTCGAGCTTGGTCTTGATGCAGCTGGCACATTTGGGCACCGCGCGGTTGCACTTGATCTTCTTGCGCACACAGGATTGGCAGTTGAAGCGGACTGGGGTTTCAGAGCAGTCATTGTGCACGTCAACGGGGAGGGTCCTTGCGGGGGCGGAAGCAAGTGGGACAAGGCCCTCCATTATGGAAAACCGATGTTTCCGCTCTTGTCGATGTCTTTGGTGGTTTGTGTCTTTGTTGCACAACTTGGGGAGGCACCTCCCTGTCATTGCTCCGCATAAAGGATGTTCCGCCCACGAACCGACCTATTGTCATGGTACATGCTACTTACAACACATACTAGGTATTTCTCATTATTACATGATTTCATTCTGATTACTATGAATTACATACAGCTCTTTCCTGGGAAGAGAAAAGAAGTAGTATATAGGTCAGAAACATTGTACATAAAGTAATGTGTCGTTCATTTCCATTTCCGTATGAGAAAAGAAATCCCCCTCTCCTCTCATGCAGGGCATACCTTAGATAAGAAAAATTGAAGATATCATTATCATCCTCCTATGATTACTTCCACATTGCATTCTTTCCAGTCCGTTTTCTGGAATAGACGTTATAGGAACCGAACAGGCCCACTAATTGGACAGTACCCGGATCTCAAGGCTGTCGATTATTTCAAGACGCCTACTAGACCCGTGCTATGGCCGTGGGGGTACATTTAAGCCTTGTTGGGAACGTGAGCCTTGGGAAGAACGCCGCCGGCGCGGGCAATGGCGGCCTCACGGGCACCGCTGAGACCGTACTGGTTGGGGATGCCTTCAACACGGTGGGTGGAGTTGATGTTCTTAACGAGGGTAAGCTGCCAGCAGGTAGCACCACCCTGGCGGGAGGTGATGGTGGAGTAAGCCAAGAAGTATTCCCAGATCTGGAAGGTAGTCGCATGTTAGCATCATCTCGTTCTATAGGCTGAACGGGGTTATGGAATAACTCACTCTGAACCATCTCTTGCCGTACTTGGCCTCAACCTTGTCACGGTTGCCCATCCAGTTCCGGTACCAGCGCCAGAGAGTAGCAGAGTAGTGAACACCAACGGTGTCAATGCCCTTGATTTCGAATCCAGCAGCCTCCAGTCGGTCAACAACGAAGCCAAGGGGAGTGCTAGCATCAGCACCAGGGAAGATGTATTTGTTCATGAACAGACCCCAGATGAGATCCTCGTACTGCCAAGACTTGCGCAGACCAGCGATCTGCAGGAAGAAGACACCGTCGTCGTCCAGCATATCGTATACCTGAGAGAGGAAGGAGGTGAAGTGGCGGACACCGACGTGCTCGGCCATCTCGAGACAGGTGATCTTCTTGTAGCCGCCATCAACCCGAGGAGCATCACGGTAGTCAAGGCACAAGATACGGCTCTGAGATTCCTCAACTCCAGCATTGCGGAGACCCTTGTTACCCCAAGCAGTCTGGTTGCGACCCAAGGTGATACCGGTGACCTGAGCACCATAGTGAACCGAAGCATACTTGGCCAGAGTACCCCAGCCACAACCGAGATCAAGGAGAGTGTCACCGGGCTTGACACCGATCTTCTCGCAAACCACAGCCAGCTTGTTGTCCTGAAGTTCCTCCAGAGTCTCTTCCTTGTTGGGGTCGCTGATGATACCGGAAGTGTAGATCATACGGGGGCCCAAGAACCAAGCGTAGAAGTCGTCACCGCGGTCGTAGTGGTCACGAACCTGCTCCTCATCTAGCCAAAGTAGCTTGAAGTCAGCACCAGAACTGGCTCACAATGCCAAATGCAGTCTGAATTTGGACACGTACCTTGAGAGCGGGTGTGCATCAGCATTTCCGGAATGAAACCGAAGAGGAAGTGCTTGTAGAGACCCATGGTGAAGCGGAAGTTGGCCCAGTCGTGTCTGAACTCCAGAGCCTCCAGGGCATCGCACTTGAAGTCCACCTCGCCATTGAAGTACTTCTCGTAGAAGACCTCCATGGGGATCTTGCTCTTGCCGCGGTAGGCAGTACGGTCATGCTCGCTGTGGAAGTTCAAATAGTACTCGACGGGACGGCCGGCATACTTGGCCTTTTCATTCTTGCGGGGAGAGATGGAAGAGGCAATGGACCAGAAGCCCATCAGAATGGGGACAGTGGTGAAGATGGCGAAGAAGATGGTGGTGTAGAAACCACCACCGATCTGGCGGGCAAGATACCATGGGACAAGGATGAGGAGAGCGAAGAGGAGGGTGTTGGAGAAGCTATCGCTTCCCTGAGAATCCGCGGGGACGGGGGCATTTTTGATGGCCGGATACTAGCAGAAACGAGAGAAAGTTAGCCTACTGACATTGCGAATTGATCATTTTCACTTTGAGAACTATGTGTTAAGGACTTTGGAAAAGCTCGTCAAGAGCTGTCCATGTGCTACAAACTCACCGAGGTAGTCCGCACACCGCAATCGTCGGCGGGAGTGGTGCAGGAGGCGGGTGGAGTTTCGATGAACTCGAAGTCCTCTGGGGACTCGGGATGAATATTCGTCATGGCGGGAGGCGACGAATTGTCGAGGGAGGAGGGGGAGAGGGGAAGGGAGAGGAAGGAGGAAGAGGTGGGAGGAGGAAGAAGAAGAAGAAGAAGGGAAGAGGAGAGGATTGGAGAAACGAGGGAAGAGGAGGATTGCTTGTGAGGCGGGAGCGAGTGGATTATTGCTTGAGCAACTGATCAACCGCCAGGGTTCCGAAGACTGCGCCTAACAAGAAAGAACAAGAGCAGCTCCTCTCTCTCGCCATGCGGGTTTTTTGGGTTCTCTACGCTTTCAATTGGTCTAATGACTTACAGAATGATGCTACGAGGATTTGTACAGCCATTAGATATACGTACGTGGGATGATAACGTGAACGTAACTACAGAAGGTCTCCTGCAGCAGCTGCAGCTTTTACTGTAAGGCTGGAAGAAGGTGTGCTGATTCCCTGACAAGTTTCCAAGGAATGATTCTAGACGAAGTGGTCCAACTGGGTCTCGCCGGGGACAAGCGGTGAGCGTCGCATAGATTAGTTGGTTAATTAGTACGTAGATAACTAACCAGTTAGTTATATTGGGGCTCTCTGCGAAAAGTGCCAAAGGTATTATTCAAGCCCGAGGGTTCTCTATTTGGCTAATTGTAAGACAACCCAGAACAGGTACGGAGCACAACCTTCTCAGGTTCCGCGGTCGGGGACTAGGACACCTCCTAACGAGTTACTATCTTTATAACCGATCTCAACTTCCCCATCCAAGGTTGGCATTTGGTCGTTTCCTCGGATCTGAAACCCAACTGCGGTGCGTGGCCCCTTTTGCTTGGTCCAGTGGGCTTAGTCATGGGCCTGGCAGTGAAGGTGCCCCTTAACCAACTGAGCCAAATGAGCCATCAACCGGTTAGCTTGAGAGTGAACCATTGTTTGAGGGCCGGTAACACCCACTACAGGAGGGTCCATTACGAATATTCTAGCTCTAAAAGACCGCCGGAGGAGGATAACGTGTCCATTAATCATACAGCCCATTTTCCATGCTCAAATAGGGACAAGCCCCACGCCGGGGTCTGCCGTGGAACTCGTCAAGTCATAATAGGATAACCCGGTAACCCATCATAGATACATCATAACTATAACGCCGCCCCCTTTCAATTCCCCGTGCTCCGTCTTGCTGACACCACCGGGTTTCTTGTTCCATAGCCGTTCTTGCCAGTCAGGGAAAGAAAATGATACTCAACACTGGCGGGTGCAATGACACAAGACACAAAATAATTAGACCGGGAAGCCAAACACCACCCAACTACCAATCAAATAAACCCATTGAAACCCATACGGTACGCCGGAAGTAGACCTCTGTATTCACCTTAGTCTTTCACACACCACACATCACAGCGTTAATTGGAAGTTTTGAGCTTCCTCATCTTCGTCAAATGTTGGAAGCCCCTCCTCCGCATTCTCCAAGTCTAGCCCGATCATGTCGGGGATCAGTGGTGGAGTTCCACAGGGCTGCAGATAGGTGTCGGGTGATAGTATTCCTTTGGGGACTGTCTCCGGCTCGGTTGGACTGCCCGTCCTGCCATGTAACTTGGACGACACTTCCCGGCCCTTACTATATCCAACCGTCGTCTGGGAAGTTGCAGCAGCGGCTGTTTGCCGCATACTCGACGGATTAGTCGGGGCTCTTGTTTTCCTAGATGGGAACAAGGCAGAAGTAACCCTAGGCTTGGCCGAAACAGCGGGTCTGGTGCGGGAGACAGAACGCTGTGTTCCGGACAGAGCAGCAGCGGCATCACGAGCTCGAACGGTGGAGATATTACTGGTTTGTTTCATCTTGTTGTTGGCTGCTCTCGTTCGCGAGCGCGTTTCGATTCGGCGTTGCGTAGCGTCTGCCGCAGGCGGCTCCTCAGTTGGAACGGTCTCGTACGTTTCCTCGAAACCAATGCTCTCAACTTGCTTCCGAATAATTTCCTCAACCATTCTGTCGCAAGCCGCAGAGTCTTCTTGGAATTTCCGCTCGCGCTTAGTGAGCCCATCGGGTCCAACCTCGTTATCACCATACACGCTTTCCAGCCCTCGAGCGAGGTTTTTCGGCTGGAATTGCGGGAAGGTGGTATCGTAAGTGATATCATCCGGGATATCAGGGAGATCTGCAATATAATCAGAGACACGGACCCCTTGATAAATGCGAACCCCCCGCAAAAGTACTACTAACCTTTGGGCTTGGGCGGCATATACTCAATGTCAGGGACATCATCTTCTACCGGTTTCGCCTGGACCTCCGGCTGGCTCGGCTCAATAAAGGGAGCGAATTTCTTCGCTCTCTGGGTGGAACCTCTTTTAATGGTTCTCTCTGGCTTCACCGTCCCTCCAGGAGGCGCTGGCGTCTGCAATCCCTTGGCTTTGGCATTTGTCGTCTTCATGCCAAGAGGGGCACGCTGACGAGGATCTGCTGCAACGCATGTTAGCCCCATACATAGCAATGATCAAATCAGGCGACGTAGACATGGTCGTGGGTTTTAGTTGCGTACCCGATGGAGTGACAAAGGCATTTTTGGTGCTTAAGTTGATATTATCCTTCTGTTTACCCCCCTTCACGGTTTTCTTCCCAAAGGCCAGTGGATCGTTCTCATCATTCTTCAAAGGCACTTTAAATGGCGTTTTTGGTAGTCGAGCGCCGGGAGTCTTGGGTTGCAAATGTCTCACGCCTTGGTTGAGTGGTTTCGACGCGGCAACGGTCTGGTGAGAGTGGACCAGGTTTTCTTGGTCGCGTACAGCCAACATGGTGGCAGTTATGTATTTACACGGTTCATTCAACGGTAAAGAGTCGATTGGCGTAGGTTATATTGGCGAGTCGGAGCTAACGTTGCTTGAAGCGGCGCGTCAGCACTGAAGGAAGGGGCAGCGGACCTGTCGACATGGTTCTAGATGCAGCGTCACGCAACCGAGATGTTTTCGTGGCGGTTGCCCGTGGAGACAAACTTACAGCAGTAACGCGGTAACTAACACCGGAACGGTAAAGTATCAGCCACACATAATCGTGGCAGTGGCTACTGCCATCCAGGGGGCGATGGCACCCCCTACCATACCAAAAATGGATCGGGCCCAACCACTAGTCGCGGCTGACCGCCAGGCCAGGCAAGAAAGTCAACCTTACCTGAAAGGCCCTCCTCCACTTCTCTTCCTTTCTCCCTAAACCCAAAACCCATTTGTCCTTTTGCCTACTTGCTTCCCTACTGCATCAACTGTCTGGTTTATCGCTGAGCGAAAGCCGTCCCGCAAACACATCCCATCAAAACATCTACATTCTACCATACATATTCCCGTTACTTTCGTTGCAAATAACTGCCCAACATGGATAAGATCAAGGAAGTGAGTCTCCTTTCCCTTTCCCCTCCCCCTGTTGGCGGGGTAGCTTCTAAGCTGCCTGGAAATGCACATGCACCACCACATGAACCCTTACCTCTCCCACCGCATCACTCATGATGATCCATCTGTTATCATTTCCACAAGGAGAAATATGTAAATAAATTGGAGATCCCCGAAAACTGACCACCATGCATCTAGAGAATGAACAACCTCCGCCTCGAGGCCGAGGAGGCCCAGGAGAAGGTTGAGGAGCTTAAGAGCAAGGTGAAGACGCTGGAGCAGGAGAACCTCGCCAAGGAGCAGGAAATCACATCCCTCAACCACCGGAACCAGCTTCTGGAGGGTGAGGTCGAGAAGCTCGAGACCTCTCTCAAGGAGGCCAAGGATTCTGCCAACCAGAGTGCTCAGCACGATACTCAGAACGAGGCTCTCCAGCGCCGTCTGCAACTGCTGGAAGAAGAGGCCGAGGAGGCTGACCGGAACCTCCGGGAGACCAACGAGAAGTACGTTCATTTTCCATCCACCCCCTTTCTCATGACTTCATAACGGAACAACACATGTACTGACTACGCTGGTACTCTAGGCTCCGCCAAACCGACGTCAAGGCTGGCCACTACGAACGCAAGGTGCAGGCTCTCGAAGCGTCCCGTGACCAGTGGGAGAGCAAGTATGAGGAGATGGCGAAGAAATACGCCGAGTTGCAGAAGGATCTGCACGACCTCGAGGTCTCCATCAGCAACGTCTAGAGAGGAGATGGCGCAGAGGCCCAGAAGATGCTGGATTCAGCCTTTTCTTCCAATATACTTTTACCTTTGCTTTCTTTTCCCTGCACATCACAGTCTGATCTATATGTCCTGTCTGCAGGGAGACGGATTCTAGCTGTATCTTTTTCGTCGTGTCATCTAGCTGGCTTCATCCGCATCATCAACCGGTCTCTCCGCTCGTCCCCGTGACCTTGTTTATCCTTTATTGTTTACCATATTAGTCATTGTGAAGGTACATAGAGCATATTTAATTGGGAGCGCCCCCCTTCTGGCTTCTGTATTCTCAAACCGAATGCTGGTTCGTGAATGTGCTGTGCTATGCTGTGTTGTATAGGACTGGATATTATGAGCGGTCTCGTCGAGCCTGTGCTTTCCTCGATTTCGACGCGCGCTCCTTCATCCTCGTAAGCTTGCGTTCCTCTTTAGTCTCGTAGCGGAACGTCTTCTTCTTCTTCTTCGGCTTGGTATTGGTCTTCTTTTTCGTCTTGTCGCCTGCCGGGTTTGCGTTGGTATCCGGAGCAGGTGTCGTCTTCGTCTGCTCCTCATCTTCCTCCTCGTCCGAATCATTGCCTGCCGATCGCAGTAGACCCTCCTTGGAAGGATCCATTTCCTCCACTGTGACCGTCGTATACTTGTCTTCGTCTATATATTCGGCCTCGTAATCCACGGCTGGTGGTTCTTCGAACCCTTCCCATTCCTGGTCGCCCTCTTCCTCACTTGCTGAACTTGAGTTTTCCTCATCACTGTCCTCTTCCTTCAGTCTCTTGAGTTGCTTTTTATGTTCCTCGATAGCGCGCTGGAATTCTGCAGTTCGCTCTTCGCGAATCTAGATCGCAAGCCAGATTAGTCTCAGGTCAATCAATCAGACTAAAGGCCAGAGCATAGGCATACCCTTTTGCGCTCCTCTCGCTTTATTTCACGAGCCTTTTGCGCAGCTATTTCTTGTGCATGTTTAATGCGTTGTTGTTTGCGCTTGCGAAAGCCTGTGAGAAACTCCTGGCGATCGGCAGCGTCGAAGGTAACTTCTTCGACTTTACTAGCCACCTTTCTTCGTTTTGCCGCAGGACCCATGATTCAATGTGCAAGACAATACGAGTGGAATGTCTATAATATAGGACGCAGTGATGTTGTTCTCTGAGGCGGGGATTTTTAGTCTAGGAAAAATTTCCAAAACGGCCGCATTGCCAGAACGTCACGGCCGGCGGACAAGTCGAGCTAAGCCGTGCCGGTGGTTGGCTCGACCGCCTCCGAGCCGTCGTCCAATCCACCAGCCTGGCTCCAACATCATCATTCATTCCTCCCGAGAGGTTCTCTGGATAGCCGTCCGCTCGTCTGATAGCTAACCCTCCTCCCTGTTCCACCACCATGCGTTTGGGAACCTTTTCGCTGCTCGCTCTGGGAGCGACGACGGCGAACGCAATCCGGGACACCTCTCCCTTTTTCCTTGCATCGACCTCTCAGTATGCGTGACACTTGCTCGATTGCGGGACTCCCATAGAACGTCTAGCTAACCAGCTTCTGAAGGATTCCCTCCACGTCGGCACAGCTCCGGACTGCTCCCGCTGTCTTAGAAGATCTTTCCACGGGGCTGAGCGGCTGCCCTTCCGACTACTATGTCATTGCTTCTCAGCCCGGTGTGCATAGCACCGACTTCGCTACCCGCCAGTCCGCACCGCGCCTCGGTGCAAAGATGACGGGGAAGGACAAGAACATCCGGTCAAAGATGATTGTGAATGAGGTTGTGGGGGAGATAGAAGCAAAGGATGTTCAGAAGCTGCTCGAGAAGGAGTGCGGGGCTGAATCGATCGTGATCGACGCTTCCTGTAGGTACTCCTTTGTGTATGGGTGGTGGGTAGATGAAGGACATAGCTGACGGCAAACGATTAGCTCATTCTTACTCTGCCGACATTGTTGCGGAGTCCCGTATCATCGTTGTAGACTTTCCTGTCCTGCCTTTGGGACCTGAGCGGAAGAAACAGCTTTCGAGCAACGGTTGGTGCTCCAAACGTCTATACTACTACCGGAGAGATGCTTATTCTTTTTGCAGATGGCTTGCTCTTCAATGTCATTGATCGACTCCCGGAGTCGAAGGGCTACACGATCCTCTATGTCACCTCCCCAAGGGAACTTGAAGATACCGGTTCCGATTTCTACCAATCGGAGCAGGATCCCCTTCACATGGATCTCAAACGCGATTACTCGTCTCATGACAGTCAAACCTCGTCCAACAAGACGCTTTTCCAGGAATATCAATTCTTCACTCCAGGTATGTGGACCCGAACTCGAGCTACTGTAAGACAACAACCTGACTGTTTACAGGCATTTGGATGGGAATCCTTGCGACCTTAGTTTTCCTGCTGATTCTCTATGTTGGTTTGTCTGCTCTTATGAGCTTGGAGGTTCCCTATGCAGCCTTCGAGAAGGACACATCGACCGCCGTGCAGAAGAAGCAACAGTGATGAGCCGATCTCCTTTCTGTTCTTTCGAATTCGTGTCACTAGGATTGGTTCTTTTATTTTGCATAACTTGCTATATTATGAATAGGCTGTATATCAGCGAACCGGCGTTTGCTTATTCGTGAAATCTATCATATTGTACAAGTGCACATTAGCACCCACTATATCCCTTAGGAGTCGAGGTAGATAACTAATTAACTTGTTAGTTAACTATCGAACATGATTGATGACCAATGCTGGAATGTCTCACATTAAAGTTAGGAATCAGAGGAATGGCCCAATAGCCTGAACTTTCCTCGCCGCTAAGAATAACTAATGAGTATCACGTGGGCCGTGATGCGGTAGCCTCAGGCCGGCCGAGGATGGCACGGGGCAACCACCGCTTGGCTTGTCAAAAGACCTCGTCTTTGCTCGCTCGCTTGATGCTCCTCGCTCGCTTTGGGGGCGTCTCAAGACACGGATCAACCGCACAGCCGCTGTCGCTGTAGTCCCTCGTTTGGCTGTCCGCCCTACCTCGGCGATCGCTGTCTTACATTTGACTACTTCCACTGCTTGTTGACCCTCCTGTTTTGGGTGGAGACCGAGATTAGTCCCGCCTGCCTGCCTGGAGACACCCGCTATCGATGCAATCAATCTACGACCAGAGACATCCGGTTCAGTTTTTGTTTTGCTGATGATCCCATATCCCTATTGACTATGAACTTGCATCTCTCGTATTGTCTCTAATTGCGCCGGTCATTGCTGGTTCTACAAACTCTCGTTATCACTCGATCTGCTAGACCAGGGAGTCTATATCAACCATGGTAGCCCTGTCGGTGGGCCTCGCAAGGGCCCGCCAGCCTTCATCATTCATACTATTTCTATTGTTTATCATTGTCTTTGTCGCGCAAGTTTCAGTCGCTCAAGATTCCACAACAGATGGCTCTACCACCACTGCCGCCACTACGGCGGACACCTCTTCAACCACGGACTCTACGACAACTTCGTCAGATGACAGTACTACCACCTCAGCTGCAACCACGACGGACTCATCATCTAGCTCAACGACAGATGCTACGTCCACGTCAACTGACTCAAGCTCCTCTTCATCCTCAACCAGTGGCTACCCCATCGTCACTGTCCCACCAACTGCCGATGCACCGTACATGCAGAAGTCGAAGATCCCTGAGGGGACTCTATTCATCGTTGTCGGGGCTGTCCTTGGTGCCATTGGATTCGCCATCTTGGCATGGCGCGCTCTCGTAGCCTGGTCAGTCAACCGCTCCGTCCGACAAGCCGCCATGGTTCGTTCATCCGAAACCAAAGGACTGCTTCGCACCAAAAAGCGAAGATCTCGCTCCAGGAGGTCGACCTCCGGACCAGGCGTAACCCTCGAGAAGCTGGGTGGCGGAGGACATCAGCATCACCATCGCCACAGCCACCGACACCATAAGTCCCCATCCACCAAGACCCCCAGTTCCAACAGCGCGTTGTTCTTCTCGCCCACCGCCGGAATGCACCGCAGCAGCAGCAGTAACAGGCGGTCTGCCTATCTCCCGGCTGGCTACTACAACACCGGCAGTGCAGCGCCTCCTCGGACTCACGAAGCACGCTTCTCGGCGGCTGATCTACCAGGCATGGGACCTCAGACGCAAGGCTATACGAGGGCCAAATCGGCACCTAGCCCTCCTGAATCACCAGGTCTATCTCCAGCAGCCAACGAACAGGACACGATGCCCCGTCGCAGTGTCAGACGGTCTCGCGCAGAAGACCCCTCTACCAGCAGCGTGAATCTTTCCTCCCCTCCTCAAGGTCGGACACCAAGCGCATACCTGGAAGATTTGTTCGATAACCCCAGTACGCCTCAGAACAGACATTGATGTGACCTACCTATGCTGCTGTACGAGCAACGATATTTTCTTTTCTATTATCTCCTTTGCTGTGTTGTATAGTTTCGCCATTCTCGCGCCACGCATACAGATCTCTTACTATTATTATTTCTCTTCCTGCTTATATGCTTTACTGTGTTTAACCCTTCTACTACTGTATTGTATATTCATTTCCATTTGCATCATGTTAGCTAAGTGCTTCTGAAGATCAACGGCATTTATCTAGTTGCATTGTGTTCTTGAGCTGCTCTTTACACCACCCCTCTACCCTTTTTATTATTATTTATATTTTATTCTTTCTTCCTTCCATTTGGCGTCCATGCTATTACTGTATCCCTCAAGAGAGAAAGAAATGTATGCCTCTTACCAATAGTTACCATTAGTATTACTAGTGAAGTACACTGTCACACAACAGCCCGATTATCGTACCATCCAGCACTTTGACCAACCCGCAGTCTTACCCCCATCCAAATAGTACCAAGGCGAGTACTGTTACCCAATGATTACAAAAAAGGAGGTATTACATCAAAAGGAATGAGAGAACCCCAAGAGAAGGATGATAAAGGAAAAAGTATAAAATATAGGAAATAGAAGAAATGAAAAAAACAAGAACACCAGACTGACGATTTATACTATACGTTTTTAGCGTATACGAAACAACACATGAATGAACTGCTCCGCAACACTCCCTTCCCTTATTCCTGCCCAATATATAATATGATACAGACGCCTCTCCGCCTCCCAATAAGATAAAATGAAAAGGGAAAAGGAAAAATGATGATAGTAAAATATAGGGTTGTGTATGAAACAGACAAGTGTATAGTCGGAACGGAGCCAAACCAATCCAAACCAAGTCAATTTTTGAAGTGAAAGGGCTGGACGGGGCTCAAGGACTCTCAAGACGCCGCCACCCAAGCCAAGAAGAGGGGGAAAAGGCAGGAGAACGAGGCAGAAGGAAGAAAATTGTCCTCACATACGTAATCACAATAACGATGAATGCTGGCTACAATGTTGGATACACAAAAATCATGTCAATCTATAGAGAAGTGGGTGAGAAGAGAAGCCTTGACAAGAAAAGAGATGCGGCAAGGCTGCATGGATTCAGTCTGCATCCAATTTACCGCCGAACTCGCCAAGGAGAATATCGTCGGGGGCAGGACCGCGACTGTTTCGGACTGTTGTTGGTGCCACGAGTCAGTTGAAGGTGCCACGATAACGTGCTTGTGAGACGGTTGGGATGACTTACTCCACTCGGCCTCGACGCGGAGAAAAACCCACATCCACCGACGGGCGACCTCGGAGAACATGAGTATGAAAATTCCAAACTCGGTCTCACTCATCCAAACGAATCCGGGCACGTATCTGGAAAGCCAGGAGAAACGGATGGCCAAATCAATGATGATCGCGAGGTAGTACTGTCGATTGGGGAAGTATCGATGGCGGCGCAATCCATATGGGTGTTCGTGGCTGCGGCGTGCCGAAGTAAAAAGGGTCAAATCCCAATCCTTGGTGATATCCCAGTAAAAGGAGTACGCGGAGTTGATGAATGTGAAGAAGAACCTGTAACGGAGAACGCGCGGTTAGACAGAACCTCTTGCAGAGGACAGGAAACAGAGGTTTAGGTAACGTACAAAAGCCGCGAAAGGCTCATCTCACTGTAGCCGTAGAAGTCCAGAGGGTTGTAGTTCTTCAACTTGGCTGCCAGTATGATAACCGGAAACGCGGTGGCGTACTTCAGGGCGTTAGCCAAGTGCTGGCCACCGTGGCTGCCCGCGCCTTGGTTACGCTGGACAGCCCGACGCACACGCAAGTATTCGATGAGACATTGACGAAGTCGAATGATACTGGGAAAAGCGATGATCAAGGGAACGACGTAATCGTTCGTGCGACACTTGCGGGTGGGTTTGGACGTGCTAGAGACGTCCGTGGTAAAGAACATGCAGAAGGTAACAACCAAGTCCGCAAGAACTCTAGAATAACTTGTCAGAGCATCTGCCAGCAGAATATCCCCGAATTTGCCATCCTGCGCCTCCGCCAGGCCCCCAAGACTGATGCGCTTCAGGGTCATGAAGAACCGATATCGGCCCGAGCGGGCGATTCGGTGGAAGGGTAAGATGAGGATGAACAGTCCTATGAAGAAGTATGACTGCGGAATGAATTCCACTGCTTCGACGCGTTCTGCAGAGCCATGGGTGGCGGGCCAGAAGATCAGGAGGGAGACGACGAGCGGGATGGTCAGGAGAGTGGACAGCTGGTATGTCGAGGCATAATGCGGGCGTTGACTGGAGGACTGTCGGGCAGGGTATTTAATAAGGGCAGGAACATCCTAAGAGAATGATAGTCAGCCAAAGTATAGAACTATAGACAGGAGACAGTGGGAGGATGGAGGAGGAAGAGGAGGGCAGAGGAGGGGCATCCACCCACAATATTGGCCTTTAGGAGGTACTGCAGATTAACACCCCAACCCCAGAAACCTATCGATAACGAACTGTCAGCCAAGATGAAATGCCAGGGATTAGAGGAGGGGCGATCATCCAAGGGGGTAGCATACCAGCCAGCAGTATCACCGCCACGCGATAGGGGAAGGGCAGAAAGAGACTGAAGCGATCCAATTGAGCATGTTGATCGACACCCATATTCCATTGAGGAGACGGCGGCGCCGGTAATTCAGCACCAGAGGAAGACCGAGAAGGAGGTCGGAGTGACTCGAGTGAGGCTCGGGGCACGGAGCCAGTAGTGAAGAGTATGTAGCGACAGTGACTGATCGGGCGAAGGGGGAGGGGAGGGAAGGGGGGAGTTCAAGGAGCGACTCGGGGGTGAGGTTGACGACCACAAAGAGCACTCACTCAAATCATGACCAGCGAAGCAGTTTAAGCAAGCGGGAAGTGAAGAAGCTCAGGGACCGCCGGTTTCAGGTCGGCTTTCCACTTTGGACGGGGCCCAGCGGCTCCGCGCGGCTTTCCGGCTGCAACGACGCGCACTTGTCCCGCTTTGGGCTTAGCCTGGCCTCTTTGGGACATGACCCTTAACACGTGAGACTTGGTCATGTGATAAGGGTCACGTTGCTGTGGCTAGAACATCACGTGAGTATTACCGAGGCATCTCGTTGCTCCTCCGCCTTTCGGGGGTTCCGCTGCTGCATGCCGGGGGCTACCATACAATAATAATCCCCACGCGCCTTATCTCTGTGTCTCTCTCTTTCTTCCAGCCATGATAACTGTCACAACGAGGGAATAGCTCTCCCCCAGATTGATCTACCAATCATTATCTCTCTCAACCGGCGTTCAAATTCCCACACTACCCTCACAATGGCCGACGAAGATCTCTCCTTGACCACCTCCGCTCCGACACCGTCCGTCTCTCCCTCGGCCTATTTCTACCCATTTGCTACCTCGCCAGATATCATTCGGTCGCATGAGAAGGATGTCTTTATGACAGGGAGTTTGACAAGCCAAGCACATTCAATCGTGCGCTCTCTCCGTGGAGCTCGCTATGCACACACGCACTCCGATGCCATCAAACACCTTACCGAGATCCTTTACTTTGCCTTGACCACCTTTGTCGGAAACCGAACCCTAGGAGAAGAATACTGCGATCTGGTCCAACTAGAAGATGACACCCTTCAGCTTCCTTCTCTCCCCAGACGAGCCGGATACATCCTGAGCAGTATCTTGCTGCCCTGGACACTGCAGCGGATCCTCCCCGCTTTCCGTCAACGACTGCGATCGAAATTGGAACGCAGTATCGCTCGACAACAGTTCAAAGCATCGCAAGCCAAGAAAACAACAGTGGAGCAAGCTAAAGACAAGAAGTCAACCAAGGATTCGTCATTCTTCACGAAACTGCGGATTCAGAAATACATCCTCGAGCATCTGGATTCTATCACGTCGCTGTCACCTATATACGCCGTTAGCATCGCAACGTTCTACTTCACGGGCGCTTATTACCATCTCTCGAAGCGGTTTGCGGGCCTACGATATGTATTCACGAAAAAGGTGGAGGAGGGTGAACAACGTGTTGGCTATGAGGTCCTGGGTGTGCTGCTTGTCTTGCAGATCGCTGTACAGGGCATCCTGCATATCAAGAAGGTCGGGGCCGATCTGGGACAGGAAAATGAAAATAGTGAGCTTGAAGCAGACGGTGGTATGAAGCAGTATGGAAGCTCTCTGATATCGTCTCTCGAGAACCCCTCCTCGCTTCCTCTCCTTCCGGCTTCTGCTGCCCGGTACGATTTCTCAGAAGATTCAAATGCGATTCCCTGGATCCCTACAGGACAGCAGCGTAAGTGTACGCTCTGTCTGGAGTTATTCAAGGACCCGAGTGTTACAACCTGTGGACACGTCTTTTGTTGGACGTGTGTGCGGGATTGGGTACGGGAGAAGCCCGAGTGCCCTCTTTGTCGGCAGGAGGTGCTCTTGTCGAAAGTACTGCCTTTGAGAGGATGATGCTTGTCATTATATTTCGATCTTATGACTTTACAGGTGCTGATATCATGATGTTCCTATTTTACAGCGCTGTTGATACACATGACTGTATCATGTCTTCTTGTCTATAATTATACCCCTTTCATTTCAGAGGCAATCTTGGCAGACTCAATTGTAAATGACTTTCTATTCAGTTCCTGGCGATATAGCTGTATATGTTGATTCTAGCAGGGGTATCATATCATGTTCTAGCTCTGTGATCAATATAGATCAAATATTCGGAGAGTATGGCCTTGAAACCTGCTTGTTCCAACCTTCAATGAAACACATCAAGTCGCTATGTCTATTCCAAGCAGCAACTAACCCGTCTGCTCACGGAAGAATGCAAGTGCTGTGACACCATCCAACTCCTTTGTATCGTCACTCTGCTTCCACGAAGTAAGCCATCAAGGCTTGATCACTTCAACATCATCCGGCACCGTCGTCACGGTCGGCTCTCGCACAATACGAATCGGCAGATCCAAATCCGCATGAGCAGGCAACGGAGGCCGAGAGTCGAGGGCCTTCCGCTTCGCATTCATAGTATCAAACAAGCAGATACAAGCATAAGAATCGGATGCAGCATCTACACCAATAGTTAGTGCACTCGTTAACCACGTATCAGCAATCAAAAGTTGACAAATAGAATAAAACCTACATTGAACCTGACGATAGCTCAAAGACACCGTCCAATCACTGCACCTCACATCTTCCGCTTTCTCCAAGGGGAGCCCCAAATGCTCCTCGACCTGCTCGCTGAGATTGACAGGTCGCTTGTTGATGAGTTTCGGGTTAGTCTGGCAGTATTTCACCAGCTTGTGCAGATGGCTCAGCTCAAAGATCCCGTGCGCGTCGATCTTGAGATACTTGCGGAGGCGGGTGCAGTCTGCTTTGATTGAGACTCCGAGCTTCGTGATATCTGGGGATTCGATAATTTGTTTCAACGATGGAGGGACCAGGTCGCTGAGTTTTCTACCTGGTCTGAAGAGCGCGACATGGAAGAGAGCGATCCGCTCCCGGTTTGCGACTTGGATCAGGGAGACGTTGTCTTGGATGCTGTTCCAGGCGGAGGCCTGCGCTTTCCATTCCATGTCGAAGCCGAGGATCTTGTCATGTAGAAAGAGTCGCGCAACGTCTTCGCTGCTTTTGAGTGTTTTGCAGTAATGCACAATGATGTTCTTGCCTTCGGGGCTCTTGAGCATGGTGTGGCTCCAGAATTTGGGGGTTGGGGGGTCCTCCGCTGGTGTGAGGACTGGTTTTGGCTCCTCTGCTGCCGGGTGATTTTCCGGGGCAGGCTCGTCTATGTCATTGTTGATTGGAGCCAATGTATGTGACCTGGCTAGCAGTACTGAAGTTTCTGGTGTCTGGAGTTCTTCGACATCTTTACTGTCGATCATTGGTCGCGGGACTGTAGTCGAGCTATAACATCTTTTTTGTGCTGGAGTTCCATGAGCTGAGATCCAGCGATCATGAAATGCAAGTTTTGAAAGTCCCGTATATGGAGAGGTCTGATAGCAACATCTCGAGTTGCTGGCCTGTGAAGGCCGGGATTTTAGTTCACAGGACCAAGTGTGGATCCTGGAGGAGAGACGCCTTGTTTCTGGTAGGCTCTGTATAGCGCATCTCTCATACTTGCTCGAAATGGAACGAGCAAAGCAGCGACTTCTATCCAAGGTAGAAGACGACCTGCTCGTTAAGCCATTCGGCGTCATGTACTGAATCAAGACGCACGGCCTGCGCAGCGACCTTGAGCGAATGGCTGTTATGGTGGCCTGAGAATGTATGTACATATATCCATTAACCAAGCTAATATAAAAGTAAGTATTTGTTTCCTCGTGAAACGGGGTGGGATTACCAAGGCATAGCTGTTAGTTCGCGGTGAGCCATAAGTACTAGACGAGCTCAAGAGAATAATTAAAGTGACGCTTGCCGCCGGCTCTTCTATCACCGCCACCGGTCTTTAAAGATCGCGTCAAGTCTCACAAGTCACGCAAAGCAATCCAACTGAAAGAAGTCCATGATACAAATATAGCACATAACACTCTGCTCGACTAATTTATCATGTTGGATTTCTGCCGCCTTGAAACAGACAAAGTGACAGGGCGTACCTGAAAATCACCCCGACGAAGCGGACCGCGATTGTAGATCTGATTGGGGCAGGCTATCCGGGCCGGATAAACTCTGCCACCGGGGACCGCCAAGAATGTCTGGATGGAATCATTCCAGCATCCGTTCGTCAAGTCCGCTCGCTTCATTTTCTATATCAAATCTAGGCGAAGGGTTCGTGTTCTCCACCTAGAAGACAAAAAGTAAGTCGTCTATGGAGATAAACTGCACATCTTAAGGGATACTTGCTGAGATGAAAGTAGCTGCTTAATAAACTAATCAATCCGCAATGGCGTCACAACTTCTTCCTCTTGGTAAATGACCCTGTCAGAAGCCGCGTATACATGGCATTCTTTTGAACGATTAATTGCTAACTTGTGCGACAGAACTGATCGACAAGTGTGTCGGATCCAGGATATGGGTCATCATGAAGAATGACAAAGGTCTGCTTGGATATCTCTCCTGCGGGGGAGGGGTAGACGATAAGCTAGCTAGCTAACATGCATTCAGAATTCTCTGGGACGCTACTTGGATTCGATGACTACGTCAGTAAGTAAATTTCCTATCCTGGGTGTACGATGCACGAGTTTGAACTTGAACTAATTTGCTGCAGACATGGTTCTGGAGGACGTGACTGAGTTGTAAGTCCCTTTATCTGCTATTTGAATGGAGTTTTTTTTACCCCCGAGGCTCGTTTATTCTTCGCTGTCGTTCTGTGAGTGAAGTAAGGAACATCTACTAAGAATTCAATAGCGATTACACCGGCTCTCAAGTGAAGCTGCCCAAGATCCTGTTGAATGGAAACAACGTCTGCATGGTATGCGTCCAGTCACTCCCACTGTGTTATTGATCATGCTCCAGACTAACACTCTTTATTATTCAGTTGATCCCCGGTGGTGAGGGACCCGTCGGTAGCTCTTAGGTCATGATATCCACGATTCTTCTTCTTTATGCCAAAATAATTCTAGAATGAATGAATGCTCATGATTGAGATAGAAGGTAGTGATGATGGAGTTTACTTCTGACATCAAAGCCTGAGCACTAAGGTATTGGGATTTAGAGATACAATTAGCTGCAAATGTCCCAATCAGACCACAGAATAACTCTTCGTAGTAGACCCCTCTTACTCTTTTTGCCACTATTTATACTGTCCAAAGACACGATATTAACACGTTGAAGGCCACGCGGAAGTAACACCGTTCAAGTCCTATCGATTATATGTTACCGTCTTACAAAACCCCCTCCTACTGGGAAAACAGGCCCAAAGTACAGTCCTAGTATGCAGGATCACTTGTTCTGCAAGGAGCCCCAACGCAGGTACTGGTCAGCAGTGATTGAGCCAAAAAGCAGATACAAATGATCGGACAACATTCGCTGGACAAAGAAAGCATATACTAGTAGTCCGCAGCAGCATGGATAGATTAGTACTAGCACCTGAGGTATATTATATACTACTCAGTACTTACTAGTAGTACTACTATACATCTAATAATGAGAACACAAGTAGACTTCCGATATATCATAGATATTCCCATTGAATACACTTCTCACGATATATTTCCTAATCAGTACAACGGTGTTTCAAAATGCTGTGTAGCAAAAATCATGTAGTATGATGTGGATAGTTAAGTGCTACAATCTTGAACAACACTAGTGTCTACATAACAGGCTAAAAGCTTGGAAACAGATACGTAAGCACACTGTGGATGTTACTTCCTACCTACCAGCCAGCAACTAACAGCTACCTACTACCTAAGCACCGAAGTAGTGATAATACTACTAGTACCTAAATAGGCATTCTACTCGACCCTCATCTATCTTCTTCCTCCCACACGCAATCTATCCATCAGTCCGACCACTCATCCCCAAACTTCAACAGCAACAACCCCCACACACCCGCCACAGTCCCCCGGAACCAAACCACCAGCGTCGCATCACCTTTAAACCCAATTTACCCCAGACGTTCCCCAACCCCAAGACCCAAGGATGTCCGAGAGAAACAGATAATCGAAAAAGAAAAGCCGGGGTAAACATGGGCATGGCATGGCATGGCATCATGCATGGTCTGTTCTGCGGGGGAAATGGAAACTATTATGTAACAGATTGTTTCCCCGCAAAAATAAAAGTGGGCGAGTTCCAAGTCAGTCAGTCAGCTGAGTTTATACACTAAAACTACCCAAGTAACTTTAATTTAGGTACTTATAGCCCCAAAATTACGTACTTGAGAGAGGTTCTCGGACTATCCCCGAAAGGAGCCATGGTTTAAACTGAGGAAAATGAATACTACGTAGATAACTTTTGGGGTCAAATCATTAGTGTCATGTCACTAACACTGATTCATGGGTTTGAGTTGTTGGTTTGCGGGGATTTTTAGCTTTTTCCGTGCCTTCTGCCGCAGTGCCGAGGGACGGGCGGGAGGAGTCACTACGAGCTAGGAATCATGTCGTGTCGTGTCGTGTAGTGTACTTTGATGAGCTATTAAGTTGGGACTTTTGTGTGTGTGTATGTGTGTTGTAACTCAATTACTATTTACTTCATTCTTTCTAGATACCGTAGTCTGTATACTCAGTTGCTTTTAGCTTTTCAATGCTTGCTTTCGTATAGTTATGGGGCGTACCGCCCCATGGATAGAGCCTGAGGACCCTACTCGATAACTACGTACTACTGGATGGGTTTGTTGGCCGCACTGGATTGATTGATTTGCCTCTGGTCATGTTGTAGCAGCAAGGGGCAATTTCAAGAGACAGCCTTGAGGGCGCATAGACCCGGCTGGGTCTAGAGTTAGCACAGCCTCATTATCTTTATTGACATTCGAACGTTCGACCTCGGTAGATAGAGCAAGGCTCTGTGTAGTGTCCATGTAAGCTCTTCCTGCGAGTGACCGGACCGGTCGCACAGCTGCCCAGTGGGTATCCATCCCAACGCTTGCTGGTAGCTACATAGTCGCTTGACCAAAGAAACGTTGTAGATCTCTTACTCAGATTCGCACCGGGCCGGTGAAAGTGTACTGTGGGAAACTGGGAATCTTGTCCTTTCCGGTGGTGGTATAGTGGGGATTTCCTGCTTCTATACAGGTGCTGATGTACTACTCTTCGCACGAGTCCCTTCAGCTGGCAATAAGATTGGATTCTGGTTTTACTTTTTTCTTAGCCTTGCAGATTACTATGTTAGTTGAAGTATCCGCTTCCCGCTCGGGCACAGCTCATGACACTGAGAAGGGGGTCCGCAGCATTAACATCTTCTGTTATGGACTAATATGGCAGGGCTGCATGTCGGAGCATTGGCAGCAACTAGAAAGATAGTAGCTAGAGCGGAGCGGCCCAGGCGTCAGGCTACCATCTGCAGCTTCTCGAAGAAGTTGCATGGTCTTGCCCAGACAGCCAGACTGACAGACCAACAGGCAGACAGTGTAGCACCACATTTCACATGGCCACATGGCACGGCTGTGCTTTGCCCGAAGCTATCCCCATTATTGCATCCGGTGTCAGACATGTCATGCGAAGACGTGAGCCATAGATTGATTCTCTGGAATGGCACCACTCCAGAGGCAAATCAGTAGAGCTAGCTCCTACCAAAAAGAAATAGGGAACCTCGCAAGAGGCAAATCAACAAACCCCTGGCATAAGGGAAGACCTGGCGACGAACCATGGACGGCTTATACGAGCCGGCGATATCCGACATTGCCACTAAATACCATGGAAACCTGATTGAAGGACTCCAGAGGGGATAGACTAAGCAGTAATTCGGACATTCTGATTCAACGGCCTCGTCAAGCTCTCGCGCCGAGAGAAGGAAAACCACTGGCTTCTATCGGTCTTCCATGGGTTCCCCTAGCAGGGACGAACGTACGGGGTGAGCGAGCGGGTGTGTAGTGCAAAGCTTAGAGGCCCGATCGATCAGGAGAACCGAAGCCAAATGACAGGCAAACGTTCCAGAATCCAGCCAGGATTGGAATAAGCAAGGGATAGTAGCCACTAATATCTTAATACCGAGCCTTCCTTCAGGATCTATGAGGAACTGTAGTACTACTGTGTAGAAAAAGGAAAGAGTAGTGATGGGAAGGGGTGGCAACTGATGGACAATGACTGTGCCTTGTTGTTCATGTGTGCGAGATGAGCTCCTGAGTACGGTTTGTGGCTGTCTGTATACTAATTCGTTACCTTGTTCATATGTTGCGCCATCATGACACAGGCATCAGTAGTGATGTACCTGAGCGCTCTATAACATCGAATGGCCTTAAACGGATATTGTTCTGATGATCAAGTCGGTTAGGAACCGGACCACGACGGAGGTAGTATAGTACGAAGGGGGCGTGGATAATGTCTTGATAGGCAGAAAAATGAACTCACCGAACCGACCGCAACAAGAGCTTATCAACATCCCTGCATCCGCGGTCTGATTGGCTCCAACCCCAGCCGCGTAAATTCTGTGGGTGCGGAGATGATTTAGTTTTAGTTTTGGCGCCTCCAGCCGGTTATGCTTCCTTCCTAAAAGAAAATACCTCGGAAAGTCCACTAATTCTCGCCAGGACCGGCCAGTTACTGAAGAAGAAGAGAGGTCAGAGTAATTCACTATGAGGTCTGATTTGCCCTAGTAGAAGATTAGAAACATATGTTGCAGGAGAATCCATTCTAGTAGCGTAGGTATTTTTTCCTGTAGGTTACCCATTAGCTGAGATAGTACTTGTAGTAAGTCCTAACTTGTCATAACTCGGGCAGAAGCGGGACACGTGGATTATGATAGGCGGCAGCGGACGGATTTCTACTGTGGGATAATACGAGATGCTAAGAGGATAGACTACTACCTTCCATGCACATGGGGCGCCAAGCACGATTCTGATACTTACGAGCTGAGTAGCACAATCAAAATCGAGGGGGAAAAAAGAAAAGATAGAAAATAAACGGAAGCAAAAATGACTACAAATTATTAGGTACGTGGTTTTGCCCCCCAACGAGGCACCAGCAGTGAAGGGGGGAGGTGCCATGATAACCTGATAAGTATTTAAGCTGGGGAAGAAAGAAACCAGCAGAGATAAGGTGAGTACAAAGAGTACTAGTAGTACTTTGGGCCGGAGATAAGGGTGGATTGTTTGGGGCGGGTCTCCACCCCAGGATGGAACCCTGGGGGGGTCCATGGACCGCAGAAAGCCAAGATAGCGAGATAGCTAGCCTAGTGAGGACCGGAGAGATAGGCATCAACCCATCCCTGAAACTCAGGTCATTTAGTTACTTGCTACTTGGAATCATGAAACCATGAACCATACTGGCAGCGAGAGAAGCCTCCATCGACTGCTTTGCTGCTTTTGAATCACACGATGAACCTAGTTGTAGGGGACAGTGTGGTATTGGTTCGGAAATTAACGAGGTCATAGTGGCGTGGAAACCTTAAATGAAGAAAAATACTACCTTCTTCCGTCACTGATGATGAGGTGATTTTCAATTTCATTATTTCCCCCGTCAGCCCGATCGCTGTTGCGACTGCAGCTTCAGCCAACTGGTGTAGATCAAGACACTCCCTTTTCCATTAATCCCCTCTCCTTAAATTCTCTTTCATACAGACGAAGATAGAATCATCGTGGATAGTAGAGCATTAATACTTGTCGTTTGATAAAAATCCAAGCGGATCTAGAAGGGGTGTTACAACGTGCCATCGTAAGACGCAGCGCCGGGAGCCTAAGCAGCAGAGGGAGGGTGGCTTGTTTTGGCTTATCAGTAAGTTAGTAGTAGTAGTAGTAACCCCCCCGATAACCAGTTATCTTGGGAGGCGTTTTAGTTGTTTGCAGGTCGTAATAATCATCCCTAAAGCAAAGAGTAACAGTTAATAATGCCTTGCGGAACCACCAATCAGATCCATTAAGTATCCTTCTCTTGCTCTTAATCAATGAGGTGGTACTCGAGGGATTCCCCCGGGCCCATGGTCAACGCGACGCTGTCACCGATTGGTTGTCCTCTATTTGTCGCACACCAGTTTACAGTTTAGCCTTTTCCCCCCATAACTCGAAAGTAAGTAGACAGAGCGCATCCGGCTATTCATGGGCCCAGCTCGAGTCGCAGCAAGACGTTTGCCTCCACTAGTAATCTGCGGCCTCCCTGCCCGTTTGGCTCGGCCACATGGATTATGGCCGATATCAGGCCCGCAACTGGACCTGCTGAGCTTGTTAAGTGGTTCTTCCCACTGCTCGTGGACTGGGGCCGTAATTACGCCCATGGGTGGGTTGGAACCGTCGGGGATTCCTGCTGTGACCTATATCGCCCAGTTCTTATTTAAATAAAATAAAAACCCCTGCATCCTGGCCAGCAATAAATAATGTCTCAGAGGGAATCTCCCATTTCCCCGATTCCACTTCTCTACGGGAAAGAAGTAAAAAACACCTGCCGCCCGTTTCCCCCAACGGTGTCGATATTCCCTTAAGCTCTTCCCCTACTGTTACTATATTGGGGATTTGAGATACCTTCACTTGCACGGCCTGCAAACCAACATTCATCATCATCTCTGGAGTTGCTTCCCCTCCTCTCAACCACACTCTCCTACTACTTTCCTCACCCTCTCTTCCCATTCTCCCCTAACGTTGCTGGACTGGCTTTGGTGAACACGTTGTTCGTTTTTTTGTTCCATTTGAGTCGTTGTATACCATCGCAACCAGTGTCACAACCCTTTCAGCCATGGAGAAAGATTTCATTGAACCCAAGTCGGAGCCCTCGTTCGGCGATGCTCCTCCACTCTACGGCGAATCGGAAGCGACCAAAGGCAGCGTTGGCCAGCGCATATTGGATAGTTTCAAGAGAGATCCCAATGCTCGTGCCTCGTCGCATCACGAACCGGGTCACGATGGGAAGACCTTCGATATCGAGAATGCCGCTCAGAACACTGCTAGTTCCCCACTGGCGCGCAAACTCAAAGGTCGCCACCTTCAGATGATCGCAATTGGTGGTTCAATTGGTATGCATGGTCTCTTTCATGCCGAGATGCACGCCATCTGGCCTTCGCCCTTGCTGACTGCATGTGCGCTTTTTAGGTACTGGTCTTTTTGTCGGGTCTGGAAGCGTCCTGGCGGCCGGAGGTCCAGCCTCGGTCCTGATCGCTTATGCTTTGATCGGCTGCATGCTTTACTGCACAGTGCACGCGCTGGGTGAAATGGCCGTTCTCTTCCCTGTCGCTGGTTCGTTTTCGCACTATTCCACTCGCTTCATCGATCCCGCCTGGGGTTTCGCCATGGGCTGGAATTATCTGCTGCAGTGGCTCGTGACCCTACCCACTGAGATTGTCGCCGCCTCCTTGACTGTCGATTACTGGGAGTCGGGCGTCTCCAATGCTGCCTGGGTCGCTATTTTCTGGACGGTCATTGTGTCCATCAACATGTTCGGTGTCAAGGGTTATGGTGAAGCAGAGTTTGTGTTTTCCATCATCAAGGTCACCGCCGTAGTTGGCTTCATGTGAGTCTATCAGATCTGCCCCTCGAATATTTATGATGAGGTGAGGGTTTACTGACTTCATGCAGCATTCTCGGTATCATCCTGACTTGTGGCGGCGGGCCCCATGGTGGATACATTGGTGGAAGATATTGGCATGACCCAGGTGCCTTTCACAACGGCTTCAAGGGTCTTTGCAGTGTTTTCGTGAATGCTGCATTTGCATTTGCGGGTACTGAGCTGGTTGGCCTTGCCGCCGCAGAGACCGCGAATCCTCGGAAATCGCTCCCGACCGCCGTCAAGCAGGTGTTCTGGCGTATCACCCTCTTCTACATTGTGTCTCTTACCTTGGTCGGCCTCCTTGTGCCCTACAACGATTCTCGACTGCTCGATGGATCGTCTAGCGCCGATGCCAAAGCGTCCCCGTTCGTCATCTCCATTGTGAATGCGGGAATTTCTGGACTGCCTTCTGTTATGAACGTTGTCATCATGATTGCTGTGCTCTCCGTTGGCAATGCAGCTGTCTACGGCTCTTCGAGAACCCTGGCGGCCCTGGCTGAGCAACAGCAGGCTCCCAAAATCTTTGCCTACATCGATCGCAAGGGCCGTCCTCTTCCAGCTCTCATTGTCGCCTCGGCGTTCGGTTTACTTGGATTCCTGGCCGCTTCCGATAAGGAGTCCGAGGCATTCACATGGATGATGGCCATCTCGGGTCTTTCCTCCATCTTCACCTGGGGCTCAGTCTGCCTGTGCCACATCCGCTTCCGTCGCGCTTGGAAATTGCAAGGACACAGCCTCGATGAGCTGGCTTTCCGGTCCCAGCCTGGTGTTATTGGTTCCTGGATTGGGCTCATCTTCAACTGTCTCGTTCTGATTGCTCAGTTCTGGGTTGGCTTCGCACCCAGCGGCTATGCTGACATGTCAGCTGCTGAGTTGGTTTCCAACTTCTTCTCCAATTACCTTGCTGCGCCGGTCGTGTTGGCCTTCTACATCCCCTACAAGCTTTGGTTCAAGACCCCCTTCGTCCGGGCCAAGGACATGGATCTCCAGACCGGTCGTCGCGATCTCGACATCCAAGCGCTCATCGAAGAGGAAAAGGCGGAACAGGCGGCCTGGCCTGCGTGGAAGAAGGTGTGGAAGTTCTTCTGCTAAGCTGGGTTGGCTTTAAATTTTCCAAGGTGTTGGGGCTTGTTTCATGCTTGGGCTGTGTTTTCTTCCATCGATTTCCCCTTTTGCGCTTGAATAATGTATGACTATGATCATGCCTCCCTCTTCAGAATTATGTCCATAAATTCGCATATTGATCAGCGCTGATTCGATGCATCGGATGGCGAATGTTCACTGTATGAGATCATGTACTCGACGAAGACCGTCATCACTATTAGGAACTGAAAGAAGATATCTTGACAATGAACGAATTGAGATCAATTGTATGGATTTTCGTGTTTAGATCAATGATATAGACTCTAAGAATAGAAACATGTCGACTTTGTGGTGCCAAAAAAGCAACATGACAGCAACTGTCGGCAATGCCGTGTTTTGGATCTGCTGCCAATCTCCAGGCTTGGCGTGTTTGCACCTGGAGACCAACAGACAAGTAAGGAACCAAAAAATACCTACGGAGTATTGATGGCGTATCTACGCTGTCTATACATACAGGGGAAGATCAGTGGGTGCAGATGTGCCAGATTACTAACGCCTTGTCGACCACCAGTTCTCCTCCTTTGTGTCTAGTGGAAGCAATCGTCTTCGTAGCCTTCCTTCCTGGGTAATGATCTGAGAGTTCGGCTCTTTTCCTCTCCCATTATTTTGGGTGACCGGTGCTGCTATGGGTCTTCCCAAAATTCCCACCAGCCCTAAAGAACTAGGAAACATCAGGCGTGGTTGGGGGAAATCAATCTAAGACAAGCTGTAATAGCGTAATATTTCACGGAGCCCCCAAAAATAGCCACCCGGCAACCACACGTGATAGCTGAGGCGCCAACGGTCTAGTTTCAGGTCGGTAAAGCGGTAAATTACGCATGACGGAGAAGCCCAAGAAGAGCCGGGCGAGAAAGTTGCTTTTCCTTTCCAAAAGATCTCGGCCAACCTTGAACCTAAGATCCAGTCTCCCCTGTTGTCATCCGTCTGGCTGTCTCATACTGCAACTAACTAAACTTCCACCCACCCCCCGTTGCAATTTGACCACCTTTTTCCTTTTTAACGTTCCTTCTATCTTCTCTCTCTCTCTCTTTTCTGCTTTACTATTGCTTGTTCACGTCTTCTCTTGTACTCCCCTTGTTTCTCACGCTTTCGACCCAATTTACACCCCCCTCTCCTCACCAACCTAACTGGTCTCCTGTAGCCGCCCTCGCATACCCGTCACCGGGCCTATGTCTCCTCGCAGCCGCTGTGTGCCACTATAGCATCCCGTCAGAGGTGGTTATTTATCCGGCGCTTGCAAAACAGAGCTGGTTTCTCTCCGTTGCTTCTAGGCATTCTTATCGGCATTCCTCTTAACGCAGCGTCTTTTTTGGTGGTGGTGCATCGGAAAGTTTACACTGGTCGCCTAGAGTCGGTGACGAACGCCGGCCGTTTCCCTCTAGGTTCAATTTCGCTCTCAGCTTGATCGCGCACATCGCTTCAAGTCCGAACCAAAGCAATTCTCCGTTGACGTCAGCTTGCCTGGTTCCTTCAATATGCCTGGTTTCGCGGATTCGTTCTGGACCCCCGACTACGCCACCGGTCTGGGGGTGCTTTACGGGAAACTCCAACAAGGCGCCGTCGAGAACAAGCAGATCATCACTATTGCTTCTATGCGCGCAGATGCGGAGGAACAGTATGGTCTGAAATTGGGGGATATTGCGCCGACCGTGGATCGGGTCACGCAAACGGGATTCGGAAAAGATGACGGGGCAAGCGTGAGGAAGGTTGGTACTTCTCTACTCGTGCGGAAGGCTCTGATCTCGGTGGTACTAATATCAGGTATTTCTGATTCTAGGCTTACGAGGGAGTTCGCACGGAAATGGTCGAGGCATCCAAGAACCACCAGAAGATCGCGTCGAACATTCGGGAGCTAGTCGTCAATCCCTTCAGGCGTTGGTGCGACCAGCACGAGGCTCGAATCCAAAATTCCCACGATGATCTCCAGGCTCGAATCAAAGAACATACAAAGCAGGTGGAGCTGGTCAAGAAGCTCCGAAGCCATTATTTCAACAAGTGTCGTGTGGTTGAAGATCTGGAGGAAGAAAACAAACTTGCTTTCCAGGCCCCCGAAACGAGTCCGAAAATCAAGCCCACCCCCAAGATCGTTTTGCCCGAAGAACAGGAGGAGGAAGAACCCGTGGAGATTGGCGATCGCATCTACCCTCCGGAGGATTTGAAGAAGCTTCTGACACATATGCTGGAAACCATCAAGATTGGCGAGGTCAAGGTACCGATCATTGGCACATATCAGAACACATCGACCGGTGCGGATATTGTGGATTATACCCAGAAGTACCTGAACGGAACTAGTATCACCTATTCGGAGAGAATCGGGCAGGATCTCGTTGATAATGGGTTTCTCCGCCTGGTCGGCAACATGGGCAGCACCTTCGCGAACAGCTCCAAGATGCGCTACCAGTGGCGCCCTAAGGTGTTCCAGATCACCGGTGTCCCAGAGAAGAAGAAGCCTCTTATGCGCGTAACTTCTGTGGCAACAAGTGAGGACGGCAGTGAGTCTCCGCTGACCTCTGTTTCTGAGATGCTGGCCGGCTGGAATCCTCTCAACAACCCCTACCCCAACGAGACACCGGCGGAGAAGTTGCGCAGGGAAGCTCGCGAGGCCGATGAACGGTACAAATCCGCAGTACGCAAGCTGGACATGATTAGATGCAAGCTTGAGGAGGAGGTTGTTGAAAACTTGCGCTTCATGGAGCAGTGTGAGCTTGATCGCCTCAAGGCAATCAAGGCTGTGATCCTGGATTTCTCGGGCGCCATCAGCAATGTCATTCCCAACCTGCAGAGCACGGTTGACCACATGATGCTCTACCAAGAGACCATTCAGCCGCTAGGCGATCTTCGTTACCTTTTAGAGAACTACCGGACCGGTGGTTTCGTACCTCGTGTGCAGGCGTATGAGAACTACTACGGATCTGTGGAAGGTATGCACTCTGCCGACTGGATATAGAGAGGCTTCGGTGTTTGCTAACCCGTTTCAGATCAAAATTTCGGTGTTGACCTTGAAGCAAGAGCCAGAGCCGACCGCAAGCGGGTTCCCATCGTGGTCACCACTCTGCTGACCTACCTGGACAATCGTAAGTTGGCATAGACTACCGCTTTGGAATGCTTTAAATCTAACTTGGGTAGGCTACCCTGACCTTGAGGGTGACGAGGCACGACGTGCGATCTGGCTTTATGATGTGCCTTTAGCAGCGACACACCACCTCCGTAGCGCATTGAACAACAGCAAAGCGGATTATAACGAAATCTTGGAGAAATACGAAATCCCCATCATCGCGAGTGTTCTAAAACTGTACCTCCTTGAGTTGCCAGGTTCGTACACATCCTTACCTTTACTTCCATGATACAAGACTAACAGCTGCCGTAGACTCTCTGGTTTCTTCTCAAGTTTACGAAATTGTCAAGACGATCTACTCGACTACTGCTCATGAGACCACGGAAGAGGGCCGCATCAAGGTCCTGCAAAGCACTCTTGGACAACTCCGTCTCAACAACATTGCCACGCTTGACGCTATTATGACCCATTTCACGCGCTTGATTGACCTTACATCTGCCGACGAAACTTATGTCTCTGCACTTGCTCAGACGCTGTCTCCTTGCATCCTCCGTCCCCGCACAGAAAGCAGCCTTACGATGAACGAACGGCACAGCTACCGCCTCATCCGCGATCTATTCGCTCACAAGGATGCCATCTTTGGTGAACTGAAACGCCAGTCAAGTGCCCTGGGGGTCAGTGGATCCACCAGTCGTCCTCGCGCCATCAGCACGGATGAGAGCAACCGTCGGGCCGCAATGGAGGCCCGGAACCGTGCTATTCTCGACCGCAGCCGTGCCAATAGCCCGGCTGCGCCCCAGAAGCATCGCCGCGACCGTTCCAGCGGCGCTTCGGAGACCCGACGTTTCCCCGTCAACGTGACGAGTCCCACTGAAAGACGGACCATCACCCGTAGCAGCCTGGATGTTCCCATCAACAGCGAATCTCCCACTGCTGCGGAGCAGATGACAAGCGTGAACATCAACGGTCCTGAGCCCACCACTAACGGCACCTTGAGCGAATCTCCTGTTTCCGCTGCCGCCAGCACAAGCCCCTCATCGGGTAGTGCCAGTCCTCCCCCTGCCGCGGAATCGGACGCTTCTGTGACCCCAACCACAACTCCCACCCAAGATACCGAGAAGCGCTCGTCGACGATCTCCCGGTCTAGCGTTTCCTACACTCGCAAACCCGGCCTCGGAAACCGTTCCAGCTTCCCGACCGTTGCAAGCACGGAGAGCGGCACAGACAGCAAGCGCAGTAGTCTCGCCGAGACCGAGCCGAAGGGCGTCACATTGGAAGACAAGCCAATGGACGATGACTAGACGTGTCTATGACTTATAGAAGCCTCCTACCTGTCTCACTCCAAGAGAGGAGATGGCAGAGCCAGGCTCAGAAAAGAATGTTTTGTTACCTTTATCATATCCTCTTTTCTTCCAAGGAACGAACGATGACGCTGCCGCCACCAATTTCCCGGGGAATACAAGGCAAGACAAGAGAAACACCGGGGGGCCTACGATAATACCAAGGGTACCGACTAGCATTGCTGACTTCCGTAAAAAATAAGCCTTGACCCCTGGACTCGCCTTCATACACGCAACCCAACAAGCACCATCTCAACCTAAAGCAGGTCTTATTGCTTGAGAATAGTGTCTTGTGTCGTGCGTGTATTTTGCTTGTGTTTCCATTGGCGGCGGCCCTGTTGAATTTGTTAGGTTCTTTTTGTCATCAGCTATCCATCTATCTACCTATCTACATCTATATGCCTCTCTTTCATCTTTCTTTCCCCTTTCACATACCCAACATCTTTTGTTGCTCCTCCTTTTCCGATCCTTTTGTGTTCTCACTTGATTGTGGTCATTGTACGTTATGTATGCATAGCTGCTCTGCTCTGTTGTGTTCAACTTATCTCGTCTTGTATTTTTCTTCTCTATCCATTTGACCTCGGTTAAGTTGGTCTCTTTTCTTTTTGCCTCTATAAGCGATATACTTTGCTGCGGATTCCTATTGTCCAGTTCATTGTATAGCATCATATCATATATCACGTCACATGCAAAGTCGACATGTAGAAAATTTACGTTCTGAATTTAGCTTCTTTTTTTCATGCGTAATTGATATTCATTTGTTGTAAGCTGTCATTATCATTTACTAGTTGTATGTATGTAACGCCGTATGCCAATGCGGGGAGTATCGCTAAGTGGATATGTGCATATGGATCTTTTTTTATCCAACGCCAAAAGAATGGGCTAACTGCCTGCAGTAGACATTCAAAAGTGCAAGCACGCTGGTTTTTGTACAACAAAAGGAACAGAGAGAACGTGTTTACAGCCCTTGACCGGTGAGCAGTCGCCTGAGGATACCTTCTCCCGCTCCGGATAGTTGCGTCTCAATCTCTTTCTGAGAGACGAAGCAGACTAGGCTCTGTTCATCCAACGCCTTGCTGGGCGTCATTGGGCCGTGGAGCTTGGAAGGACTGCGTCTCAGATCTGATCCGCCGGCGACTGTGCCACCCCGACCGCGGCCCTGGTATTCACCCACAAGGCCCATCGTTTCCAGGTTGCTCAGCACGTCCTTGAATTCGGTAGAGGTAAGTGGATGTAGGATGTTGTCTTCCCGACACAGGGTACAATATGTGTCGTACACTTGCTTGATCGTCGGCGCCGAATGCTTGGTCTTGGATGGGGTGCCCGGAAATTCACCTTGCCGCCGCTTCCGGTCCAGAGCAATCAAGGCACAGATGGCTGCCTTCTGCTGAAGGTTGAGCCCCTGTAGGCGCTGAACTGTTCCCTGCCCGAATGCCGCCGAAGTGATGCGCGCAACATGCGCAATGCTGGCTCGCGGCGCTGTGATAGCGGTGTAAGATAATGTTGGTGTCTGTTTAGGTGAAGAAGACTTTGACGAGGAGGAAAGATTGTTGTTTTCGACAAGGATTGTTTTCGACGGGCTCTCGGGGTTGGAATTCTGGGCCTCGAGCTTTTTGAGCGCTTCCTGTTCAATGAGATCGATGGCACGCTTGACCAGTTCGAACGCCTTCCGTAGATCGCCAGTCTGCGATGCCACCTTCTTCGAGCAAAGTTGAATAGCTGCTGGCTGGACAAAAGGAACGAAATTGGGGTCCATAGTGTGACCTTCCGGGAGTAAAGAGCGAAGACGATTGGTGATTACGCCGGCAATCTGACCAGCATTGTAAGGCAAAAAGGGAAGCAAGCGAGGCTTCAAGTTCTTGGCTTTCAATTGCGGGAGTGATCGATCAGTCAGATCTAGCGCATTGGCAATACCGATGAGCAAGAGTCTAGACTTTTCCTGCAACGACCACTCAAACAAGGACTGGAGGATGCCGGAATCTGCGGTGAGGAGATGATCAATCTCGTCCAGTGTGACCAAGAACATATCATCTTCTTCGTCGGATGTGAACATCACTCGTAGCCGATCTGGCTCGCTCTTCTTGAAGACATCGTAATCGTTGCAAAGATCCCCGATAAGCCTGCTATAGACGTCACGAGCACCCCGCATACTCGCGCAATTGAGATGTGCGATTTTGAGAGACTTCAAGTCCATATCATGGCACACCTCCTGTACCAAGGCACTCTTTCCAGTGCCAGGGGGACCACTAACATACAGACAACCACCTTTGCGCGAATCAACCCCATCTTGTATAAACGAGGTCAGTTTCTCCCGTTCGGTATCCCGACCAACTATCCGAGTCGAAGTTGCACCCCGTGCAAACATCTGCCTTGCTTCGGAGTATATGGTTTGCGCAGTGGTTGGCGTCGATATGTGTCGGGGCGTGCGTGGAGTCATAGATTTTCCGCCAATCTGAACGCGGTGTTTCGGTGTTGTCGGGGGAGGTGAGTCGAGTGCATCGCGGAATCTTGATTTCGAAGGTGTCTTGAGCTCAACCGGTGTCGAGTTTTCATCTACAACGATTAGTTTTAGCTCAAAAGAGACCAGAGGAGAAAACCAACCATTGACCGGATGTGTAGCATGGTTGCGCTTAACAGGTGATATGGCCGCTTTGCCAACCTGTACAGTACGCTTTGTCTGTCCACTTTCGGCTGAACCATTTGTTGATTCTTCCTGGGGCTCTTCTTGAATAGCGGTGCCATTGCCATTTCTCGTCCGTGACCGGAGTTGGCGCGGTTGCGGTGCAGGGGACTCGGTTTCTTCACGGACGCGAGATTGTTGCGTCCGGCGCCTGCTTGCTCGACGCACTGGTAATGATGGGACTGATACAGTGAGATGTCAGCAATATGATTCAAGATGAATTGCGAAGAAAGTGAGGAAAATGGGAGTCGTACCTTCCGGTTCGATAGCACCTCGCTGGCGCTTACCGAGGACCGAAGCAGCCATGTTATGATAGGTCCAAATAAAATGAGCAAGAGCAACCGAGATAAACAAGATGAGAAGGAGATAGAATGCTCAATGATGACAGGGAAGGAGCGGTTGGCGGGGAGAAGATTATACTATTAGTAGTAGTTGGAGTGGAGGTACCATCTATCCACGACGATTTTCCCAAGGAGGCATAATTAAAAAGACGCGTCCAGTTAAGGTGCGCGCGTTACGCGTGGCTTGATCTTATCACGTGATAAGATGCGAGGCTGACGCGGTGCGGCCAGTCACGTTTCTTCCCGTGGGGTTCTGCTCTTCTGCTCAGCTGTCCTGGCCTGACTTCTCAGGCGTGCTAACCACAGGGTCGGACCGCGTGATTATCCGCCTGTCCATCGGATGCTGTGAAGTGCGTCACCAATTCTACCTGACGGATAGCACCTAAGTATTAACACCGCGAATTCTGGTTGTTTGTGCTGCATTCCCTTGCACAATCTCCTGGTTTCTGGTTCACCAGTGCGGAGTCCCCTCGAAGATCTCTCCTCCATCGTTCTTATCTTCATATTCATCTATCTTGGAACTATCTCAACTTCATCTCTCCATCTTTGTTAATCACCGCCTAGCACTGACATTGCTGTTTGCAGCTGTTTGCATCACCTTGCCTGTCTTCGACCTTTCTGTTGGGACTCTTGCTGCATACACCCTCCTCCCATCACGGCGATCTCTTGTTTCCCCTCATCTTTCCTCCTTCGCATCGTCCTTAGATCCCTCCCAGTGCCGTGCGCCCTCCATGGAAGGCGACGTGGTAGCACAGTTCACCGAGATCACTGGCTCAAAGCCAGAGCTCGCTACCCAATATCTGCAGCTGACTGATTTCAATATCGAGCAGGCCGTACAGCTTTTCTTTGAGAATGGCGGTGCGCCACTGACTGATGATCCCTTACCATCGGCCTCCACGCCACAGCGAGCTTCTCATGCTGGCGGCTATGGAGATGAGTCCGGGGTAGTCAATCTCGACTCAGATGACGACGTCACAATAGATGAGTCTCGCTCTGCGCCTCGGAACGACCCATCGCACGGCGCTTTGTTCGAGGACGATGCGGCCATGGCTCGTCGCCTCCAAGAAGAGATGTACGGCGGAGGAGATGCCGAAGAGAACGTGCGTGCGCCGATGGCTCGTACGACAGAAACCTTGGTGGGGCCTGAAGCGGACTTTGACGACGGCGATATGCATGCCAGCATATTAGGTCAACTGCGTGCGCGCCAGCAGAGGAACAGTGAGCATTTCACCTTTCTCTTCCATCACTGCCCTTATCAGGTCACAACTAATCTTGCTCTTCCTTAGACCGCCCTGGCATCTTCAACCAGCGAGACACATCGATATGGTCTGGAGAAGACGACACCTCGGAACGTGAACGATTGGCCGCTGCAACCGGAGGAGCTTCTGAGGCGTCGAATAAGTCTAACATGCTAGCCGAAATGTACCGCCCACCCTTTGAAATTATGTCGAGGCTTCCGTGGGATCTGGCTCGTCAGGAAGGTCGCGACAATGAGAAATGGTTGATGGTTAATATTCAGGACCCCTCAGTCTTTGATTGCCAGGTTCTGAACAGAGACCTCTGGAAGGATGCGGGTGTTAAAGACACCGTTAAAGAGCATTTCATCTTCATGCAATATTCCAAGGACGACCCTCGCGCCGGACCGTATCTGCAGTACTACTTTCAGGCGAACGACATCTCGGATAATTATCCCCATATCGCGATTGTCGATCCCCGGACTGGAGAGCAGATGAAGGTCTGGTCGGGGCCTCCCGTGATCAAGGCGTCGGATTTTCTGATCCAAGTCCACGAATTCCTCGACCGATACAGTCTGAAGCACAACGTGAGAAATCCCGTGGCGAAGCGGAAGCCGGAGAAGAAAGAGAAGAGTATCGATGCCATGACTGAAGAAGAGATGATGGAGATGGCGATGAGAAACAGCCTCGGCGATGAGGTGTCGCAGGGCCCAAAGATGGAGGACCCCGACGATCTCACTCGCAGCACTGAAGACGTGAAGGGCAAGGGGCGGGCTGATGATGTTGAGATGGAAGAGACCGAACAACCTGAACATAGCGCCTTCTTGTCCATCCCGGACAATCGACCCCACACAGAGCCCCCTGCCGATCCTGCCACCACCACGCGCATTCAGTTCCGACACCCGTCTGGACGAGTGATTCGGCGTTTCGCTTTGACAGATCCTGTCCAGCGGATCTACGAATGGCTCAAGGCTGATCCGCCCTTGGCCGATAAAGCCGGCCTGGCGTTTGAGCTGAATGCCATGGGCCGCAATCTGATTGACTCGTTGGATCAGACCGTCGCCGATGCTGGACTGAAGAATGGAACGGTCATGATAGGCTATGTCGAGGAATAGACTGGGACGTGACGCGTTGAGGAAAGACTCGGAATGTCCAGGATGGAGCCCTAAGGAGCTGTCAGGACTGGGGCCTGTCGGTTCTTTCGGGTCGCTTCGCTCCTCTGAGGATGGATGCCTTTATTTACCACGGATGAGCATCTATCTTCCTGGAAGCAGAGCACCGACATCAGGACTACTGAAAGGTTCTTTTCAAACATGTAGATCGGGTCATGCTTTATCTAGTAATTGTCCTCTACCTGCGAGCCTGCATAAAGAGGAGACCTAATGGCTTCATGAGAAAGAAATATAAGAAGAATTAACAGGTTCATCCATGGTATGCCCTTTTCTCATTCAGGGCATTTCCCTATAAGTAGTAGTACTCGAGTTGGCGATAGGCAACTCGTGTCTTCACCGCCTGCCCAAGACAGGCATCCAGAGATGGTGGGGGTAATTTTAAAAACCAACCGGACTCACCGCCCAGCCAGAGACGACCCCGCGTTGCTCCTCAAGCCAATCAATCAGTGGCCGGTATTCGGGTGGGTATTTTTGGTAATCGCCGGTTTCCTGTTCCTGGTTTCGTTGGTTCCAACTTGTTCTCCAATTGTTATGGTTAGTTATTGTTGTTGTTGTTGTCGTCGTTGGTTCTTCTGCTGCTTCTGGTTCTCTTCTTCTTCTTGTTGTTGTTTACATGCAAGGGAATCAACTCCCTCCCTCCCAATTCTTCCATCTATTCCCACCTGCCTAGCTTAATCGCCTACGTACCTCATCCCTCCAGCCCTTGCGCCCTGTTCCTTTCCGTTTCAACCCACGCAAGGATCGGTGGCTGTACCCATTCTTCCTCCTCTCTTTCCCCCTCCGCCTCCCTCGGAGACACACAGACACTCCAGCCAGCAAACTGTCGGTTGCCGGTTGTCATCCCCAAAACAATCGTAGTCGAGCGTCAGCTTGTCTCCCCGATGCATTCTACCGAAATCCTAATTAGCATCTCTCCTTGAGCCGCAATCCCTGATTGATTGAACTGATCGATCTATTTCGGAAAATCATTCAATGTCTCCTTTCTCTACCTGTTTCCTATCTAAGCCCTACCTCCACCTCCTAGCCTAGCTTAGGCGATAGGTATGTCGCCCTTGATCCTCCACAACCGCCCGGGCGAAGCTGCCTCCCCATAATCCGATTCCTTATATGTTCTCGGTCTTCCGCGCATGTGATGCTCGCATCCCACCACAAATCTTCTCCGCTCGCTTCATGAGAGACGCTAATTGCCACTTGCAAAAGTGCTGCAGAACCGGGCGAGACGATTGACTTCTACATCCTTTTCCCGCCTGCGGTTAGTCACAGTCAAGATGGAAGGCCTAGTGGATCCGGAGACGATCTACATGAAGCAGAACTGCATCGGTACGTACTCGGGCATGGTGTGATTCATCTTGCCGCGCAATCAGACTCTCCTAACTCAGTCATACCGTGGCAGGCGGCGGGAGCTTCGGACGGGTCTATAAAGGGTATGTATGCTCAGGCACCTCTCTCATCTTGCTCTGATTGCGCATTATATCGAGGTCCTGTCGGCTTACACTGCCATTACTCGCAGCGTTGATAAGCGTACCGGTGCCTCTGTTGCTATCAAGATCATCGATGTCGAGAACGCCGAAGATGAGGTGGAGGATATCATTCAAGAAATTGCCATCTTGTCGGAACTCAATTCTCCTTACGTCACTCGATACCATGGGTCCTTCTTAAAGGGGTCCAGTTTATGGATCATCATGGAATTCTGTTCCGGTGGCAGTTGCTCTGATCTGATGCGCCCGGGAACCATCCCAGAGGAGTATATCATGATCATCATAAGAGAGCTACTCCGAGGGCTGGACTATCTACATAGCGATAAGAAGCTGCACCGAGATGTCAAAGGTACCACCTGATCCTGCTCGCCGTAATCCCCGCTTAATGGAGACTAATATCAGCGCCAGCTGCAAACATCCTGCTTACCTCGAACGGCCAAGTGAAATTGGCTGATTTCGGAGTTTCCAGTCAACTGTCAGCCACAATGACGAAGAAGAATACTTTCGTGGGTACCCCATTTTGGATGGCCCCGGAGGTGATTAAGCAATCTGGATACGACTACAAGGCCGATATCTGGTCCCTCGGAATTACTGCGATTGAGTTGGCGAACGGAGAGCCTCCTTACTCGGACATTCATCCCATGAAAGTATTATTCTTGATTCCCAAGAACCCCCCGCCCACTTTACAAGGCGACTACAGTAAAGCGTTCAAAAACTTTGTGGAACTTTGTTTGAGACGAGATCCCAGGGAGCGGCCATCCGCCAGAGAGCTGCTCGAGCACCCGTTCATCAAGAGAGCAAAGAAGACCACCTATTTGACCGAGCTAATTGAACGCTACGAGCGCTGGAACGCCATTCACGGGAATAGGGGGGCTGATGATGAAGACGTTCAGGAGCCTCCACCAAAGACTTCTCCTCCTGAGGATGAAGATGATCTGTGGGACTTTGGCACCGTGCGGCCGGCAGGGAGAGCACCCCCTCTCAAGACGATGAAAGAAGCGGACATGAATGCGAGAAGCCATGAGGCCAATGAGTGGAACATAAAAGACGAGCACCGTCGAGACATCTTACGGCCCAAGAGCAATATGCCTTCTACACCCCTGCAGACGAAGAACATGCCTAGCGCTATGCCCAAGCCATTGTCGCCCACCAAGGTTCCCTTACCACCTTCGCCCATCAAACACACATCAGATGTCACACCTCAGACACCTTCACACCTACAACAGCCGGTCTCACATCAACCAAAGGGGAGTCCCGGTAGCGACTACGATAGAGCTCTGCAACATGCTCTGGCTGAAGATCTGAGCTTCCTCCAGCTTGATCGCTCTCCAGGCCCTCCAACAGCTTTGTCGCAAGCCCGGGGTGCTCCCCCAGGCTTACAGGGATACCAAAAAGCTCCGCAATCACACCTGCCGGAAGTTCCATATTATCAAGGACGCCTGCCAGATCCACCGGCCTCAAATATGGCGAACCAGAACATTAGGCCTGCCACGGAGGCACATCCGCAGCGTCCAGTACATGCACAGCCACAAACACGGCTCCCTCCAGCACCAAGGCATATGTCACCGCCATCCCAACCACCACGGCCGCAGCAAGCGTTGCCACATGGTCCTCGGCCTACATCCTTGAGGCCCGATCCTCTCCACCTCAACACCACAACCGATGGGGCTCTGGATGAAAGGGTACGGGAGAGAGAGGCGAGCCAGGGTCAGATTCAGATGTCCCAGTCGAACGAAATCACAGCTTTGAATAGCGTGATACTACCTGCTCTCAAAGCAGCCATTCGTCGCCGGACGCGGCGCCTAGAGCTTATTTCACGTAACTCAACGAGCGAATATCAAACGCGTGAGGAGTATGTCCATGGAATGATGGAAAACCTGGTGGGCGATATCTGCGGCATGTTTACGAAGCTTGAACGATGGGACAACGAGGCACCTGTGGGAATGGGCGCCCAGGTGACCTCGTTCTTAGAGGGGTTCCTGGAAGAGATTCTTGTCCGAGTTGAGCCTTCTGACTCTGATTCAAACCCAGGCAGAGCTTAAGTGTTGCTCTGGTTTATACTAGCGCATAGCACGAGTGACTGACTAGTCTTACTTCTTGAGACTTTTGCTAGAATAACAGTCATCCCAATTACAGCGGGAACAGCCCATCTGCAGTGGGTCGAAGCTGAAACAGACTGGGCAGATACAGGATATTTGTCGCTACGGACGGACTAACTGAAACCGCTATTTTCACTACCATGGCAGCTATGCATTCCACCTTGGCTTTTGTGTGTCTTGGATTGACTCACATACCTTCATCTTTCTCGCGATACATCCTTCTCTCACACCCGTTCCTGAAACAGAACAAGGCTTGGTGGCGTTCATTTCAGAATTTGCACATTCTCTGCTCTTGGTGCTCTATTCACGATAGGGCACGCATCTCATGGATTGTTCGACTTGGATTCCTTGCTTCATCCCTTTCTCATCTCCACATTACTATCCTGGAATTTTCTGGGCTGGATCCATCTTTGACTTAGTGAGCAGGAGTTTGCCTACTGGAGCCCGGCCTCTGGTTATATTACGTCTCTGGGAGCACGACAATACTTTCAAGACTCATCTCTTCTCTCATTCTCGGTTTCCTTGTCGTATCTTCTTTCCTTCTTTTCCTTTTCTTTCTTTGTCTGCACTTGTAATGGTATCAGAACGATGTGGGGAGTTTATGGAAACTGTTCCTTGTTTGTCTATCAACTGTTCTCAGGGCACCAGAGTACCTAAGTAGTGTGTGCGTGTGTGTATGTGTGATAACTCGAAGAATGAAAATGACAGACATCCCGGCGATGCATTGATTGTCAAGATTGCATCACATCGTGAAACTCGTCATTCATTATCAATCGACATAAATTTATCACTGGAGGGTTTGATAGTACTATACAATCAAGCCAGCTAGTAACATGGACCAGTAGCCTCATGCCGTGCATAAATGCTGGACCACAGCTCAACGCCATTGCCAGCTCTCAGGCTTGATTGACATGTCTCAAGTAGCTGGATGACATGCCGAAGGAGAGTTACGCAAAGCTCTCCATCAAGTCCGCAGCATGGCTTGTGAAAGCGACCAATTGCCTTGAAAACGTCGCAAATCTTCAGATGACAGCTCTTCCTGAAGACATTCCTTCATCCACTCGGACGAAAAAGCCAGTCACTTTCTGGAGTGGGGATCAGATAATTCGTGATATTGAATTCATTGGCGTTAGAATGCGAGCCATCGACGTGATTCGTGTTGTTGCTGCTGCCACTGCCTGTCCCAGTCAATCCGTTGACTGACATGGGGTTGTTGACTGGGTCGCCGATATCCAGGCTCAGGATATCCGTAGCTCGGGCGGCAGGGACACGAGGGACATTGAAGAAGCCGAAGACGTCGAGGTATTCGAGCTCGTTTGGGGCGGGGTTTCTGACCGTCGCTGGTAGTGCAGAGGGCTGGCTGCCGGCTGGAGAGGTGCGGGGTTGTCGGGAGATGAGGAAGTCGAGGTCGAACGCGCAGCGGCGCATGTCTGCTAAGATCTTCACAGTGGATGGAGTGGCTCGTTCCGAGTCGGAGACACCGGATTGTTGGTATTCGCCGTATTCGTCGAGGACTCGCTGCAGGATTGAGCTGTAGCGCTCTGCGACTTTCCAGTGCTTTCCCATCTGGGCTAGGGTGTCGACGAAGAAGAGGATGTCGGGGCTGACGGTATGGGCTATTGTTGACCCGTGGACGAGGAGGAGCCGTGCAGATACCCAGAGGGTAAAGGCAAATGGGGGGCCTAGTTTGTCGAGCATGTTGTTGTCGACGACGAAACGGGTCACGGAGAGGATGTTGTCGACTGCAAGCAGGCATCGCTGGCTTGCGCTGTATGAGGGGGTGAAAATTGGAGATCGGGTGGTAGGGTACGCTGCCGAGGAATGAAGCCGGATAACCGCACTGTATGGAATAACCTTGTTTAGGATCCAGTAGTTCTTGATGCGATTGCATTATGACAGAATACTTACGTTTGGTAAGTGGCATGGAGCTGAACCCAGTCACAATGAATTCCCTTGGTGAACTTGGATCCATTGAACAACCGGGAGGAGTTCTCGTAAGCATATTCGGCTGGGAGGCCGAATTCCCAGGATGTTAACTCGCTGTCTAGCTTGCGGTATGTAGTCTGCCACTCCTCGACATCCGACAAAGCACCTATATCGACAGGCCTCTTCAAGAAAGCATGGATCCGAGAGAGAATGCCCAATACTTCGACATAGAGTCCAAAGCTACCGACATTCTCGGCACGACTCACGTAGTCAGCCCGATCACTCGAACGTTGGAACCATCTTGTTTCCACGGGTTGGTTCTTGAGGAAGTATTCATCTTTACATGGTAGTTTTCGGTCAATATCCTTATCGTCCAGAGCGAAATCAAAAGCGGTTGCAATGGTAGAATATCGGTCCAGGAAATACACCATCCAGAAGAGCCTCCGCCGGCTCTCATCTTCGATCCAAGATTCGGGCTCCGGAAGTGTTACCGCCCTCAGGGTATAGATGGATGGATAACTGGGAGCAATGAGTGAAGATTTAGCCTCCACGGCTAGTCCGAGCTGGACCACTGATCGTGTAATCAGCGCGAGCAGTTTCCATCCAGGAGGGCCGTTGGAAGACCCCACTAAGTCTAGGGCCAGGATCACCAAAGCCTGGAGAGCCTTGACTGATGAGTTCTCTAACCCATAGAGCAGGACTTTCTGTTTGGAAGAGTCATGGTATCGTTTGCGGTTTTGTTCGTTAAGCCGACTGTCGCTGGAAAAGCGAAGAGTGGTTGCAACTATAGCATAGAGCACTGTCCTATCCGCGTCTTCGAGAGGAGAGGGACCAAAGAATGTATCGAGGGTTGTGCGACGATGGAGAATGGGACACCAAGTATTTATGTGTTCAAAGTAGAGGTCCACCAGCGCATACAGAAGATCGTACGGGGGTAGATCGAGCTCTGGATCTGCCAGTAAATGTTCCTGGTTGGCGTACAGGTTGACCGGAACTTTTAGCGATGATTCATTCCCTGTATAATCATTGTCTTGTGAGGCATTATTCGATGAGCGCGGCACCGAAACTGGCGCAGACATTGCACTCGCCAGGTGATTTTGTAAGGTGTTCTTGACCGATATGTCCGAAGGACTGGTAATGGAAGGTTCAGATTGACGCGGTTGGGGAACGATAGATGGAGGATCATGGAAGTAGAAGGCATTATTGGGACTGGGACCCTGGGCCGTCTCTGATGGAGAGCTGTATGAGAAAGGTCCTTGGTGGGAGATATCATGGCTCCTAGTCGGCTGGCTCTGAATGATATGTGTCTCAATCAGGCGAGCCTGCGTTTGAATGACCTCTTCTAAGCGATCTGCATGCCTAGTGAGTAATAATTCAAGTGGATATCCCCAGAAACTTGCGACGCACCTAGCCTTTGTTCCAACTCCTTCCCATAACCTGCCCGTAGCCCGGGCTTTTTCCGCTCTTTGTATTCGCATAATTGGCCATTGCGAGAGCACCATCCACAGCTAGGCTGCGCTCGATCTGCGCATGTTAGCTTCTATACGTATGTAGTAAGGCTTAGAAGATGAGGGGGAGCCTCCGCATAGGTAGGGATACCTACCGCATTTGACCTTTCTTTGCTTACATAGCTCACATCTTAGTCCGTTAGCAGAATGGTCAAGGAAATGGCACCAGCCACAGCTCTCTTAGGCTGGGCATTCCAGATCGTGATGATTGAATCGGAACGCGGCCAATGATGCATAGCAGGATGGGTTCGTGTACGTACGACACTGTGAGGGGTCGTTTGCGTTTCAGCGCACGAGGGACGCTCGACCCATTCTGCGCGACACGATCATTTTCGCTATCGGCAGCGGACCAAGATTCATCCCCGCTGTGATCCCGTTCCAGATCGCCAGCAAGTCGGGATGGTGGTGGAGTCTGTCGAACAGAGACAGCTACAGCTGCTGCTGCAGCGTTCGGCATGGTACTTTAGCGAGTCCGGGGTTTTGTCGGGAGATAAGACAGGTCTAGCCACAGCAGTTTTCGATCAGCAGCAGCGACGAAGCATCCTGGCAGGAGGGGGGCGGAAATCGGTGAAATTGAACCGAATCGAGTTGCTAGCTTTCAGGGATTGTGCGAAGCGAGCGAAAGCGATAAAGAAATCCTAGGAGAAGAATAGGAAAGAATGAAAGAGACGAAGGAGCGTCAGGCTGGAATTGCTTTGAGCCAAGAAAATGGCACGGGGACCCCCGCAAATGATGGCTGGCTATGGCCACCTCCACAACCTTTTCTTCCGTGTGTGAGGAACCGGTTGGTCTGGGGAATTGGGGAACTCACTTTGGCCCTGAGAAAGACGACAATGTGGTCCGTTCACCCGTCCCAGCGTATTTCCAACCAAAACTTTCCCTTTTTCCCTTGTGATTCTGTTGGAGACACTCTCGGGGTAGCATTGCCCCGAGGCATACACCAGCCGAGGGGGAAAGTCTGCCGCTTGCCCCTCGAGGCCGAGTTGCTCGTATGCTTTCAAATATCCTCCATTTTCCCCTTGAGAAAGTTTATCTCTCTCTTACTTTTTTTCTTTTTCTTTTGCTTCTCATTCTCTAGAATCTTTTCGTGATCTCCTCGACACCCTATCTGCTGAACTACTGCCAACATGGGCTCTACCGGACAATTTCCCCGCATCAAGGAAATCCGCACCTTCATCATCGATGGAGTAGGATCTGGAGGTGATTACCACAATGTAAGCTCAACAGTATCTGGACAATTATAACCACATAACAGACCGCTAATTTTCATTCGTCTCAACAGGTCAAAGGAGGTCACTGGTTGATCGATAGCAATATCTCCACCCCCATGACTCGCTGGGCACAATACCGTGGCTCTCGCACATCATGGGGTATCAACGTCTTGGGCTCCTTCTGCGTCGAGATTGAAGCTACCGATGGGACCAAGGGATTTGCCACGGGATTCGGTGGTCCTCCGGCCTGCTGGCTGGTCCACCAACACTTTGAGCGCTTCTTGCTCGGTGCAGGTATGAGCTACCAGGCTGAGTCTCCTACGATGAGCCCGACACTAATCTGTATTCCCTCTACTAGACCCCAGAGATACCAATGACCTGTTCGAGAAGATGTACCGGGGATCGATGTTCTATGGCAGAAAGGGTCTCCCTGTTGCCGTCATCTCGGTGATTGACTTGGCCATCTGGGACCTTTTGGGCAAAATTCGCAACGAACCCGTTTACAAGCTCATTGGCGGTGCTACCCGGTCGCATTTGGACTTCTACTGCACTGGCCCCCAGCCTGCTTCGGCCAAGGCTATGGGTTTCTCTGGAGCCAAGGTCGCCCTGCCCCATGGCCCTGACGAGGGTACGGAAGGATTGTTGAAGAACATCGAGTACCTCCGCAAGCAGCGGGAATCTGTCGGTCCCAACTTCCCTCTGCGTGTCGACTGCTACATGTCTCTGAACGTTCCCTACACCATTGAGCTTGTCAAGCGTTGTGAGGCGGAAGGAATCAACATTGACTGGTGGGAGGAGTGCTTGACTCCGGATGACTTCGACGGTCATGCGCTTCTGAAGAGAGCCCACCCCACGGTCAAGTTCACCACCGGAGAGCACGAGTACTCGCGGTACGGTTTCCGAAAGCTCGTTGAGGGTCGTAACTTGGACATTCTGCAGCCCGACGTCATGTGGGTTGGTGGTATGACGGAGTTGCTCAAGGTCGCCGCTCTTGCCAGCGCCTACGACCTTCCTGTTGTTCCTCACGCATCTGGTCCTTACTCCTACCACTTTGTGGTTTCGCAGCCCAACTCCCCCTTCCAGGAATATCTCGCCAACTCTGCCGATGGACACACGGTTGAGCCCGTCTTCGGCAACCTCTTCCTCAACGAGCCCATTCCTACTAAGGGATACCTGGATGTTTCGATCCTGGACAAGCCGGGCTTCGGCCTCGAGCTCAACCCTGCTGCAGCTCTTATCCCAGCGGCTTCGATCCTCACCCCAGCGCCCCAGAAGGCATTGGCTGCTCCTGCTGAGAACCAGCAGGAATCTAACGGCACGGCTTGAAACAGTGTTTCGACGAAGATCTTAACGGCTCTCTTATAAGATGCTTGATGGCATATTTTTTTTTACCTGTGATAAGATTTAGCATTTCCTACGTATGTATACATGATTATTTCCTGTTTCAAATTTTTTTTCAGAACCATAGATAGGGGCAATGGAACAATCCTCAACATGAATCCTCCGGTGTGGGGTAAATGCCGAATGTGGGGGTGGTCTCGGGGTAACAATCCCACGAGAAGCCCGAGAGCGACTCCACTCCAGCGTAGCTTTACTCTTTTGCTATCTTTGTAATTGAATCTCCCCGGCGGGGTTGACCAGAAATATCAGCACATAGACGAGTACTTGATTCAGGACTAAAGCTCGCATTATCCCTTAATTCAGATTCTCAAATTCCTCCCGAGTCATCCCCCAATCGACCATCAATCAGAAAGCAACAACAAGAACAACTATCACAAGAATGCCTCTTCCCCAGATCCTAGTCGGCAAAGTCGCCGCCATCACGGGCGGTTTGACCGGTATTGGCAGGGTAAGACAGATACAGACACAAGAAACAAGAGAAAAATAATCACAAGGAATCCCCAATGTGTGCGAATTCTAACAGATGATCTTTCTTTTCCTAGGCCATCGCCCTCGAATACCTCCGCCACGGCGCCAAAGTAGCCGTAAACCACCTCGGCGGATCCAAAGAAGAGCCCCTCATTGAAGCAATGCGCAAAGACGTATCTGAGGTTATCGGAGCCAGCAACGACAGCGAGCAGAGCAGCAGGTTCCTCCTGGTCGCAGGCGACGTAACACAGCCCGAGACTGGACGGGAGTTCGTGGCGAAGGCCGTGGAGGCCTTTGGACGACTCGATGTGTTTGTGAGTAATGCGGGAGTGTGCAAGTTTGAGGAGTTTCTCGAGTAAGTCGTTACCCACCCCTCCCTCTCTCCCTTTGTAACTTCCTCTCTATTTTTTGTCTACGTTCTGAAAAGAGCCCAATTCTAAATGAATGCCTTTATGTTGATTGGCCTGCGGTGTATAGAGTCGACCCCCCTCTCCTCGGCCACACCATCAACACCAACCTATCCGGCGCGTTCTGGGCAACGCAAGCAGCAGCACGACAGATGGCGCTGGCGCAATCGCCGCCTGGTGGCTCGATTATCGGGATCAGTTCCATCTCTGCGCTTGTCGGGGGTGGGCAGCAGACGCATTACACGCCCACGAAGGCGGGTGTGCTGAGTCTGATGCAGTCGTGTGCGGTTGCGTTGGGCAAGTACGGCATCAGGTGTAATGCGCTGCTGCCGGGGACCATCCGGACTCAGCTGAATGATGAGGATATGAGTGATCCAGTGAAGAGGACGTATATGGAGGGGAGGATTCCGTTGGGACGGTTGGGCCAGCCGCCGGATTTGGCGGGGCCGGCGGTGTTTTTGGCTTCTGAGGAGTTGAGTGGTTATGTGGTAAGTTTGATTCCTTGATATGGGTTTGTGATTTGTGAAGAGGGTAGTACTAATGTGATTTGGATAGACTGGAGCGCAGATACTCGTGGATGGTGGGCTTTTTGTGAACCTTCAGTAACTCACTCCAAACAATGATGTGATATTATAATGATGATGGTATCTTTGATGTGAAAATACTTTGGTCGTGGCGATCACTGAGTGTACATACATACATACATACTTCTGGCATATGAATTTGCATAAAGACTGTCTAAATATCAATGCCATATGCTTTGACTGCAACTCCACCCCATACACCCTCCTTCTGCTCCTGGGACAAGCCTCTCTTCTCCAAGATGCCCTCTACCACCCTCTTCCACCGTCTCCAGGCAACTGCACTGCCACCTCCACCCACATTACACACCGGCCAGTCCGACCCAAACATGACTCTGTCCGGCCCGAACGCATCAAAGACCACATCCGTCCATAGCTGGACCTGGTCGACTAGAGAAGCAATATCTGGCTCCGATTCCGCCGTCAGCGGAGGAAGCTCCGAGAAACCACCGGAAAGCTTCATATACGCTGTCGGATGCTGTGCCATGGCTGTGATCAGAGAGCTCCACTCCAGGAAGTCAGGATGCGTGGCTATCGAGTCGGGCGAGGTGTACGGAAGACGAAGGTTGGGCTTGCACAGGTGGTCTGTAGAACAGCTCAGCTCGTTAGCAACAAAGCAAATCACAACAACAGAAGCAGAAAGTTGATGGATGGATGGAATGAATGGATGGAATGAACATACTAATAACAATTTTGATCCTATCCTTCTTGTCCCCTACCCCCTGATAAACCTTGTTCATCATCTCCGCCGCCTCCCTCAACTGCCAAAGACCACCTTGACGCGCATCCACCCCCAGATCAAACGCCAACTGCTGCTGTCCCAGCCACTTCAACCCATCAATGAAATCAGGCTGTAGCATGACACCACTCGGCTTATCCTGAACGAGATACCGCACTCCGCGGACCTTCTTGAATACTTCTTCTGAGCGAGTTCTCTCTTTCACTAGAGACATGTACTTCTCTAGTGCTGCAGGACCCCCAGGGACAGGTGCCCACGGCACCATGCCCAGACAGAGTTGGCGATCTACATCCTTGTGTCCTTCGCCGGGAATAGGGTCCCCGGTGATGATGCGGGCAATGAAGGAGACTTCGTCAAGGGCATGGGACCAGCCACGGTTGGGATCGGACTCTTCAATTGAGGAGACCCGGTCGGTCTCGAGGAAGATAAAGCCCCGGAGGTAGAGAGGATCTGCTGCTGCTGCTGCTGTTGTAGTTGTTGTTACGGGGGATGTGGGAGTGGAGGCTGTTGCGAGGCGATATTCGTCGACTGAGTGCTGGGATCCTAGAGGACTGGAGGGGGTATACCAAGCCAGCGTGGGGAGATGTGATGCTGGGAAGAGATGGATGTGGGAGTCGATGATCGGGGTTGGCATTGTTGGGAAATGTTTCTTTCTTTTGGTGCTTGTGAGGGGTTAAAGTGGTGATAACTTCCCGAGAATGCGGGGTTGAGTAGTACTTCCTGGGATGGATGAAGAAAGGGAAGATAGTGAGGACTACAGGATTGAAGCAGAGACTTGTCAATCACTAGCATACAAGTGAGAACTGAGTAGCTATCGAAGGAGGGAAACTAGTAATTCAGCTCTAGTGGACATCATGCAATTCGAGTCAGCAGGGAGGGGATGGTCGGGGAGGCATTAGCCCGAGCGCTGGCAGGCCAGAATCCCATCTGCGACCAACCAATCTTCTCTTTTTCACTCTTTGCTTCCCTCTCGCACTGGCCAGACTCCTTGGCAAATACTGAGGACCTTCGGCAGCTCCAGTAAACAGATTTCTTATATATATACCGGGGTACTAACAGCTCTGGGCTTGTCCGACCTTGTGCTCGATAGTTTTGTGTTCTTCATCTCCACGACTGAACCACAATTTTCGGGCAGTCCGTGGATCCTCGCCAATCACACTCCGCGACAGATACGATCTGACTTCTAAAATGCGGGGTTCATTCAACGAGGATGCCTAGGTAGAAGTGGCGCAAGTGATGGCTTCTCGTTTTACTGGCACTTGGCAGATGATGTTCTCTGGATGATGCCAAAAACAAAAATAAGAAAAAGAGGGGTTCGGTGGATGACAATGTGACTCGCCTCCAGCTCGTGCCTCGGTTACGGCTACTTGCGAACCTCCATTGCTTCTTCCTTCCCAGTGAGGCCGCGAATCGATTATCCACACCAGCATGCGATGGGCGGTTCTTGGCCCGTCTCAACAATGATCCATCAGGATGATCCCAGTCCGTTTAGCGCGTCGACTGGGTCCCCCAGTGATAAAGAGATGCGGCACCCTTGATCTGCAGGCTCTGAGTCTCGCTCCTCGCACTACTCTTCTTCATCATCCCTCCTTCCTCCCCGTGCAACACCGAAGATATCTGAACACTACGAAGATGACTAGGTCTGTTGATGATGCCAATGGCGGTGCCGCTGTGCTGGAGATCCCGGCAAAGCAGAAGGCTGCCATCTATGACCAGCCGGGAACTGTCTCCACCAAAGTCGTGGAGATAGATGTGCCCGAGCCTGGTGCGGGGGAAGTCTTGATCAATCTGTATGTGGTGTAGCCTCTTCTATCCCCGATCGGACATGATGTATATTCAGTCAACGAGTACATCCGTCAGTCTAACGGCGAATTGTAGGACCCATTCGGGCGTCTGTCATTCCGATCTGGGAGTGATGACCAACACCGTAAGTATATAGGCGTCCCTCTACATCAAGCACCCTTCTAACTCGTCCAGTGGAGGTCCCTTCCTTACCCCACACAGCCAGGCCAAATTGGCGGCCACGAAGGTGTCGGTAAGATCGTTAAGCTTGGCCCAGGAGCCGAGTCTTCCGGTCTGAAGATCGGTGACAGGGTAGGAATCAAATGGGTCGCCAGCGTATGCAAGAGCTGCGGTGCGTATACGGTCATCTTGGCCCCATAATCGCAAGCAGGCCTATACTGACGATGCCAATTAACAGAACCATGCCATGCGGGCGCCGACGGAATCTGCTTCAAGCAGAGGGTTTCCGGATACTACACCCCCGGCACATTCCAGCAATACGCCCTAGGCCCGGCCAACTACGTGACGCCAATCCCGGACGGCCTCCCATCAGACGAAGCCGCACCGATGCTCTGCGCCGGCGTGACCGTCTACGCCGCCCTCAAGCGTAGCAACGCCCGACCAGGCCAATGGGTCGTGATCTCCGGCGCTGGCGGTGGCCTAGGCCACATAGCCGTGCAACTAGCAAGCAAAGGCATGGGGCTCCGAGTGATTGGAGTCGACCACGGCAGCAAAGAAGAACTAGTGAAGGCCTCCGGTGCTGAGCACTTCGTCGACATCACCAAGTTCCCATCCGACGACAAGGGCCAAGCCATTGCGGACCATGTCAAATCCCTCGCCGGTGGCCTGGGAGCTCACGCCGTGGTCGTGTGCACCGCATCCAACGCAGCCTACGCCCAGGCAGTACCATTTCTGCGCTTCAACGGTACCCTCGTGTGCGTGGGCATCCCTGAGAACGAGCCGCAACCTATTGCGACCGCATTTCCTGGGCGTATGATCGCTCAACATTATACCATTACCGGGTCGGCGGTGGGTACGCAGAGAGACGCAATCGAGACGCTGGATTTCGCGGTGCGGGGAATCATCAAGGCCCATTTCCGAACGGAGAAGATGGATGCATTGACGGGCGTTTTCGAGGAGATGAGCCAGGGGAAGTTGCAGGGGAGGGTTGTTCTCGATTTGTCTTGATGGGATCGTCTGTGTCTGTCTGTGTCTTTGTGCTGGGGCTATTTTCGGAGTTAGTTAGCTGGTCAATTCAACAAACACGATGATGTCTGAATGAATACACCCAAAGAAGACACGATCAAGTAAAAACCAGTAAGACAAATGATGGTTTCATGACCAGACGAACAAAGACTGACAGACCACGACCACATAGACAGCAAGTAAGTAGTATGCGAATGAACGAACACAAAGGACTCACTCGCCCACCCAAGTAACCACCATAAAAAAAAGATGACAAAAATAGTCAGTCCAAAAGGAGAAAGAAGAGAAGTGAGGAAAGAAAAAGATAAAGAAAAAGGAACAAAAAAGAATGACCGACGCAGGACTCGAACCTGCAATCTCTTGATCCGTAGTCAAGCGCCTTACCATTGGGCCAGCCGGCCAATTGATGAAAATTTGGTGTTGTTTTTGGCCAGATAAGCCGGTACTAAATGCAGTCCTCGTTTCTCGATTCCGGCGGTGGGGAGGGGCGGTAACTAGCTAGTTAACTAATGGTCAAGCCGACCCTGGTATTCTTTTAAGAGAGAGATTGAGATTAGAAAAGAATGGTATTTTCCATGCTGAAAGTTTCTTTGTTCATAGGTCGTGGGAGATTATGTCTCGCGCGATTGAATAACGGGGGGGAGAATGATCGGGGATTTTACGGAGGATCATCTGTAGGGTAGTATTTATTGAAGTTTATCTAACTACTAGTTAGTACGTAGTGCTACTAGTACGGGATGTGGTGGCATCATGTTCAACTAGTTCTCTTTTTGTGTGCACAGCAGTTTCTGTGTATGGGTTGACGATGAAAAAGGACCAGGGTTTTGATGATTAGTTGGAACTGGACGGAAAAATCTTCACTATGGCGATTTCATGAGCTCATTCGTGGGGAATTAACAGACGACTCGAAGGGATTGATTACCCAAAACGGACCTTTTCAAGGCTGCATTTTTGATGGTAGATAACTTCATAACTACGTACTGCTGTGCAATCCCTGCCCAAACGACGACTACTACTGAGTACCAAGTCTACGGGCCAGAGTACCGAGCAGCTGGGAAGGAGGGTCTCACTCAGACATGGGCATGTACAGAGTTGAAAAGAAAAACAGTAGGACATGTGAAACTTTATCCGGGAGGAGCTTATTGGCCTAGCTGCCAGAAGTACACGGCCCCGACGTCATAAATTGGGCCTGGAAAGGGCGCGCTTTGCTTCGGGGAATACCCATCCAGCGAATTCAATGATACCACAGAAAGAGTAGATCTGGAATGGGTAGTCGGGTGCGAGGGAAAACCAGAGCTGTTGTCCCTTGCTTAATGGCCGGTTTGGGGATGATAACCTTGGTGCTAGGGCGGCCGTTCGGAATTTGAACCGTTCCCTCGGGTCCTGAAGCACGCAGTAAGTGGTAATAAGGTTGGGTCGATCATGCCAGGACACATTCCTCTGGTACGAATGCAACCATGGGACTGTCTGGGAGCTGCTTTGGTGCTTGTGTCACATCCCGCTAACAAAGTTGGACAGGTACCGTGGTAGCTGATGGCGGTGCTTGTTTCTCCTCGCAAAAGGGACAAAGCTGGCGTTGAAAGAGGCAAAAGGCAAAAGCTGTCACGTCATGGGAAAAAGTACCGACGCCAGGCCAGCTGCTCAGCTGGACTAGGGAGAATCGGTGTAGCTTAGCTTATCTATCAGGTTAATCATATTGAAACAGTCTCGCGCTTCGCAATGCAAACAGTGGTGTATAGTACGTATCAATGACAAAGCCGCCCCAACCATGCAATAACCCAAAATGAACTCGTAGCCCCTCCAAAGTAGGGGAATGAAACTCTGAGATTCCTCATCGTGTGCGCTTGCTGTAGCCCCGACTCGTAGACGAAGACGGTCGCTTTTGACCAGCATTAGCAATGGGCGACTCCGCAGCACGTATCAACGCATCGAGTCTCAGTATATAGGCCTTGGGTGCTCGGTCCACTTCAATTCGGTGTAGAATAGTCTTCAACCTGCCCACGAACTGATGTAGAGCCATTGCAGGCACATGCTCTAAGGCATCGAGGATAAAATATTCACCAGTTTCATCGGCCTTGCCAATAAGCTGATGGAAGAGATTGCGTTGATCCTCGTCCTCCCCGTGGAATGTCACTCGACCACATTCGTTCCCCTCCAACGCATCCTTATTACGGCCGCAAATGTCCTCCAGCAATGTGACCAGGGTCTTCGCAGCCCCTTCCATGCCGTGCGGTGCTCGAGCGATGATGTTTTCCCGGACGCGGTCGACGTTCTCTTGGATTTCCAGAATGACACTCTCCACGTCCATGTCTCCGGCCTCATCTGAAGCTTGTGCCGTTAGGCAGTAGCGGTCGAACTCTGCTAGTAGCTTCCGCAATCTCTGATGCACTTTGTCAAAGAAGATTACCGCGCACGCTGCAATGGGCATCGCCTTGCAGAGGCTGGAGTATACTCCGTCATCGTGCACTGCGAGCCGAAACATCGTGGCTTCAAAGTCTCCTTGTACAACACACTGTTCGGGGGTACGCGACTGTCCATCATCATCAAGAAGATCGAGGCGGAAGTCCTCAGGTAGTATCACCGTACTGAAGGCCGACATGATGTCCCGGACCATATCCTGTCGGCTCATTCCCCCCTCGGCTTCGGAGCGAACATATTGCCAACTCAGCTGATCCGCAATGGTCTCCAGCTTGCCATCCAGCAGTTGTTCAACGCGACCAAAGTTCGGAAGACGTCCATCGCTCGACAGAAGAATGTCGGAGGGAGGCGGTTGAGGGATGAAGCAGCCATGAAGCTGATCAAGAAGCCACTTTCACTGGGTGTTAGGATGCCGGAAGAGAAAGGAAAATTTTACTCAAGGTGGGGGCATGAGGTTGCTCACGAAAATGTGTTGGCAGGCCACGTTGGGTTTGCCTGAGAAGGTCGAGCAGGTGCACGTATACCCTTCTGAACCGAGATGAACTCGGGGCTGCTCAATGAATTGGAAATCAAACCCTGTTCGTGTCGTACAGCAGCTGACTACCTTGAACTGACTCGTTAGCCCAACGAGAGCCCTGGCTTCAGTGTCGGAGTCAAGCCTGGCGAGATCATAGGTGATGCCCGACTTTCCTCGTACGGATGAAGACGCCGCTGAATCCCCCTCCTCAGCATTACTATCTTCACTTTCGCTTCTCAAGAGTTCGCTGCTGTCGCTATCGTCTGTGTGTGGCTCTTTCTCGGACTGGGAGCGTGTCGTCGGCATGTCACCAGTTATTGAAAGGCCGTGAAACTGTTTGGTGGGAGCAGACATTGAGTGTTATATGACGATAGGTTTTACTTGTGGCTTGAGTGTCCCCTGGCTAGGATTTGTATTTGTTGGCCTCCAACGGCGAGACCGGTCAGTTTATATAGAGTTTGTTCCGAACCAAGGAAGGAAGCGGGTACATTGTACCAGCAAATGCTCCAAGCTTGCCGCAATCGCCTCTGCCACAGCGACCAAGGAGACAATGGAAGCTTCCATATGAACTACTGTTGGTATTTTGACTCATCATTGAGCCTTGGGAGTCACTGTGGATGGTCCCGACTTTGCCGCATAAAGAGTAAATGAGCCATAGTCTGGATATACTCAAGCAAAGACGTTCCACAATGATCTGGAATCCCTCCAATCTGTGGTTGGTGTATCCGGTTAACGCCCGCCCACTTGGCACAGGAGACGTGAGGATTCTGCGCCACAGATGTAGAGCTACTACAAGCTGCGTGGGATGCTGGAAGAGAGATTTGGTGTAGCTATAGGATCAGAAGTTGCGACAGGAGAACTGCGAAATCACAGGATCCTCCCGGCTGAACCATATTGAGAGCCAAACGGCGATCATGCGCACTTGTGTGTACGAATCATAATGTACGACCGAGTTGGCACACCCAACCAGCCTGTAATCGTAGTTAGACGCGCCGGAGGAATACTGCACAGGCCCTTGACAATCTGTACCACTGCAGCAGGTACTTGATCAGTTGGCACAGGCTTGAATGTCAGGCGCCAACCGCTAAGGAAAAAAGAGCCACGATCGAAGCACTGGCTACGGACTGTATGGCCGCTAGCTGCGCAACTCCTCTTCGCACCTTGCCAGCATTGTGTATCCAACGCAAGATTTCCTATGAAGAAAATTATACTATCGATTACCCTTTCCCGGTGGTACGTATGTATCTTGTGGCACTGCATTTCTACGCCATCAGGTGGCCAAAAGATAGGGATCTCCTTTCTCAGCCTCGTAATCGAGTCGGAGGGAGACTTTCTGGGCCGCGGGTTCCAATTTGTCGAATCCGCCTTAGGCCGCAAGTAAGGGTACCGGCTTTCATGATGCGCCGCAATCTCTCTCTTGTACCACATCTGCGGCGTTATGCAGCCTGATTATAGGTCCTCTCCATGTGGCACAAGCGGCGCTGCCTCAGAAACCGGGTCCTCAGATACGATTGATTCCCACAGTGGGTGAACTCGACCCACGATTCGCTTGTAGAGAGTTTGCGGGAAGGGAAAATAATAGGCGCCCCTCTCTCGACCACACACTCGGAACGCCTATCTCTCCCTTCCCTCTGCGACCACCGGAGACACCGAGCCGGACTAGATTGCGACATTCAGTGCAGCGCAAGCCTGTACCACTGGATCAGAGACAGTAGCCACTTTAAGGCTGTGTGCGGTGCTTCCGCCAATTCCCTTACTGTGGCTAACTTCCATGTCACCGCAAGACTGGCTAGCATTCGTAAATTGTGGTGTGCATCAATGCTCGGATTCCCTCTCGATAACGTAACAATGGGGTCTCTGACTCTGTGAGCTCCGGTATCTTCCATAGTGCATGCCTTGGACCCCGTAAACTGGGTCCTTGTTTGATGAGCTTGAAACTTCTGCACTCACCGGGCTAAGTAGGTCCCATGTATCCACGAAGAATTACTCATTGGTTTGCACACCATAACTATTATTGTATGCTTATCTCAACAAGGTGGAGTAGAACCCTGGCGGCGCCAAAGAGGAGCTCGAGGGTCGCAGCCAAAGGGAATGGTTGCTCGGCCACTCAGTTAGCGCTGAACGTGAGATTGCTGTTTCGCAACCGTCATATAAACGAATAGCGCCAGGAGGAAATATGAGCTCTTCAGTAAAGGAGTGCTATGTGGCTGTAAGTCCTGCGTAATTGAGAGTCTTTGGTGTTTTGACCGAAAGTGAGTGCGGTTGTCTTGTGGGGAGCTGGACCCGTGACCACTGACAGCCAGAGCCTCCTTCCCAACGCCGACTTTTATGTCTTTTTTTCCCTTTTACTCCCTCCAGAAATCCCAATACATAGAAATCATAAACTGTTAATCTCTCTCTTGATTCTACATAGCTTACGCAACAATTAACCCGCAAGAGCCTCCATCTTCAGAGCCTGAACAGGCCCATACTAGTGAAGAGGTAGAGAACGATTGAGGAAAAAGGAGAAAGTACGGAGAAGTGAAATTTAAGACTAGATATTAAGAGCGTCTACCGTTGTCTACTAGAGTCAAGATAGGGAATTCGTCACGACGTCAAATGCCTGTCGGGCCGAAAGTAGTTAATGGCGTTCCTTCAAGGGCGGCTTATTTCGGTGTTCATCCTCGCTGCATTCCTCTTTTTCGCATTCTCCAATGCTTTCCGGAGCCTCTCTTGATGCTCTGAGCCTTCCTCGGGTCTCCGCGGTGCGACGTCAGCCGTGGGATGTTGGGATACTGGTGCAAGCGTATCGGCTGGCATCTGTGGTAAAGGACCCGGCTGATCAACGATAGGAGGCTTGCCTATAGACTCCAGAAGGCCATTTATGCTAGTAATTATCTCTGCAGGACCAGACCTGATGCTTTCAAGCTTGGACTTGAGATCAGCTTGAATCTTCTCGTCTTCCTTCCTTTTCTCATCATCGAGCCGGCGGAAAACATCGGCATCGGCGTCTGAGTAACGCGCTTCAGCCACAGAAACGCTGTAATCAGCATCGTTGAGTATCGAATCAGCCATATTGAAATTATGCAGGATGGATTCGGAGTCTCTACGCAAAGACTCGATCAAGTTATACGCTGATTTCAGAAGCTGTTCCACCACGGACTCTGGCAGCCCAGACGAGCGGATGGCCGCAGTATCGACTTTGGCCACCTTCGCAGCAACATCATCAAGGAGACTCTGGTTTTCACCCAACCCGTGCATGATGGCATCATCGAACGAGTCCATCAGTCGGTTAGCTCTATCATCTCGCTCTCTAGCCGCTTCAAAAATGTTCCGTTTCTCCATACGGTCGAAATCTTGGTCCACGCCTTTCAGGGCTACGGAGTCGCCCATGAAAACAAGAGGCCGCCTCTCAGCCTTCTTCCGCCGGCGCTCCCGATCTAAAGCAATTTCGAGACGTTTCTGGTAGCGTAACTCGAGTTTGCGATAGATCTCATTCACTGTTCTCATTGTATGCGACAGATTGTACCTGTCAGTGCCCGCAGACTTGGTCCGTCCATTTTCATGGTCAAGTTGAGCAAGCGCAGCTTCGTAGAGCGCCTGAAGAGCAGCTATTTCTGCTTTCAAGCGTTGATCCAAAGGTTCGAAAACATCGGCGACAAACTTGTCCAACTCCTGTCTTTCTTCTTCTAGCTGGGCGCGAGCCTCTTTCTGACGGAACTCCTCCTCCAGCACGTTGATGTCGGCATAACCAATTTCCTTCCCATTAAAGAGCGCATCAATGCGCTTCTCCGACACCTCCTGGCGTTGAATCCGCTCCTTATCCAATTGCTCTCTGCGCGATTTGCTTGAAGCTTCCCAAGAGTTTACTGCCTCCCTGATGTAGGAGAAATCACCGGAGTAAGTCTCCAGATCCTTCCTTGTCGTCATGTTCCATGAGCTTTCTGATTGTTTAGACAAGGGCGATGAAGCCATAGACCGCAAATTGTCAAGTGGACCAGCTGGTTTCCCATGTCTGAGAGACACCGGCAGTGGTGGCGGAGAGGACGTTTTCCGGGGTGCTCTCTTTCGATAGGCAACGCTCTTCTCCCTTATCAGCCCAATGAACGTTTCATCAAGTTCATTCTGACGTGAGGGAACTGCGGAATCCGGTCTTTCGTCAGGAGGAGGCGCTGGGGCGTTTGACATTACCCGCCCACTCTCAGCTGACGCCTGCCGCAGAGCGGAATAGGCTTGATATGCCGGCCGATCAAACACGAGCACATCAGAGCCTCGCTGCGGACCTTCAGTATAACGAAACGGTGTATAAATCGGCTGTGGAGGATTAGTGGTCAGAGGGGGTAAGGCCTGTTCATGTCGGGCATCACCGAGCATGGAGGGTGGCACTGATGTCGCCCGCGACGATGGAGCATGAGCGGTGTAATCAGCGTTGTAATTATTGCTCGCTGCTAGCGAGGCAGACCTCTGTAACTTCGTTGCACTGGGTGTCTGTATCTTGGGAAGAATGGGACGCCCTCCAGGACTGTAGCTGCCGTCTTCCGAATCGCCATTGTCACTAGTCGAGACCACATGATCGCCTTCGGTTTCAACTGGTATCAGACCGGATTCCGCGCCAACATGAGACTCTTTGGCCGATGCGCGTAGAGCTGGCGTTGGTTGTCGCGGACTCTCTTTGAGATTGTCACCCACAGGCGTCGATTCAGGCTCGATATTGAATAGGATCTCTCGTAGTTTGGTCTCCTTCGCCATGAAAGCTGTGAATATACGAAAACGTTCCGTATCAGAGTCAGCCACGGCCTCTTTTCGTAGCATTGCCACGTAACGTTCCAACGAGGACTTGGACCAAGGATCAAGATCGTCATACGGATCGAGTGGTACAAAGGCAGGGAGAATTGTTCGCTTGTCCGTAGTTGGCCCATTGGTGACGCTGCTTGACTCCACCGAGCTTGACCCAGACGGAACTTGCTTTCGAGGAATCATCGAGTCCTGTCTTGGCGTTGGTGTCCTAATCGGGCTCTGCTTACGCGATGGAGGCAGAATGCCTGCCCTGACCCCAGACGTTGAGCTCTGGGGATTCTGCTCAGCTGGTGATTGCGAGGAGATAGGTCGATTCCAGGCTTCAATTATGCCGTCAATGCTTTCGGGGACTTCAGAAGTGGAGATGTCACTATGGACAGATCCGGTAGCATCCATCCTGACTGGTTGGGGTGGATCACCCCTTACCACGGTCTGACTAGCCAAAGGGCCTTCAGTTTGATTCATCATTTGTGATGCATTAGTTGAAGGCGTCGTAGGGCTCACGGATTCAGCCTTTCTCACAGGCTCTTCAATATTTGTAGGACGACTTTGAGACACCTGTGACTGTGGCTTAGAAGAGGACCCATCCTGGGGCCGGAAACCAAACGCGCCCAAGTCATCGATACTGCCTGGAGTGGGAGATAGGTGCTCCCAGTCAGAAGGACCGCCAGAGGCTAGGACAGTAGCACTAGTCGGGGCGGTGATGGGGCTGGTCTTGGGAGGCACCGGTGGAGGAACGACGGGCGGTGCTCCATGTGCTGTACTAAGAGTCGCAGTCACGGGAGCCGGTGGAGGCCCGGGTAGTGGCTGACTCTCATAAGGCAAAGGAGTGCCCGGCTTGGGACTCGGAGCTTGGCAAATGGCCGGGTTAGGTGCATTATAGCCCGTGGGTTGTGCATTGCTTGGCAAGGTCGCTGGCTGCTGCACCGAGAGATCTTGATACTGACCCTGGGAAACACCGGAGTAGGGAGGAGGAGGAACCGGAGGTGGTTGCTGCCATGGGTTGCTCTGATGGGCACTTGAGCTCTGGTGATCAGTGGAAATAGCCGGAGGTGGAGGAGGAGGCTGTAACGGTGAAGCGCTGACAGCTTGCTGGGGAGCATATGGAGGATTTGACGGCCACTGCTGGTAGGAGCTATCTGGGGCAGCTGGTAAAGGTCTGTTTGGGTCTTGCGGGCTCACAACCGGAGACTGCGCCTGTGGTGATTGCGCCGTGCTTGAGGGCCGTGGCTAATTGGTTTATACTCGTCAGAAAATTGCGAGCCCATAAGGGTTTAAATTCGATAAGCGTTCAACAACACTCACGGGTAGTGGTGGGGCCGACTGCGCATGAAGTTGGTGCCTGTTGTACTTGACTCCCCATGAAGTCGTGTCGGCGCCCGCAACGGCAGAAACGGGGGATATGCTTGTACCCGAATAACTATGGACCGTTGAAGGAGGATTGGAAATCTGACCGTAGACGGTGGGGTTGTAAGGGGATGATGAAGTCGGACGCGGAGGAGGCGGCGGAGGGGGCGGGGAAGAAGCTCGCCATGATGGTTGCGGAGGATGGCGAGATGATGTTGCTGCTGGTTGCTGGGCGTTGGATGAAGGCAGACGCCATTCGGGCTGTGGAGGACCCGATCTTTGGTGACCGGATTGCGACCCATACATCTTCCGGTGCTTTGATGCTGGTCGCAAAACAAAGGGGAAACAAAAAATAAAGGGAAGTAAAGAGAACGCCTTCTGCAAGGCTGTCTGCTGGTTGAAACCTTTTTAGAAGAGAAAAAGATGAAGATGAAGAGGAGGAGGAGGGATGATGACCTCAAGCAACAAGGCAGGCCACGAGGCAGATCGGCTGACCGGAAAGGAGGTCACTGACAGTATGACAGTAACTAACTAGTTCAATTATTCCTACTGTCTGCCTAATCTCCTTCCTTCTTTCCTTCCCTCTTCCCAAGCATGCAAGCAGCAAACAGAAAAGAAAGTATATTCTAATGAGGGTCAGGGGCAGCAGAGCTTCACGCTTGCTGTTGCCGAGTCGCTAAATTGATTTTCATCCAATAGATATGCATGTCATCATCTGCCACGATCCATTCAATATCCACCCCATTTTTGGTTTTCCCGCTCTAAGTTCTTCCCCACCACCTTGAGAGAGCCATGATTTCAGTGTCCACCAACACCTCTCGCAACTCAACTAGTATCCTAGTTTCTTAATTATAATCAAGTGCCGGTCAGTATTCGTTCAAGGTTTCTCGAAGAACAGTCACCATGGCCTATCAATTCAAGTCAGTGCACTGATGACCTGTTCATCGATACTAATAATACTTACTAACTAAACATGAACTAGTAGTTATATACATCGGATCAACGAAGTCCCCTATAGTATACTCTCTTATAGACCTATCGTCTATGGTATCCAAGAAGCCCTGTACCATCTACTACTATCCAGACCTTAAAGGAATGCCGACAACGAGCACCATATGCTACTGCGCATTCTGACTTTGGCGGTCTTCCTTTCCCCGCCGCGCACAAGGACGACTGGGTACAAAGAGTTCGTAACCATAATTCGGCACAACCTTCTCTTTGTGGGAATCTTTCAACATGATATCTCATCTGCTATTTATAACTTCATAAAGAAGGTCTCTCTTGGGGACTGTTTCAAGACAATCCCGCGTTATAAATTCTGACTGCTTCTTCCTTCACAGTGGTTGTTCCCCGAGTATCATTTCATGTCCAAGGCAGCGGCCACGATTGAAAGCAGCACATACTAGTAGCGATATTTTTGGCTACTCAGCAGTTCTTGTATTACTACATTGTTGAAGTGCCTCGTCGAGAGTTCAATCCAGCCTGTTACGATCCACTTCTCGAAGGCTAGGCTAGGTGTTTCGGCTGTCAGGATCATGTCCAAACGTCCACACAATGACAATGACCCGGGCGATAACTCTAGCGATAACTCTACCGGTAACTCTAGCGGCAACTTTAGCGATAACTCTAGCGATGACCATGACTATACCTATGACCCATTCAAATTTCCCCCAAGGCCTGATCTCTTTGATCAAACAAAGTGGGCACCGCATGTGAGCATAGAAGATGCAAGGATCGCGCGTCGTTTCTGGTCACTTCCGGACACTGTACTTGGAGACAGCCTGGGAGAGCAGCCCCGTCATACCCAATCCGGGCACCGTGCGGAGGAGGAACCCGCACAACATGCGCTCGCTAAAAATGTTTATGACCACTTGATGCACGATCATAAATTCCTGACACCGGTCAATCCCACGGATTGGCAAACGGGATGGAACAATACCGGGCTGAACAATGCGGTCTGGTCATTCAGCGACATCTTCGAAGGGCAGGGCTTTGATCTTGGGGACGTCACGGAAGATCTAAACGAGGTAGACGGGCAGCTTCTCAGGGACATGAAGGCCCTCCAGTTAAGGTCCGCCCTCGAGAAGCGGAACCTCTCAACTGAAGGCACGGTTCCCGTTTTACGCCGGCGACTCCAGGACTATAAACGCAAAATGTATCATCAATACCGCGTCTTGCCTCGAAGTAATCTGTCACATTGGGGCATCCAAAGAGATGACGCGCGAAAGTACACTATCGAGATTACCGACGAGGACGATGGTGGCATAGGAGCACTGGATATGTACACTTGTGCTATTCTTGCCAGCCCATATAACCCAGCCTATTGGCTGAGCCGGGCTTACTGCCATTACCAACAGGCGTTCTTTGACCTTGCTATCGGGGATACTTATCGAGCAGAATATCTCTGTGACGTGCTTTATGATACATACCAGCGGACTCTTCAACCCGGACTCTATACGCGGATATGCCACGCTCTGGAGCAGCATATCATGGTCCAACCCAGGGATCCTATTACGGGTGACTTATCTGCGGAAGCTACGTTGCTTCGAGATTTCAATGGGGTGAATTTTTTCATACCCACTCTTCGGAGTGCCACCCAGAACGTTCTCAATCTTAGTCTTATGGCGCTCCAGTGTTGGGACGACTATAAAACAAAGAATAGTCTTTATGAAGCAAGGAAGTTAAGCCTGGACGCGGAGTTGATGCCATTTCAAGAGCGTGCGAAAGTCATGGAATTCATTGCTAAAGAGTCCAAGACGGCCAAGGAGAATACGGATTACTATTTTTACGAAAAACGAGCTGGGAACGTCCCAGGAGGCAGGATATATCCACATGACGCAGACGACATAGATCGTTCTGCGGACGAATTTACGGACAAAGCGACAGATGTCTTTGTCACCCAGAACGAAAGCCTCCCTTGGAAGAAGTGCAAGATTGCTGTCAGCAACAATTCAAGCCACACGCAGCTGAAAGTGATTGCAACAAAGGATATTGCGGAGAAGGAGATCATCTTTGTCGAAAACCCCCCCATCAGAGGCCACCTCGAGCAGCCAACGCTGCCCATCCCTGGTCCACCATTAAGGTGTGACAATTGCCAGAGAATCCTGCCCGCTGGGCATTTGGAGAAGTACGCTCGTGAGTTCCAAGAAGGGAATCTCCGCGAAGCATGCGAGTGTATCACACAGCCAGTCCCCATCGCATTTTGCCCTGCGCTAAACGAGGATGATCCAACTTGCGCCGAGAATGCTCGAGCACGGTATCACTTCCATGTCTGTGGTGAAGACTGGGCATGGCTACACGATGTCATGCGGCCCATAAGGATGACGGACGCCACCCAGGCTAAGGAGGGTAAGGATGGCCCTCCATATTACGACTGCTCGTGGGAAGCACAGACGACTTTACTAAGTCTCCTCCTGCGTGAAATATTTGATATCACCCTCCACCGACGGGAAAACCGCGACCCCAACCTCATGGCACATGAAATAGACGAACTTCTCGCTCTGGAGAACCCCGGAAATTGGACCAACCGAAAGTTCCTCTTTAGCTTGACCGCCAACATCCACGTTCCCTTCAATATCCTCTTGCAACTCGGCGTCGATATCTTCCGCGAACTTAGCTTCGACACCTGGGTCATCCAGCTCATTATGAAGAAGCTCACCGTTAACGTCATTCCCTGGGGGCCAATGCGTCTCACAAACACGATGATAATCGATCAGAAACCTTTTCCACAATGGGAAATAAACGTGAGAGATCCAGGGAATCGACTGTACTTCGATCCCACTTTCCCCATACTATATTTATATCCTGGGTTCAGTCTCTTCAACCATGCTTGTCGTAACTTCAACGCCACTTGGGCCTACCACGAGGAGAACCCTAATCTGATCATTCTGTGGGCATATAAAGACATCAAGAAAGGTGATGAGATTCGCATCCCGTACTTCCATCCTCTCGATGAGAGAGTCTCGACTACTACTCTAGAGCGTGCTCTCGGGGGACCTTGCAACTGTGGTGGGACTCATCTTGATGCACAATATAGGCCACCACCACCACCACCATCGCCACCATTACCATCACCATCGCCGCCGCCGCCGCCGTCGCCGTCACCACCAAAAAAAAAGCAAGCGAAAGGGAAGCAAGCGAAAGGATCATGACAGAGATCGCAGATAGAAGCGTGGTGATCCAGTCTGTTTTGTGTTCTATATACATAGAAATGTATACACCTCATGTCATAGCTGATAATGTTTACTGGTCTGTGGGCCAACTCCACCAGTACTCTTCGAATTGGTTCGTTTACTTGTCATGTGGTTGTATGTGCTTTGATCACTGTCTTTCCGCATTGAGTAGTGACATTTTCCGTTTCCATCATTGATGTCTTTTCGCCTCTTGTTCGTGTTTTATACGCACATACGATGCACACTTCTGTGAAAGGCCTTATCTATATAGATTAAAAAGCGGAGAAAGAACGGGTATACCACTTCTGCTAAAAACCCGGAGGGAAGTAAAGGGATAGCACATATTTTCGAGATTTCATTATATGCATACAGACAGAACAGAACTGAAACAGAATTAGAGAGACGAATACAATGCGCAAGAAGCCCAAAATTGATAAATATAAGATAAAATACAATACATTGAGATGTCTCAGATCCAAATCCATCCAATGGCACAGCAGGACGGAGATCAAACGGGGGAGAAAGGAAAATGGGGGAGGAAGAGAGAAGACAACACAGTAAACGCAACATGGCAAGCCAGTATAAATCTTTACATACACATACAGAGTTCTAATGCACGCCATGGGAGTGTGAAGGGGGAGGGGAGGGGGAGAAGAGAACAGACAGACCCATTCATGCAATGACTCTCAGCCGTCTACCGAGCTTCTCCAGCTCACCGATGACACCACCACCTGCCAGACTCCACTTCTCGCCGACCCAGGCATCGGTGATGTTCTCACGGAGGAGACCGCTGCGGGCAAAGTATTCCATGAAGCCCTGGGCTTCGTCCCGGGTGAGACCGCCGATAGTCTGGAGCTCGAGAGAGCCGTCCTTGGGGACGGGGGACTTAGTAGAAGCGGAGTCGTTGAAGACGGCGAGGACGCGCTTGTCTGCGTTGAGGTACGGGTCGGGCTGAGGGAATTCCGGAGAGGAAGGCTTCACGCCGGCCTGGCGGGCGGCGAGCTGCTGGAGGGCGATTTCAAAGCCATAGATGGTGGGGCTATTGGAGCCGGAGGTGGCGTAGAGAACGATGCCGCCGTTGGGGAGGGAAGGCTTTCCGGCCTCGCTGCTGGGCTTCAGGAGGGAGAGGAAGTGCTGAACGAAGACGAGGTCGTGGGCGTGGATGGGCTTGCAGTCGATGTTGTTGTACTTGGTCTCCTTCATCCAGTGGGCCATGTTGTCCAGGGTGACGAGCATGGGGGGACGGGGCTTGAAGCCCTTCTCGAAGCCGGCGGCCGGGGCCGTAGCAGTGAGTTCGGTCCACAGGGCTTGGAAGACGTTCCAAGCAACCGCGGGGTCCTGAATACCGGGCTTGGCGAGAGCCTCGAGGGTCATGCCGGGCTTGACGGCCGTCTTCAGGGCGGGATGGGGCTGGGAGACGGTCAACTTCGACAGAACCTTCTGGTTTGCGGTGACGGTGCGAGACAGGAGAGCGGCGGTGGCATCGTTCTGGACATAGACGTTCGGGTTCTCATCGGAGAGGGGTGCGTAGGAGGTATTGGCAATGACGAGATCCTGGGCTGATGATGTTGTTAGTATTCATTGCGCAGTAGCATTAGTATTAGTGCACTCATGACGGATCTCACCTTCAGGAACCGTAATAACAACCCAATCCTTGGTGAACGCCATAGACATGGCCTGCAGCATGTGGACGGACTTTCCGGAGCCCTTCACACCGGTGATGACCTTCCTGACGACTCTTCCCTTGTTTTCACCCTCCTCAGCAGAGATACCGTCAATGAGCCTTCCAAGCTCGAGCGTCTCACGCCTCACCACTGTTCCCGGCCGACGGAATATAGACCAGCCCTGCTTAGGCTTGAAGGCCTGAACAGCCCGCAATTGATCGAGCATAGGTACCGGAAGACCCAGGATGGAGCCACGAAGGCGCGCATCCACCATGTTTTCCGCAGAGAGGTCCTGCAGGCCTTCGACTTCAAGAGCGTTAGGGTTGCTGAGGACGATGCGTTTGCGGAGCGCTCTGCGTTCTCCGACAGCCGGAGGACGCGTCCTCTCAACGGGCTTCTTCTTCTTCATTTTGGCGGATTTGGCTTGACGGTACTTGGCCACCGGCAAATCGCCCTTCTTCTTAGCTCCCGCGAGGAGCGGCGTTGACGAGTGGAATGCTGCTACTCGCTGTGCTGTTAATGTCGGCGGAAGGATAGCTCGGGGAGCGGTAGGAAGCCGCGTAAGGCAGCTCCAGCAGAAGGAGGAAACCATCGCGCTGCGAAACACACTGGCGCTGTGGCCAGCGTTCTAATCGGTCAATTGGGATGGATTGCGGCGGGGATGGGGGGTGGGAGCGGAGGATTGCGCGGAGGAGGAGTCGCCCAAAGACATGGAATGGATTGAAATTCGGAGCACATTTTGGAGCCTCGACTCAGATTCCTCCTCCCTTGCCCCTTTGGGTCTAGTGCCAGTGCCGCTGGAACAGAAGGCGGTGTGGTTTACCTAAAAGCAGCATGGCGATTTTATCTCCCGAACTTTTTTTTTCCTCTTTACCCGATCGGTCAAAGCACTTATTTCCTTTGCGCCCAGTTCTCCATTCTTCTTCGTCGGAGTCCCTGTGTGATACTCTCAACCTCAATTTACAGAGTATCTTGTTCGCCAGTTGCGCGACAGAGATTGAAAATGGCGTCCACCGACACCAAGTCTAAGCCGGAGAGACTGTAAGTCGACTTCACCCCCCATTTGCGTGGGGAAAGATTATCCTCTATCTATACAAACTCCGTTGAACATGCAACAAACATTCATACTAATCGTTCAATGATGAAACCATTAGCCCTGTGACTGTCTCCAAGCCCACCCCATACACATTCGACCTCGGTCATCTGCTTGCGAACGACCCCAACCCTCTCGAGATCAACCGTTCCGAACCCTTGGACGCCAGTCTCAAGGCTACAGCCCGGGATGGCACCCAGTCTCTTCTCAACCAGCTCCTGACCACCTGCCCCATCACTTCCTCCCAACAGGGTGTCCTCCTGACTCTCCCGCCCCCCTCCACCGTCCTCCCGCGCTTCAAGCCTCTCCCCACCCCCAAGCCCCCGACCAAGTGGGAGCTGTTCGCCCGCAAGAAGGGTATTGGCAAATACAGCAGCAAGCCTGGCGCCGCATTGGCCGACAAGGAGCGTCGCAAGAAGCTGGTCTACGATGAGGAGAAGGGCGAGTGGGTTCCTCGCTGGGGTTACAAGGGCAAGAACAAGTCCGATGATGAATGGCTTGTTGAGGTGAACGAGAAGGATTGGAAGAAGGAAGAAGAGGCGGCCGCTAAGGGAAGCTCGATCCGTGGACTATCTCGCGCCGAACGCAAAGACAGGATACGTCGTAATGAGAGGAAAATGAGAGCGAATGAGCGCAAGAGCAGGAAGTCGGGTGGTGGATAAATAAAAAAGGAACCGAAGATGTGTATTATGTGCTGTGTGTGTTGTTGTTGTTGTTGTTGTGTCTGATAACGATTTTTGACAAGAGTCGAGGCCGTATAACCGAGATTTTGCGGATCTTGCCCTTGGTTTTAATTTTTCGTTCTTTCACTGGGGCTCAAATGTTACGGCGTTCGGTTTGGAGTCGCTGGGCTTGGATGTCTGTCAATATTGCCTTTGGTTTGGGACTTGTTTGTCTCGCCGGGCTCGAAAAGCAATATCACATTTTACTATCCCCTTTTATATATAAGTTTGTCTCATTTTTCAATCCTTTACGGGGTTCGCACCATAACTGGGGCTATTACTTGACCTCATATGTACTTAGTACTTGACCACTGGTAGATACGCATCTTTATGCTTCGAATACGGAAAGACCATCCACCCTTCCAGAAATCTCCCACCCTTTTTCTTTATCCTCTTTTTTTTCTTTTGTATTGATGCATCGCCTGTCATTGGTCTATCTTACAGCTATGTACCGATATACGCCGAAGGATTGAGAAATAGTACAAAGCAAGGACCACAAAAAAAAAAAAAAGGATCATGAGTCGCCAAATTCGGGGGGAAACGCACCGTAACATAGCTCAAGTGGGGAATCAATAGATGAATAAGCCTGTAAGAAATGAGACAAGGAAATACACGCATATGATGATTCCAGAAAGAACCAAAAAACGGGGGGCTCTAAAGGAAATATGTCGCCAAGGGTGCCATAAGGTGGAAGTGGGGTTGAGCAAATACTGAAGAGAAGACGAAGAGAAAGATTTGTACAACAAAGTCAAAGCATCATGTAGGCCAGAACTGAACCGACTCCAAGGCGCCAGGCATGCAGTCTGATGATGGCCCAATATAGCTGGAAAATCGTCGCGGAACTATAACTGGTGAAGGCATAAAGAGGAAAATGTTGGGAATTCACGCATGCACCAACATCTAGAGCAAAATATTGGGAAAAGGTGTGTGAGCCGGATCACAATCGAAAGGTATAATTTCAGTCATTATGCACGACCTGCGGATCCAGTCCCAGGCCTTACACATGGTGAAGCAGGATTTCGGGCATGTAGGCCAGCCTAGTCTGACAAGGAAATAGATGATGGTGAATAACAGCGTACGGGAATATCGCTGGTGAAAATTCTATGGTGGTTGTTGTTCAGATCCGGATTGGGGAGAGCGGTGGGCCGAGTTCGGGAAGCTGTGATATGCTCCTCGTATGCGAGGTCTCAATGTTCTTTGGTTTCTGTTTGCGGTTCTTTGGTATTTCGGGACGCGGTGGCTCTTCTTCTTGTCCAGCTTGGCTGCTGCCGGAAGACACGGCTCTTTCGTCGCTCTGTGGAGCTTGATGTTGCTGAGGTTGGTGAGGTTGCAGAGATTGCAGTGTTTGCTGAGGCTGTTGAACTTGTTGAGAATCGTGGATTGCCTCGTCCTTCTCCTGGGCCGCCTTTTCCTTTTCATCCATTTCCTTCTCGATTTGGAGGTATTCTTTTTCCGTCCAGCAGCCTTGCCAGCAATTCTTCCAGTCGCAGACAAGGAAGTGGAAGCAGAATGCATCGATTTTCATGCAAGGCTGAAAGCATATGCAAAGGTTACGATAGTCCATCTTGTTCTGGTCGACATAGGAGTGCAGGAGGTTCAGGTGACAAGTGATGGCAAACAGAAGGTAATAGTTATACGGCGGCAATTTCGAAAGTTCGTCTTTCAGCATTTGTGGCGCGGTCGTAGCACCCTCGCATTTCTCAGCGATCATGGCCTGCGTCTCCTTGGGGAAGAGCTCATCTGGTAATTCACGAAGCCAAGCCTTGAACATCGAGCCAATAGTGTTGATATCATAAAGGTCTGGCACATCGAAAAGATTGATGTCAAGTTCTGAATGAAAACGTCAGACTCGATGAGAGTGAACCAGGGTTTGCAAAAGAAAGGTACCTGTATCGAAACGTCTTTGCCAATGCTTCACCTCTTTCCCACTCCCCGGGACTCGGTAGAGTCCCTCTTCTTCACATCCCTTGAAATTGAGATAACTGGTATGTTGTTAGCAAATCCATGCTCAGACATACGGTTTCGTGATATTTCTTACTCAACGCAGCGATACGGTAGAGCAGGCATCCAGAACTCGGTTTTGTCTCTACAATCCTCAAGCCGCTTTGCGATTCGAGTCCGTCTTGCTTGTTGTATGAGTGGCAGATTGATGACCGAGCAGACATAATTGTCGTCGTTCACAAGCTCCCGCTCATTCGTACTCCCGCTTCTGGTAATCTTGCCGAAGAAACCCTTCCCAGCCTTGCCGATACGATCAGCGGCACCACTGGACGATTGTTTGAGGTTATTGAATAGCGCAGCAGATGCGCCTGACACCTGGCTCAATGAAGCGGATGGAACCATCGACCCCCCATAATATTTATCTTTACGCATGTGGTGGCCGTTCTGATAATCTGCGGGACGGTCGGCGGTATAACTGCGAGCCGTAGGATTCCCAGCCGTCTTGATCCCGCGCTCATGACGTGAAGCGGACTTCGGGGGCTCTTGTACCTCCCTCCGGGTGCTTTCTTCGAGCCTCATCAAGCTAGTAGACGGGCGTCGGTTTGCTATCCTGTTCATAGAGGAGTCGTCCAGCCTGATCGAGCGGGAGCGAGAGAGGAGGTTCGCGAAGCGTGGCTTATTCTTCTTGGCTAGGTTGAAGGCCTCCGATTCGGTGCCCACCTTCTTCACCTCTGCTGGTTGGGGGCACTTCTCCTCCGCACGGTCACCACCTATGAATGGGCTTGTCAGTGCACGAAACAGATCTATGGCTGGTCATATTCACTTACGATTCTCTTCTTGAGCTGCCCGCTCAATAGCACCGGGCAGATCAGGGGTTGATTCGTAGAGTTTTGTTGAGATTTGAGTTTTGCGGTCCCTGGAACTACCGCGGCTCTTGGGCTTTTCGCCCGAATTCCCTGAGCTATCCGACCGTTGAGCCCGATGTGATGACTTTGGTGCTTTGAGGTTCGCAAAGAAAGAGCGTGACTGATCACGCGTGTGCTTAGGGGTGTCTTTCGGAGAAGGAGGATACTGGGGTATAGCGGTGATACCCGGAGTAGCTGGTTCCGCAGGGGCAATACCCGGAGAGGCTGCTGGAAACGTAGGGCTACTCGACTTGCTATTCGAGTCTTGTGTGACGGGTCTGATAGTGGCCCCTTTGAAAAAGGGCGAGCTCGATGATGACTTGGGGGAACGGGGTGTCAGGGGACTTGGCCCCTCGGAGCTTTGGGCACCGGGCGTCAGTGGAGACGAGATCTTCGCATCCGCCTGCAGAGTGGAAGTGCTTAGATCTAAATTCGGAACAGTGGACTGTCTCGATGGCATTTTAAGTGTCAATCGCGGGTCAGCAGGTGACCCTGAATAGATGAACCGGAGCGCGGCCTGGGCTGAGGAAAAATAATGGTACGTCAAGGATCGGCTGCGACACCAAGTGGACGATGGAAAGGAATCTAGAGGCGAAAACAGGTTAGCATCCATAAGGTCTCATAATTGTGCTAAATTTGGATATGATCCGGCTCCCGGCAAAGCTCCTGATTCTAGAACTTACTCCTTTTCAAATAGAGGGCCGAAGAATCGGTCTCGGGGAGCATAAATATCCTAGCGCTCCTTTGGCAAAAGAAATGCGAATGCCCGATATTTGGGATTGGTGTATGAATATTGAAAAGGAAATGATTGGAACCGGACCAGCCTTGGCCAATATTTCCGGATAGGTTGGACTCGCTGAGCTTTAAGGGGGCTTTTGCTTTGCGGCAAGTGGTTATATTTCGGGGCGATAGTTCTAATATGAGGGCGCATAGTGGTCAGCAGGATAGGAAATCAAGACGCGTTCTTGAGAGGACCATGACAGGGGAGACAGTGCACTGGTACAGGATCGTGGAGTAGGGATCTTTTGGATAGCGCTACACCCCAAAGAGCATTGAAACACCATTCCTCTATAAAGAGCCAGCAGTCTCAGGGCAAATGAGTTGTTCCTGAAGGGAAGAGATAGGGAACATTCGATTGAGGATTCGACCCAAATAAGAAAAAAAAAAAAGGTCACCACACACATACCAGATTGCGCCGCCCCTCATGTTAGATGGAGACTCCCCCTCCGGTTGTTACTTATCCCTCCCACGACAATTTCGACCGAACAGCGATGCGAACTGTTGCTCCTGGGGACTGAATGTGGTGACAGAGGCAGAAAACAGACGCTCGCCTAAGATTCTCGATTTGTGTGTCTGAGCGGTGTTGAAGAGGGCGGTCGGCGTACCAAGGGGACGAGTACGTAGGTGTCGGCGATTTTGCTGGCTAATCCAAAAGCGATGATGAAGATGCCAAAAAAGAATAAAAATAAAGGACCAGGAACCGGGAAGGAGAAGAACAAAGAAATGGCGTCCGCTTGACGGTTTTCCCGAAGAAGTGGTAGAAGCGATCAAAGAAACGCAAGAGCGCGAGTCCGCACGGTGTTGGAAGTGTTCAGACTTGAATGTCGCAGCGACGACACATTCCTGGACGGTGTTATGCAAGCGCGGCTGTGTGTCAGGCTAAGAAGCCTCCGTTTTTTTTAAGGGGGGAATCGGTAGTGGAGATAGCGTTGCAAGGCTCCGGAATAGTTACTGGGTGGCTTCAGAGTGCTTATGGGATTATGGAAAGCCTATCGTTTTAGTGCACAGACAAACCAGATAAGTTAGATGGATGGCATGCCCTTGGATTCGGGGAAAGGAATAAAATAATAGTAAGGCGAAAAAAGGATAGTGGATAACGTCTGTAATTAAAACAGGTAAGGACGGTTTAGCATGGTACTTTTCTTCCTGAAGAAAGAATGCTGAAGATGCTCTCTTACTGATAGATAGTTTCAGACTGCAAGCGACAGCCAGATATTGGCAGGCAATAGATAAAAAAAAAAGATAGTCTAAAGAAAATATGAAGTGAAGGATTTATGCGACACCCTAAACCAAATTTGAGGAATAGAGGTTAAAAAGGGAAAGGAACTCGTGGCTGGTACCAGGAGGATGACGTTGGTCCAACCCACGTATTGATGGGTTAATATCTGCAATAGTCTTCGAAATACCCAAGTACCTTACAGCTGGGGGAGAGGGGGGGCGAAATGGAATGGTTAAACTTCCCATGGGGAGAAAATCGAGAGGCTGTCCGAGAGGAAACTCAAATCCAACATTATAATGAACTCTGAACTATCTTGCTACATTTACTCCGTACATCGATTTCCATTACTAGCAAGAGAAAGACAAAAAGAGGTAAGCGAAGGAGAGAGGGGAACTCTGTGGAAGAGTCAGTAATTTCGTTGTGTAGGTAGACTATACAAAGTAGTGATCTTTCGTGCCTGTCGGTTGCCCCTGAGCACGCTACTGCGCAGTAGACTAGTAACCCTTGTGATGATGGCAACCCCGGGCTGCAATGGCCACCTCCTGCGTGGACGGTGTACAGGCCACTGGGATATACACCGAAAGATCGGGAGGACCCATCCAAACACTTGAAGCGGTGACAATGACTGGCCAAAAAAGATCGGGTCTGGCAGTTGGTGCCTTGGGCGGGATGATGCATGCCCGGTCTAAGAGACAGCCATTGCGACCGTGGATTGGTTGACCAAGGACCGCTGGACGGGGCTTCAGTCGCAGGGCCAAATCAGATGCACCCGGAAGACACGAGTACCTGACGCGGAGGCCCATCATAGCATTGAGTGGCACCTTATCTGGCTGCTTAGTATGCAGTAGTCCAAGAGTCTTATGGCACTAAAGTAATGTGTCGGCTCCGCAGACGGGCCCCCATTGTTGAGTAGGTTATTCCCGAAAATTTTCATGATGCGAAAAATTTTTGTCGTTTGTTCATGTTCACAAAATCAATCAATGTCTGGCCGGGTTAAATGATGACAATGTCTGAATATTGAACTTCCCAGCAAGTGGTCTGATTATTGAAGCTGTATGGGTGTTCAACCATGGTACAGTCAAGACAAATTTGATACAGTCAGTGGGGATGATAGGAAAGAAGGAAATAATGCGCCCTCGGTGCCTGGATAGTCTAACTCGTACCTAGGTACTACTGACTTGCTAGGCACCGTTGAACGAATAAATGATGTTTATCAGTTGTCTTATTGCCCCGCTTTACCAATGACATTTATAGCACCATATGTCTACACTTTCTGGTTGTGCCTCTTGGGTACGGTACACTCCGGATGGCTAAATATAGACAATGAGAAAGTAAAAAAAAAAAAAGGAAAAGAAAAAAGAGGAAAGAAAGAAAGAAAGAAAAGGCAAGAGAGCACTGGAGCAGGCCCACGACCCTAGAACCTGTCATTTGGAGGATGCTCTGCCTCTGTAAGCAATGCTGAACCGAAAATAAACATACTTTGGCGCTTCCATGTGTGAAGTATAAGTATATTCCGGTGATTCCACGGGGCATTATACGCTGCCACAGAGAGCACGCGGCCTTCAACCTCTGGTGGTCTAGCGCTTTGTTGCAGTGGTGGAGATGTCAACTCAACGCTGCCGGCTAGCAAAGGTAGTGTGCTTCCATACAGTCTCAGTAGTTAGTAATTAGTACATCAAAACAACCTACTACTGCTTTAGACACCAATGGAACCTATCATCAACGTTGAGTGAGGGTCATGTAGCTCACTGCACTTATGCGGAAACGTTATGAACGTTGCCCGGTTAGCGAATTTTGCCTGGAGCCTAGAGGGTACCTACTAGATAGATACATAGTACAGTAGTAACTAGTATCTAGACTAGTCGAAGGCATAGTTACACGTGGGACAGTGGAAGACTCACTCATATGACTACTAACTACGCCATACCGAGTCAATAGCCCGGCACTACGTAATTGTGCCTAGCTAGTACTGTCGGAGACTCGGAGTAGTAGAGACAGAACCCACATTCCCCATTCATACCTGCAGTTCTGCACCTTGTGCTCATCATCACAAGGATTCCTCTGCGTTCGGTAAATATCTCGATACTACCTGCCTACCTTGGACTTACGTGCATTCGACCAAATTTGATTGACATTGCCACCAACTTGCTTTGCACTTACTTTGACCTACTTACTTTAGACTAGATAGAGTGGGACGCGGGAGCCCGGCCTCCATGGCATCGGCACAAGGGCCAGCCACCGAACATTTCTGAGCGAGCAGGGACCCAGGGGCAAGCAGTCTTTGGCGCTCAGGGGTTTCACACCGCTGTCCGTGGGAGACGGCGATCCTGCCCTAAACGCCAGGCTGAAACAATGGGCCCGCTTTTTGGCCCAGCGGCTTACCCGGTGGCGTTTTTATCACGTGATGGTCAGCCCTCGTCTCCAACCGCCCGACCACCACACACACAACTTTTTCCCCCGAAGCTTGCTTTTTTGCCTTCCCAGCTTCCCGAGTCGTCCACGACTAACCTCCAAAGACCACCTCATACTAACCTCATCTGCAGTGAGGGGGACACGTGCAGCGGTTGCCTTCCTTGACGACCCTGTGTTTGCCACCCCCAAGCTTCGAGCCTGCTTCTCCGCCTTGATCGCCCTTGTGTTGGCAGGCACAAGCATCGTGGCCTTGGTCGGAACAGCGCATAAGGCTTACCTCTCTAGCGCGAGCAAGAAGCTCTTGACTAGTCGAAGCTCAACCACTAATCACACTGCTTCCAGTGATCCGGTCACAGAAATGTCCTTAGTTTCGGGTCCTGGTAGGGCTGCTGGGACGGAATCCAGCTTGAACCTTAGTGTCGAAAGACATGTGGATTACATCAAGAACTTGGACAGCGTGCGTCATTCTTTATTATAACCATGGTTCTTCTCTTCATGATGGGGAAGATGGTTGACAGGTGATGCTAGAGGAGGGATGAGCTAGAATATTGGCTTACTGAACACCTTCGCCTGAATGGGGTGTATTGGGGCTTGACAGCTCTACATCTCCTTGGCCGTCCTAATGCCCTTCCTCGTGATGATACCATCAATTTCGTTCTCTCGTGTCAACGGGAGAATGGAGGTTTCGGAGCAGCCCCGGGCCATGATGCACACATGCTGTACACAGTGTCAGCAGTGCAGATTCTCGTAACACTAGACGCGGTGGATGAGCTGGAGAAACGCGGTCTAGGCGGAAAAGAGAAGGTCGGCTCTTTTATCGCAGGGCTACAGGACAAGAACACTGGCGCTTTCATGGGTGATGAGTGGGGTGAGAGAGATACACGCTTCCTGTACGGCGCGTTTAATGCCCTCTCCCTTCTTGGGCTCCTTCACACAGTCGATGTGTCCAAAGCTGTTTCCTACGTCCAGCAGTGTGAGAACTTGGACGGTGGCTATGGCATCCACCCTGGAGCTGAGTCACATGCCGGTCAAATATTCACTTGCGTAGGAGCCCTGGCAATTGCCGGACGGCTGGATTTGATTAACAAGGACCGTCTTGGAGGCTGGCTCAGCGAAAGACAGGTCGAAAATGGTGGCCTGAACGGAAGGCCCGAGAAACTACCCGATGCATGCTATAGCTGGTGGGTTGGTGCTAGCTTAGCTATGATCGACAAACTCCACTGGATTGATAGTGGCAAGCTCTCTGCTTTCATCTTGCGCTGTCAGGTATGCTATCCCTTCGCTGTGGCCTTGCCGGCATGGCACTGACCCAGTTCAGGATTCGGAGGCTGGGGGTATCGGAGACAGACCAGGCAGCATGGTTGATGTGTTTCATACCCATTTCGCCATCGCCGGTTTGAGTCTGTTGAAGTTCAATGGCATCCATGAAGTAGATCCAGTCTAGTGAGTTATGCAAGCCCCGCAATGCGGTAGTGCGGATAGCTGACCTTTTCGTTTAGTTGTATGCCGAAGGCAATAACACAGAAATATCTGCAACGGTAATACCAAGCTGTGTGGTGAAATCACCTCTAGCGCTCTGTTGTTTTACGTAGGCCTTACCTCCTGCAATCTAATAACCCGTTGTTCTTTATCTCCATGGATTATGGGATACAAGGCAGGAGAAAAGTGATTGGCACTGTGACTTATTTCCGCTTCATACCCCCTCACAATAGCCTTATGGAAAGGCTGTTAAGACACAGTGGCACATGATAGTAACCAAAGTCAAGTTATACAGTAGCTAGTCAACCAACACGGAGCATAAGTGAAGCTGTTATATCCTTGGAGTAGACTGGAGGAAAGTTTAGAGGAGATAGTAGTCTATTCAGCCATTAGTCACATCCGACGCTCTTCTATAATGTCAGATGCTGATTACATACCGTCCAATTCATCTGCAAACAGGAAAGGCTCATAGCATTTACTGGCCGTATAGCAAGCTTCTACCTTTACTATGGATGCGTTGATCAATACTGCACCTTTCGTTAGTTACTGGCACTAGGAGATTATCCAAATAAAGCAAAAACACTCTTAGATAGGTACTGGTGAATGAAAACTAGTAGAAGTAGTAGTGTACAGATGAACAAGTGGTATTTAGTTAGGTCTGCGAAGTTGTTGTCTCCTAGTATGCTAGTACTTTACTAGGACATGGCATTGGGTTATAGGACACAGATACTACGAATACTACATTTGCCTATGGCTATGACTTCACTCTAATTGCGCGAACTCATTGTATCATCGAATCAATACTAGGACTGTGCTTCATACAAGACTGCGTTTTCGGCACCTATACTGAAATATTGTTTTGCACCCACCCAGCCACTTAAATGATACTGCTAGTAACTACTGACGGAGTTTTACATATTTATATATCTTGTACTAGTACTACTGGCATTGCTTAGTTATTTCCCCAGAATGATAGAGGCCTAGCAGACGGTAAGAGGGTCAACTATGATCAGTCGTTTGGCTTACTGTATTTACTCCCCTGCCTGTATGACTGATACCTGCCTGTCTAGAGAAAGCTGTCTTGGTAGCTCTTTCTCTACTTGTGAGTCAACAGTGAAGGAGAGTCAGCCGGGCAGGTCCCCCATCTTCCTGTAACGCCTTTACTTCTGGAGCTTCTCATCCTTTCCTTCCAAGGCCGGCTTATCACATCGGTCGTTGAGAGAAACTCCTAGTCCTTGTTACTTCCTTCGATATCTTTCCCAGAAATCGAAGCTGGACCCTATTGCAGCCCTTTTCCGAAATGGATGCAGCTGCACTTTTGTGCAATATCTGCCCCAAACGGCCCACATTCAGCGATGTGTCGCACTTGCTTACCCATATCTCGTCGAAGGCACACTTGTCCCACTACTTCAATCTTCAAGTACGCAGTCATCAAGAGCAGCAAGCAGTGGCCTTACTACGTGAATATGACAGATGGTATAAGAGAAACAATTTAGCAAAGTTGCTTTCGGATCGGATGTCCTCGAAAGAAGCCCGCAAGAAAAAGATACACGCGAAATCATATACGGAGAACGAGACTGATGACGTTCCAGTGCCAGTATCCCCTGATTATCTGGACCCGCGCCTCTCTCGTTCTTATGTCATTGCAGAACCAGAGGCCGGAGATATGAACACGCCATACTCTTCAGCCAATGACGCTCCTGGTGACCCGCCTTATAGTCTCACATATACTTATCCTGTATTAGAAGACCATTCGCTGGCCCCAGTAACCTCACCGACAAAGACAGCACAGTCTCTATGCAGCCTCTGGAAGCAAGAACCAATGAAGGGCATGGAGGATGAGGACATTCCGGTGCAGACCGCATTGTACTGGGCGAAGAGACCGGACAACGAAGCAGATGTGGCTCCCCAGTCATCCGCCCAATACAGCTGTGATCCATTTGTCGACGATAATGACAATGACAACATTTATTTTCCCACCATCAATGATATGGAGAAGGAAAGAGCAGATGAAATTGCCAGACTGAAGGGGGTGCTGTGGCCTGGAATGGATATCTTTGACTCGGCTACCGAACAGATGAGACGCAGACGCAATCAGAAGAAGGATGAAAGCATCTTGAAGCTCATGGAGAAGACTTCCCTTTGTGTGGAACCCACGGAACTCGTTTTTTCTCCTACCGGAATCTTACGAAAGCAGCGTGTGATCTCAGGTAATGTCGAGGACAGCAGCCCTCTCAAAGGGGAGACGCCCATTCCGAAACGACGAGTAAATCGCCCCAAGAGGGTCCTCTCTCAAGTTGATCCTAATATTCAACGTGGACAAAGTAGGAAACGAAACCGGAATACTACCAAACGCAATGAGAAAACGGTGGATGGAGATACAAGAGGCAGTAATATACAATTCCTCAAGGCATCTCTAGTGCCTCAGCGGCCTCCTCGCCATGGCAGTTGCGGGGATGATATGGAAGAACTTGAAATGTCTTTCAAAGGGAGTAAAGTCAAACCTCGCACCGGATTTACCGTCTTTCACGATAGACCAGATCGGGGAAACGTGGGTTCTACAGATCCTCATCGTGGCGATGGAACTCATTCTATGGCGTCGGCTTCCTCCCATCCTCTATTCCTCTTGAAAGACTTCACACTTCATCCGGATTCTTATCCACTATCACCTGATGATACCTCTTCCGCAATGGCTGGACGAGCGCATGGCTTGATCATGAATAAGGAGAACATTGAACCACTCCTAGACGTTCGCGGCCGCATTGATCCTCTGATGGACTGGCATTCTCCTTCTTTCACGGAGACTTTGACCGGCGAGATCTGCTACCCACCGCAATACTTTTCTGGGGAATATCGACCAGTCGGCTTCAGACCGTTCGATAACCAGGATAGCCCCACTGGATACTCATTTAACCCTTTGGCTCTTTCACTCCCCCGGTTACTCGCCGACGATGGTCCAATGTATACTCCGAAACCAGAACATAGACCAAGCAACCAGTATGAGCCACAGCTGGGCTCACCCGAGTCAACGATTTCGGACGTTGATGAAAGCGAATTTGGCCGTCTTTACCTGGATGGGAGCTCGTTCTAAGTTCTGGCCCTTGCCTGGGTACCCTGAGTTGAGCCCGGTTTCTGCGGGTCTAACCATTTATTTATACGGTCCTTGTACGATCATATTTGCCTTAAGATCCGAAAGAGCCATTCCTTTGTAGCTTGCCTTGCATTCACCTTATATACAAGGGCTACCGTTACGTGGTATGGAGACTTGGGTGGCTGGTATTGCGTTGGGGTTAAACCTCAATGGTAGCTGTTATACGTTAACTGTCAGACGACGGCCCTTGACACTGTATACTAGTATGCTATTATGTATAAGGATGCCAAAGATGTTATGCTTATACTAAGAGAAGGACGGTGAGGGAGAGAGAATGCGTATACTTTACTACAATACAATTTTCGATGCCTCGGAATAGTCCAGTAGATATTTATGCCTCAGGCAGAAATGATTATATCATCTTCTCAAGTGCAATTAAGGCAATTACGCGTGACGGCGTGACGGAGCTCTTGTACGCGTCAAGGTCCCCGAGCCGCGGACACGCATTTGACGCTAAGGCCAATTCTTTGGCTCCGGATCCCGTTTGATGTGATTCGTTTGATGCGAGATATATGAATACAGAGGCTCTAGGTTGTTTTTGGACGTCTAGGGCGCGACCAGCAGGTGCTACCGCCACGGCGAACCCTTTCCCCTCGGTGTCCTTATAGAGCTATAGGAAAATGCCTCTTCCCTCATCGCAGACTTCTTCGTCACCGGGAGTGAAGCGGAAGCAGTCAACTATCGCGAGCTTCTTCACAAAGAAACCTCAAACAGCCCAACAAAAACCAGTCAATGCCGCCGAAGAGAAAGGCCAAGCTGCTGCTCCCGAGAAAACGGACAATCAGGAACGAGCGCCAAAGGAAGATACCGCCCTGATTGATGAGGAGGAGGATGATATAGTGGCACCGGCTCCTAAAAGAGCTAGAACGAACGGCCTTCACCCCGCACGCAAAGAAGAGCTTCCGAATCCTACATCCACTTCCACCACAGAGCGACCCCCGGCGTCGAATAGTAGTCAAAGGACTGAGATATTCAAGTTCAGCAGCTCACCTGCGGTGAACATCGGAGCAGAAAGGCCGCGGGAGGCAGCTGATTTGGAGGCCAGGCAAAGACAGAAGGAGAGAGAAGAGTTACACCAGAAGTTCGTGCGGAAGTTGGGTGGTGCGGACTGCCTCATAGGTATTGGAAGAAATGCCGTCAGTGAAGCTACTCCCGAGGAGGGTGCTGAGCCCGAAGATGAGGAGGAATCAGCACCCCCTCCAGCTAAGGGCAAAGCTGCTGCAAAGAAAGGCGGAAGCAAGCTTACACCCATGGAGAAGCAAGTCATCGACATAAAGCGCAAGCATATGGATACGGTTCTAGTAGTTGAAGTCGGCTACAAGTTCCGATTCTTTGGTGAAGATGCGAGGGTCGCCGCAAAGGAATTGTCTATAGTCTGCATCCCTGGAAAACTCAGATTTGACGAACGTAAGTATGGTTCCGTCGCCTCCGTTCTCAACTTCTGCTTTATTATTGAATCATGCCTAACGTAGGTCTTCTGGCTTCTAGATCCTTCCGAAGCACACCTCGATCGTTTCGCCTCCGCTAGCATACCGGTACACAGGTTACACGTCCATGTAAAGCGCCTCGTCGCCGCAGGTCATAAGGTCGGCGTCGTAAGACAAATCGAGACTGCTGCTTTGAAAGCAGCTGGCGACAACCGGAACGCACCCTTCGTGCGAAAGCTCACAAATTTGTACACTAAAGGTACCTATATCGACGATGCTGAGGGCTTAGGAGGGCCTATGCCTGCAGCATCTGGTGGCGCTTCACCAGCAACTGGTTACTTGCTATGTATTACCGAAACAAATGCAAAGGGCTGGGGCAATGATGAGAAGGTTCAAGTGGGAATTGTAGCTGTCCAGCCAGCTACAGGGGACATAGTCTATGACGATTTCGAAGACGGGTTCATGAGGAGCGAGATCGAAACCAGGTTGCTGCATATTGCACCCTGTGAGCTTTTGATAGTTGGCGAGCTTTCCAAGGCTACGGAGAAGCTCGTTCAGCATCTCTCGGGCAGCAAGTTGAACGTGTTCGGTGACAAGACCCGCGTGGAAAGAGTGTCTAAGTCGAAAACTGCCGCCGCGGAGTCACACAGCCATGTGTCCAGCTTTTATGCAGGAAAAATGAAGACGGCCAGTGCTGCAGATGATGCGCAGGCGAGTAGCCTACTTCAGAAGGTACTCAATCTGCCAGAGCAAGTGACTATCTGCCTCTCGTCTATGATCGAGCACATGAAAGAATATGGCTTGGAATATGTTTTCGAGTTGACTAAATACTTCCAACACTTTTCCTCTCGATCACACATGCTTCTTAATGGAAACACTCTGATGAGCCTTGAGATATATCAGAACCAAACGGATCATACGACTAAAGGCAGTCTCTTCTGGACACTTGATCGGACACAAACGCGGTTTGGACAGCGCATGCTCCGGAAATGGGTTGGACGTCCTCTGCTGGATAAGTCGAGACTGGAAGAGAGGGTGAACGCCGTCGAAGAGCTGAAGAATCCAGAAAAGACAGTAATGGTAGAACGGCTGAAGGGGTTACTTGGAAAGGTCAAGAGCGACTTGGAAAAGAGCTTGATCCGGATCTATTACGGCAAGGTTGGTACTTCCTTTCGGGTTGACTGTCACCCTTAAGTAAAGACTAACAAGACAATCAGTGTACTCGACCGGAACTCCTCACTGTTTTGCAGACGATGCAAATGATTGCGCAGGAGTTTTCTGACGTGAAGTCACCTGCGGATACCGGTTTTGCATCTACTGCTATCAATGAGGCGATCACTTGTCTCCCTACAATTTTGGAAGATGTTATAGCTTTCCTGGACAAGATAAATATGCATGCTGCGAAAAGTGATGATAAATACGCCTTCTTTCGCGAAGCCGAGGAAACAGAAGACATTAGCGACCAGAAGCTCGGCATTGCAAGTGTTGAACATGAGCTAGAGGAGCATCGCTCTGTTGCTGGCCAGAAGCTTGGAAAGAAGACGGTTGAATACAAATCCGTTGCAGGGATTGATTATTTGATTGAAGTCGAGAACAGCTCGGCTTCCATCAAACGTGTGCCTGCATCGTGGGTGAAAGTGAGCGGCACCAAGAAAGTCTCGAGATTTCATACACCTGAAGTCATCCAACTCATGCGACAGCGTGACCAACATAAAGAAGCATTGGCCGCGGCTTGTGACAAGGCATTCATATCCCTTCTCGCCGATATAGCAACTAAATATCAACCTTTCCGGGATAGTGTGCAGGCGTTGGCCACGCTTGACTGCCTGATAGCTTTGGCGACTATAGCTAGTCAGCCGGGATATGTGAAGCCCGAATACACGGATCATACGTGCATTCAAGTGGAACAGGGACGTCATCCAATGGTCGAGCAGCTTTTGCTGGACAGTTATGTACCAAACGACATCGACTTAGACAGCGACAAGACACGCGCCCTTCTGGTCACCGGACCCAACATGGGCGGTAAGTCCAGCTATGTACGGCAAGTAGCCCTCATCGCCATCATGGGGCAAATAGGCTCCTATGTTCCCGCGCAGTCGGCAAAGCTCGGTATGTTGGACGCTGTGTTCACTCGCATGGGTGCTTTCGACAACATGCTAGCTGGCGAGTCTACCTTCATGGTTGAGCTCTCCGAAACCGCGGACATACTCAAGCAAGCGACTCCACGGTCACTTGTAATTCTGGATGAACTGGGCCGAGGCACGTCCACGCACGATGGCGTTGCAATTGCACAAGCTGTCCTTGACTACATGGTGCGGTCAATCCGGAGCCTTACACTCTTCATCACCCATTATCAGCATCTCTCTTCAATGGTCCATTCCTTCGCAGATCACGAATTACGCAATGTGCACATGCGCTTCACCGAGTCAGGTACCGGAACAGACGAAGAGATCACATTCCTCTATGAGGTTGGTGAGGGCGTGGCGCACCGCAGCTACGGGCTGAATGTCGCGCGATTAGCAAACCTGCCAGGGCCATTGCTGGACCAAGCCCGGCAGAAGAGCAAAGAACTGGAAGAGAAAATCCGCCGACGGAAACTGGCTGGTCTTGTGACGGCGGTCGGAGAGGTCATGGAAGGCTCCAAGGATGGAAATATGATTGAGCGTCTCATCAGCAGCGCAGAGCAGCTGTGATTGATAAGCATATTGATGGATTTTGTTTGCCTTTCTATATGAGATGAGCGTATTGTCGGCGTTGCATGACGAAAGTATTTGTTAGGCTTTTAGACATAGATCTATGAACATCAATCAAATGACTCGTGAAAAGCGGAGTCTCCACACTGCTGTTTCATTCATCTTCTACACATCGGGCAGTGAAATCTACGATGGGCAACAGGCGGAATGGACTTCTAGTCAAACAACGGGTGAATCCCAACCCAGGGCCATCACGAAACACCGGCACAGGGTATAGATAGAGCCATCCCAGACCGTCTACTCCACGGGCTTCGTACCAAACCCTAAAATCCAAACTGAGCAAGTTCATAAAAGGATTCATCCGATTCGAGCGCGTCGTGGGTGCAACACGAGGTGAGAAAAAACGGACAATTAAAGGAAAGCGAAAAAAAAAAAGGGGGGTAATCTAGACAGAGACTTGATGAATAGAAGATCACCTCGCGCCCGTGGGGATTTCAAATTTTTTTCCTTCGTTTTTTGTATTTCAGGTTGATAGCCCTCGTTTTTCTCTTGTTTCTCTCTTTTTCTCTCTATATGAAGTCCAGTGCAAAGTCATAAGAATTCTGGACACACACAAGACAGGAATGATAAAAGAAAAACAACAAAAGGACAAAACGAAGTCACAACAACCCGGATGCCGCATCAGCCCATAAGATAAGATAGTTCTTTTTTGCCTTCCCGACCTCCCAGAATCATTTCCAACGCAAGCAAGGGTACATAGCCTCGAGAGGGAAAAAGATGTTTGACGAAAACTCGGAGTTGGTAAAGGAAATTAACGAAGACGGCGGGCCTCGCGTTCGGACTCGAGCAGGCAGAGGATGTCGTCAACACGGACTGTTTTGCGAACGAAGAGAAATTTGGTTAGCTTGAATGTGTGCGATAGATGGGTTTTGAGATGACGGGGCGACTGCTTGGTTGGTTGACTGGCTGGCTGGATGGATGGAACGAATGCGACATTTCCCCGTGGAGTTGAGAGAATATCCCGCGATACTGGCTGGTTCCTTTAACTTCCCCCCTCTTGAATTCCTGCGTGCATTGTGTTGGGTTTCGAAGATTCGTCCTTTTCGCTCATTCAATTGTTCTGTTGTCGGTTTCCGTTGCGTGTGCACTTTCCGATTTTTTTCTTTTGCCTTTCTTCTCGCGGGATTCTTTCTCTTCAAAGGAAAATGGATTCGATTCGGGTCCAACCAACCAGCGCCACCACCATAGCCGTAGAAAATATATCATCAATTGTAATCAACGGAGAAATCGCATACCTGGGCCCTTGACGTTACGGATGATGCTGCGGGAGGTGTCGTCCATGAACTCGACGCGGACCTGGGTGACACCACCACGGGATCCTATTTGAAGAAAAAGATGTTCGTTAGAATTCTGCTCTCAAGCAACAAGGTGCCATCCACGCCCGTCGCCGAAACAACGCAATTGTATATATTTCCAGGCGGAAGGCATCGAAATTCGGAGATTTGAGATATTCACGACGTACCGGTACGGCCGAGGACACGGGTGACCTTGACGAGCTTAGCGGGCTGCTTGGCGGAATCCATCTTGGAGTTGGGCTTGACGACAGCGAAGGACTGACGGGATGCGTGAAGATGGCGTTTGGGGGGGGTTGGCAGAAGTTGAAGCCGTTCGTGAAAATCGAGGGATTTGCGGCTTGTGTGGGTTGGGTTTCTGTTTTGGGCTAAAGGCGAGGGCTCAGGGCTAATGTGGCCTGAGCCGTCAGGCAGTCACAAAAGCCTGGAATGTCAGGCCGGTGGTGAGGTAATCATTATTTTCTGTGGCCTGATATACTAGGCATAAATATCAGGCAGCAAATAACCCTGAATGTACTGGCCTGAGGTATGAAATTTGGCCCCTCCGATGACGGGATTTCAGACTCTTTTCTGCGGCATCTTCTTCCTTTCCTCCACGCCGCTGATTCCCCCCTCTACCTCTCTCTTACCTCTGTTTAACTCTTATTCTCCTGTTCGCAATACCTTTTTTAGGATATTCGACAGTCTCTTGGATCTTGGACTCATCTTCTAATCCTTCAATTGCTCCTTTTCTTTTCTTTCCTGTCATCTCCAATTCCTTGCCGGCTTACCCCGCGCCGTTGATCGTCAGTATGGATCTCGTCAACCAGTGAGTCAATTGCCCCGTAGCAAGCATTGGACCCCACGATCACATTATTTCATTCGCTTTATACATATATTCGTACTCATACTAACATCTATCCTACAGCCTCGAAGGAAGACTGCTCTTCGCTGTCCCCAAAAGCAAGTCTCCCGCCATGACTCACTCTCCCTGACCGCAAAACAGCCCCCAACGGTCCAACCTACCATTGGCCCCCAAACCAAGCACCGGACTAACGCCTGCCTTGCCATATACAGAGGGCCGTCTCCAACAAGCTACGCTGGACCTCCTGGCCGGCTGCGACATCCAGTTCCGCCGCGAAACCCGCCTGGACATCGCCCTGGTCAAGAACCTTCCCATTGCCCTCATTTTCCTCCCCGCCGCAGATATCCCCACCTTCGTCGGTGAGGGCCGCGTGGATCTTGGTATCACCGGACGCGACCAGATTGCTGAGCACGATGCGCTGCTGCCCCGCGGTGAAGTCTCGAATGTGGAGGAGATCATGGACCTCGGCTTCGGCGCTTGCAAGCTCCAGGTGCAGGTTCCGGAGAAGGGCGACATCACTGAGGCCAAGCAGCTGATTGGCCGGAACGTCGTTACCAGCTTCACTGCTCTCACTGAGGCTTTCTTTGCCAAGCTTGAGGGCAAGAGCGACGCTGAGAAGAGCGAGCTCAGCACGAAGATCAAGTATGTCGGCGGCAGTGTTGAGGCTGCTTGCGCTCTGGGCGTTGCCGACGGTATCGTTGATCTTGTTGGTATGATTAATGACCCATCATTCGCAGCCTTATTAGGCCATTCAACGACTAACCACGTCCATAGAGTCCGGTGAGACCATGAAGGCCGCTGGTCTCAAGGCCATCGACACGGTCGTCGAGACCATCTCCGTCCTGGTCAAGTCCAAGAAGACTCAGAACCCTCTGGTTGACCTGATCGCTTCCCGTATCCGCGGTGTCATCAGTAAGTCCCTGCTTGCTCCTTGTTTTCCATATCCCCCGATCAGTCCGGTTAATGTATCTTTCTTCTCTGCAGCTGCCCAAAAATACGTCCTCTGCCAGTACAACATCCCCCGCGGAGAGCTGGCCACCGCCTCCAAGATCACCCCGGGCAAGCGCGCTCCCACGGTGACCGCGCTGGAAGAAGACGGCTGGGTGGCCGTCAGCTCGATGGTCGAGAAGAAGAAGATCGCGACGGTCATGGACGAACTGACCAAGGTCGGCGCAACGGATATTCTGGTCCTGAACATCGCCAACTCGAGAACGGGTTGAGCGTGAAACTCATACCTTGCTATCTTCTTGCTTCTCCTTTTCTTCTTTTCATGTATAGGGCGCGTTTCTTTCCTTTCGCATCATATTATATTTCTTGTGATCAAAATATTATCGGCAATTCCTAGATGGTTAGACGGTGTATAATCAAGTCCATGAGATACGGTTCAATGACCAGGTTCAATGACCAGAGTATAGCATATCTATTCCATAACTAGTACTACTAATCAATGTTATTGAAGTCTTAGCTATGAACATCATATCAAGCCACGGTTGGTACTACCAAATGACCTCAAAAGTGGAAAGTACTCACCGCCGTAGTATAAGATATGTAAGGATACCAAGGGCAAAAAAAGTGGAAAAAGAAATATAAAACTAGTACTTAGTACCTATCAGATGAAATCAGATCAGACCCCGCACATTCAGTCCTGCAGGAACCCGAGGATCCATAGTATGATCTTTCAGTTGAAAATTGACTGGCCTACTTCCCTTGGCACTGGCAGTTACTATTGGCAATATTTATCAGTTCAGTTAGTACTACTTACTACTGTGGTCTGAAACTCTTAGATCCCTGTTTTCATGATATCATGTCTGTAGACGATATATAATATCACTACTATACCCATGTACGGAAAGAGGGCAGAGTTGGTAAACTACTAGTAGTATTCAGTGAAATTTCTACTGTGAAGACGGCCGAGGAGTGATGCTTGAAGCAATCCAAGGAATTGTAATGTAACATATATACAGACTAGCAATTCTAGTCATGAGCAATGTATGGTGATAGAATGTAGTCCCTGCACATCACAAAGGCGGAGACCCGGTTCAGCTCCAAAAGAAACCAAACAAAGTATCGATACACTTTATATTTCATATGAAAGCTCTTTCATTATTCATTCATAGTCGTCATAAACAGGATGCAGTGCGAACAGTATTTATGATAGGGGTATCGTTTCTAGTATGCATAGTCGGGAATAACAATGACGATATGTATGCATGCATGGTGTTTGTCTGGTTGAGAGGGGAGAGAAAGTGAGAGGTAGGAGGATGACAAATCACGACGACGAAGATGACTGTTGCTGGGAAGAATCACCCAGTCCAACACCCTCTTGTCGGCCCCTGACTAACGCCAGAAGACACTGACCTACGCCCTCTAGGTCGCCTAGAAGCCCGACGTGTCCACGGTCGCTCTTCACCAGGCCACCCTTGATGATCCGGTATCCCGGCGGCAGCATGGCCGCGGAGGCAAGACAGACGCCGTCGCCGGCGGCGAATGCCAGATCGTCGTAGGCGTCTTGGTATGGGATGCGCTCGCGCGATTCGACGCGAGCTCCGTAGACGGTGGGCACGGACTTGCCGTATAGCACGGCAAAGGGCGGGTATTTGTTCTGCGACTGATGCGAGGCGTCGAATGCAAGCTCTTGCTTGAACCGTAGGACCTCTGCTAGAGTACGCTCTAGATAAGTCACGGCTGCCGCACGGGGTATGGTCGTGGTCGTGGTAGCCTTGGTATTGGCTGAACCCTTGAAGTTGGGGGTTGGTCCTACCGCGCTCTCCAGATTCGGGGGAGCGACCGGTGCCGATTTGCCGGTAGCCTCACTGGAAGGATTTGCTGTTTCTTGAGGATTCTGAGTGTGATTATGTGATGCCTGCTCGCTATTGGCATCATCTGACGAGGATAGATTATCCTTACTGCCTAGGACGGTGGAGATGCGCTTTCCAAGAAGAGGCAAATTGTCCTTGAAGCCTCTGTTGCTTCCAAGCGGAAGAGCCGGATTGATACAAGGGGAGAGCCGATAGTCGTCCCACGCCTGAGCGGAGAAGAAGTCCACACGGTACTCTTCCTTCGTCCGCTTGTCGATGAAGCAGTGCCCGTCCTCTGGAAGGAGGGCAAAGCTGGTACGGAAGGTGAAGTTCACCTGGGCTGTAAGGACGCGGGAACTAAGCAGCACATCATCTCCATTACGGAGAGGGCCCAAGATGTTGACACAGTGCTGCGGGACGCCTGCATAGAGAACTCCTGCGAAGAGATCCGGCCGCTGATTAACGGCATGCCGTGTGATGAGGCCGCCCAGACTGTGGGCGATGACGTAGGCTCCGCGCTTTTCACGAGGGACGTCTGGGGAGTTACAAGGCAAGCCTTCTAGAAATTTGACTAGTCGCTTAGCCAGTAAATGCGGACTCAATCGCCAGTCGTAACCATAATCGTGGACTCGGAGATCCCCGTTGACGGCGTTCGGGCACTTTTGAAGGCGCTTCATCAATCGGCGGCAGATGTCGACTGGGCCAACATGGGACAACACGCCGGACGGGATGATGGTTTCTTCCATGCGTTCCTCGTCTTCCGGGTTTAGGCCAACCTCCAGATCCACCTTGCGAAGATTCAAGCCGACCTTCATCGGAACCCACAGTTGGCGCTGGGGCGGCTTGGCGGACCGTAAGACTGAGCCTCGATAGCCTCCCAGAACAACAACGTCACCGGTCATTTCGGCCATGGCCTCGGTCAAATTGGGATACTGTGCACTGATACTGGTCCGCGGAGAACGGGCCCGAGGTGTCACCGTATCATCACCCGGCATCTCCCGAGCAGAGGGCGGCTGGTCTGGCGTGGCGTAGGTGTGGCCTCTGCGATTAGCTACATCGGACAGAAACGGCCTATAACCCCAATCACTTCGGAAGTCTTGCAAATGCAGCGTGGGCATACTAAGCAGCCGGCTGCTGGAATCCTGGAGGCTGTCTTTGATCGCCTTGAACCGGCTGTTGACCTGCGAATGAATATGCTCGTAACGGGGACGTTGTTCGAGAGACGATGCGGTTGACGACGCTCTCAAGTATAGTGACTGATCTGAAGATGATCTCCGTAGGAGGGAAGGTGGGCCTGTTGTACTGGGTCTTCGCGCATAGGAGTGCCTAGCGGTCGTGGCGCCCCCTAGAGGGTCGAGTTCAGAAACTTGCTCCTCGGGGCTATCTCTAGATTCTGGGTCGGAGAACGACTTGCGCCGGGACTGCAGCGTGGATTCCTCCTTTTCCTGCTCCAGCGCCAGCTTCGATGCGGGCTTCAAGGTCTGACTGCGAGACCGGACTTGGGATGACGAACCGGGTCGGAAGGAGAGCGATGATCGTTTAGTTAACAGATCTGGCAGGAACTTCTTCAGGCGTATATTGGTCAAGGAGTCGCCAGACCACGCCCTGGGTCGAAGGGGTAACCCAGATTTCAAGATCGAACGGGTGAAGCTGGTTCGCTGGCCGTCCTTGGATCCCCGGGCGCTGTCACGCTGTGGCACCGCCAAGTCCGCCGAAGAGGCTTGAGCATCACCCGGCTTAGCAGCCGGTTCCTCAGGCAAAGCTTCTGGTTCGTCGGTAATTTCGGGCGCAAAAAGACCCTCCGGTTCCGGGGTATCCGGGATTGTGTCGAAGTAGCTGCTTTGCCGTTCCATCATTCGACTTTTCTCTTCCGCAGGCGTAAGACGCGCCTTCATACGGCTCTGGGCGCGACCAATGCTAACCCCGACCACTTCATTGGCTTCATCTTCGCGGACGGCGTCCGGGAGATTTGGATCCTCACTGTCGGAACTTGAATTGACGGTGAAGGTGGGCGAGTGCTCCGCAGCTGGCGACATGTGTGCAATGACGGGGACCTGACCATTGGTCCCCGCCGGATGTGCAGGAATCGCCATGGTTAGGGTGGGCGGAGAGGGGAGAAAGAGCTGAGATTATGTATGACCCATGCAGGGAAGGGAGTTTAAGAATCGAGTGATGAGGGAAGATAAGAATAGATGGGAAGAGAAAGGTTGAGACAGACTAGAGAGGGCAGTTCAATTAGGATCCATCACATGTCAAAGTGGATAGATAAATGGGTTACTATGGAGTAGCGCACTAAACTAACGGTTTGAATGTCTGTGATGGAGCATTCGTATTCGCGTTAGGGTGGCTCCATAGGGGCGAGACTGAAGCGTGCTTGGAGGCGATCAGCAAATCAAGCGGATCGAGACCATAACAATAATGGGGGCACGAGAGACCGAGGGACGGAACACAGATGATAATAATGAATGAATTATGGACGAGGGGAAGAAATGGACAGGTACCATCGAAGGAAGGGAAAAAAGCAAAAGAAATAAGCCATGACGAGCAGGGAAGAGAAAAATAGAAAAAAAAGCAAGAGGGCCAAAAAAAAAAGTCAGAGAAAGAGAGGTTCCACCGCACAGCCTCCGGGCGTTCCGGAAGAAGCTTCCTGTCAGTTGCGACGATTATTTCCAGCTTCTAAGCAATAATAATGGAGCAGGCAGGCTGTACTCGCGCGACGGGGTTATTCTTGGGATCCGACCATGGATAGTGCCGGATAGTTCAACATAGCTGAGCGTTAGTGGGATGCTTGGCCGGAGGTTAAGTCAGTGGCTGATCACCAGAAGGATTTGCTGTCTCGGAGCGGAGCTGAAGTCAGCTTGGGCTTCATTCAGACTATACTGTGAGTTAGTAAACTAGTTAGTTAGTTTCACGGGCGCAGAATCAGCAAGAGATCGAGTGGAGAGCCATCGGAGAGCATCCGTGAAGAGCCACACGGTCCATGGGTTCATTCTATCGAGCACCGTAGATGGGCATGTCCGATGTACTGCACAGAATCAGTCCATTGCAATGGCGATGAGATCATATCCCAGGCAATAGCATAACCATCGCATCACATCGTCAAATGCAGTAGATGCATATCGTCATAGTAGCTCCTCTCGGTTGGCGGGCAGCCGAAGCAACAGAACAAATGAGAACGAAGATAATTTTGAGGGGAGATCAAGAAGATCAAGATGGAGCACCTGATGCGCCAATCAGCTGACAGCCGGCGGACTCATTGCCACTGGTCGGACTTCCTTCCCACTTACCATAACAGTTGACTTGCTTCAACTACGAAGTACAGTCAGAAAGTAGCCTGGACTGTGTTGTTTACGCTCTACATCATTGGCCTGCGACCTGTCCATTGCTTGAATCTCAATCACACTGAGGATTGGCACAAATGTTCCCAGTCTCCGCATGCCAGCACGCCGGAATGTGGCTATCCCGACGCTAATTGGCATCCGTCCACTCATCCAACTCCAATCGCTACGTGCTAATTTAAGAGCCCATCTCTAGTCTCTTCGTGCAACCGATCTCTGCGCAACAAAGGAATCCGCGTCATGGTACACATCATATTCATAAAATCACACTAATACAAGCACTAGCATATCGCGTATTCGTATCTCATTAAAACAGAAGTAATAAGGCGGGGTTCATTCCCCAGCGACCATAGCGTTCAGTAGAAGATCACCGCTGGGTCCTGAAATTCCCCGTTTGAATCTCCTGCTCCCCTTCTCGAGCAATGGCCGAGTTTTTGGCGGCCCCTTCTTCGTGCCCAAAGGCCTTGTCGACCGCCGCAGTTAGCCCGCCTCGCAATGACTCCCCCGCTCCCTGTTTCAGGTCAGCATCAGCCGCTCGTTAGTGTCGGATAGCCCGCGGCCACTACGGAAGAGTGCCTGGCTAGACTCGACGGGGTGGTTGGGGACTTACATGGATTCCCGCAGCAGCCGATTTCACACCGCTGCCAACGGACTCTCCTGCCTGCGCCGACTTGGATTGGGTGCCATACGTGCTACCGGACGATTGCGTCGGTTGGTATCCCACTCCGCTGGTGGTTTGCGACCCCGAGACCGGGGCAGTGTTGTAGCCAGCTGCGCTTGAGGCAGCGCCCCCACCAGCGGCAGCAGCTTGGTTTGGTTGCTGATAAGCCGCTCCGCCGGTGGTGTCGGTAGGTTCACGCATGGCTCCAGCACCAGTTGCGTTGGTCGATTTGGAAGACATTTCGCCCGTCTTGCTGTTAACGCGGGGGTCTAGCTTATTCAGAAGGGAGGACTTGTGCGGGCCTGCGGTGGAACTTTGAGGGTTCGAAACGTTGTGAGTGGCCTGGGGATGTACGTTGCCGGTAGTTGTTGCGCCAGGGGCGTATTGCGCGCGGTTATTTAGATCGCTATCGACGCGGGGATCGGCCTTGTTGGCTAGATCGGATTGATGCGGTCCTGCTGTGGTGCGCGCAGGGCCGGTAGTTGCTTGACCAGTGCTGGTGATGCCGCTGCCAACTTGGGTCCCAGTTGCAGTGGTTGCGCTGGGGTTCTGGTTGGGTTCACCGAAGGTGGAAGAATAGTAGGGAGGCTGGGTACTGCTCATGGTGATAAGAGTTTCAATTAGTAGGTTTCGTTCGATATTTGGATATGATGTTGCTGAGGTAGTATTCAGGCCCACAATGACTCTGTCTTCATCTTATATAAGGAGGCGAGGCGCGAGTCTGGGAGCCTTCGACATCATCGATCAGCCGGTGACGTCAGGCTGGACGTAGCCATGGTTCAGACGCGACCATCACTGCCATTGTTGGACTCAAGATATTGTCTGTAGTGAATCTAAGCGGACGAGGCCAGTCACAGTGAATGCAGTGATTGGGGATAATAGATGCTTGATGACTCTATTCATCTTCAGTGTCTGCCAGTATACAATCACGTGGGTGTCTTATCGATAAGACTGCAGAGCACAATGATGTCATGAAGCCTAAAAAAAAAAAGGCAGAGAACACAGAAATCAAAGACTAACAGTTATGATAGCTCGAGCAGCCATAACTTGCAGATAAATGACCAGTAATCAAGGACTGTCCGACTAATCAAAAACCCAACACAATAACTCCGAGCCGAACCTCATCAAGGGACCAACCCGACCAGAATGCTCAGCCGCGGGGACACCGGAGGAGTTACTACAAACAGAGCGAAGGCCTAGTGTCGCCCGCGGACGAGCCGAGGTTCATCACGACTCAGGGTCAACGCCGAAAAGATGGGGGCCTCTTCAGCCCCCATTAACGTTATTCTCCCTCATTCACCTTCTAGTTATCTTCATTCACTCTATATAGTTAATTATATCAAATCAGCCTTCCAAAAATGTCCATCACAAACCGCCAACTCATCTACGTCAAGGCCCCGACGGCAGCCATCGACCCGTCGCTGACGAGCGGCACCTTCAAACTAAACAGCACCACGATCGCCTCCAAAGACAATGTCCCCGACAACAAAGTCCTCGTGCGCATCCACTACTTGGCTCTCGAGCCCGCCATGCGCCAATGGCTTACCGCCAAACGGTCGTACATCGCGCCCGTGGAACTCGGCAGCATCATGCGCGGCCAAAGCATCGCCCAGGTCCTCTCCGTCGGGAGCAGCCTGAAGTCTCAATACCAAGTGGGCGACTGGGTCATCGCCTACTCCGGATGGCAGGAATACGCATTCCTGGGCGCCAAAGAGGCGCAGAAGATTTCCGTGCCTGCGGGCTGCAAGCCGACGGACGCCATGTCCGTGCTGGGCATGACTGGCCTGACGGCGTATTTCGGCATGATGGAGGTGGGCAAGCCCAAGGCAGGGGATACCGTGGTTGTGTCTGGGGCAGCGGGAGCGACGGGGATGGTGGCGGGCCAGATCGCCAGGATTCAGGGAGCGAAGAGGGTGATTGGAATTGCGGGCAGTAAGGACAAGTGTGAGTTCTTGTGTCGGGAGTTGGGGTTTGATGTGGCGATCAATTATAAAGATGAGGATTGGAAGAAGCAGTTGAAGGAGGCGACGCCGGAGTATATTGATGTTTACTTTGATAATGTGGGCGGGGAGATCCTGGATGCGTGTCTGGGGCGCGCGGCGCAGTTTGCCAGGTTTGTGATTTGTGGTGCGATCAGCCAGTATAATGTTGCGAAGCCGAAGGGGCCGGCCAATATCATGCAGGTCATTGTGAGTATTCATTCATCCCCTTGAGAAGTGGGTTGGGGCTACTTGCTACTTGGAAAGTATGCTAACAGTTGCAGTCGCAACGAGTCAAAATGCAGGGCTACATCGTGTTCGACTACGCGAAGCAGTACCCGGATGCGTTGCAGGATCTGGCCAAGTGGTTGACGCAGGGCAAGATCAAGCGCAAGGAGCACATTGTCAAGGGGGGATTGGAGTCGGCGCCGCAGAGTTTGGTGGATTTGTATAAGGGAGTGAATACGGGTAAGATGATGGTGGAGGTGGTGCCAGCTGAGGAGGGAATTAAAGCGAAGCTGTAACTACATTAGCAGTTACTAATTTAGTATACTATAATTGCAATAAACATATAATCTTCATTCAGAGCCAATTGATTTTCTGAAATTGTGCTTATTGCTAGACTACTACTACCTGTTAACTCATAATGACCACTGCGGCTGCAACCATGGCTGGACCACCATTACTTCATCCTCACAACTCACGTCATACTGATGATCTCCACCACCGAACCACCATCATCACCACCACAGACTCTCTACTGTGACAGCACCAATGGCACCATATAAACCGGATTCAACCCTAGACTAGACACCAGTTTCACCATGTTACAGCGCCAATTCCTCCGTGCATCCTTGCTACGTCCTACCCACGCAATCCGCCACAGTATCCGCCCGAATTTATATATCTCAAGCACACACCTCAGCTCTACACCAAACTATTATTCCACAACTCAGAAACACTACTTCTCTCATACATCCACCAGAACTCAATCTGACCTGCACAAAATGGCTGCTGCAAGCAACGAGAACTTTAAGCTGGAGAATCTCTTCGGCGTGAAGGGCAAAGGTATACCCAACCCATATACCCCTCTACTACCTACCTACGAGTTATACTAACAAACACAGTGGCCCTAATCACCGGCGGCGGTTCCGGCATCGGCCTCATGGCCACACAAGCCCTCGCAACCAACGGCGCCAAAGTATACATTACGGGCCGAACACAAGAGAAACTCGACCGGGTAGCGTCCTTGTACAACAAGAACATCAGCGGCGAAATCATCCCGATCGCATCCGACATCACGTCCAAAGAATCGATCACCAAGCTCGTCAAGGAGATTGAATCCCGCGAGTCCCACCTCTCTATCCTCATCAACAACGCCGGAATCAGCAGCAGCACCGATGACACGGAGAAGAGCGACCCGCAGGATCTGAAGAAGTCGCTCTTCGACGAGGCCACGCCCATTAGTGAATGGGAGGATACCTACCGGACGAATGTAGTGCAGTTGTATCTCACGACTACTGCGTTTCTTCCGCTCTTGCAGAAGGGCTCAGATCGTGAAAAGGGGTGGAGTAGCACGGTTATTAACATCACTAGTATCTCGGGTATTGTGAAAGTGTCGCAGCATCATTTTGCGTATAATGCTAGCAAGGCGGCGGCGATCCATTTGACCAAGATGTTGGCGCATGAGGTGGCTGATAGTGGGTTGCGGATTCGGGTGAATAACATTGCCCCGGGAGTGTTTCCGAGTGAGATGACGGCCGGGGAGAGTGATGAGAAGCAGAAGAGTCAGTTGGCCAAGGAGAAGTATGAGGGCAAAGTGCCGGCTGCGAGACCGGGCAAGGATGAGGATATGGCCAGTGCGGTGCTGTTTGTTAGTACGAATCAGTATCTGAATGGGCAGACGGTGGTGGTGGATGGGGGGTATGTTTTGGCTGCTGGGACTGTTTAATTATCTCCTTTCCCGCCCAGATAGTGAGGATAGTTATGTGTTAATGAATGTATATGTTATTGATGTATATCAAGATTGTACATCCATTCTGATCTCATCACTTCCGATGCTTTAATCCGTCGATTCGCATCTGGGTTCAACATTGCGTATACCACGTTCCTACATTGTGCCTATGACACACACGTTAGCACATCTCACCCCAAGCATTAACAACAAGAAAGAACAAGATATGAAAGGAAAAGAAGAAAACTTACCTCCCCCAACCCCTCAATAACTCCATATCCCTCCCTCCTCTTCCTCCCCATCAAATACTCCGCATACCGCCCATCCTCATCCTCACTCGCACTCCGCCAGATAATCCTCCCAAGCCTCAAAACGAGGTATATAATCCCAGCAGCCCAGATATCCACAGCCCGGGGGCCATCCCCTACCCCTCTGGAAGACTTCCCATACCCATGCCGACGATAAATAGACGAAGAGTGAAAAGTAGGAGAAAAGGAAAGCACCTCCGGCGCAAGATAAGGATTCCTCCTGCTGGCACATCTTCCCCGCCTAGTATCCTCCTCCAACTTCTCAAACTTCTGTATCCCCATTGATAACCCCCTAACAAGGGGATAGACCTCTTCTTTCCATGCTGCGTAGTACCCACTATCACAATAACCAGTACCATGATAATCCAACACAGTCGCATTCCCAAGATCCCCAAGTTTAACACATACCCCATTGGGATAACAAGAAAGAAACACATTCTCCACACAAAGCCCCCCATGTACAATCCCCATCTCATGAAGAAACTCCACCGCACTCATAATCTGATAAAAGATCTTATCTGCATCATCCCTCTTTTCCCTTTCACCTCCATTTATCATATCGTTTCCCCAGGATTTGGAAGAAATATACATTCCTAAATCCCCTAACTCGCAATACACACTCACAAGACATGTTTCTCCTCGAGAGTTGGGCAAGATGTCAATCGTGCGGAGGAGATGTGGATGCGAGAGGGTAGACGAGAGGAGGGATTCCAGGGTGGATTTCAAAGTGGTTTTTGTGGAGGAGGAGGAAGGAGTTGGGCGGAGGGTTTTGACGACGTGGTGTTCCCTTTTCCTTTTCTCTTTTTTGGGGGCTGTGGTGGTGGTTGTGTAGAGACGGACGGAACTGGAGGTGCCGTAGTGGAGGATTGTGGTGCAGGTGCCGTATTTGTCTTTCAATGTTGGTTCTTGTTGTGATTGCTGTGAAGGGCGATGGTGATGGTGGTGAGGAGGAAGGAGTGGACTCTCTTCTGATATCAGAGTCTTGTCTGTGTCTGTGTCTGCCTCTGAGAGGAGGAGTGAGCTGGTAGTACTAGCAGCAGCAGTAGTATTGGTGGTAGGTGTATGTGTATGTGTATGCCATGATGGAAAAGCAAGCGAAGACAAGGAGAATTCCGAAAAAGGGAGTTTGAAACACATGGAGTTTTTGGCTATTGCTATCGTTGACGGCATATCCAAGTTCCTCTCTATTTAGTATCGAGAGCATGTAGTAGTAGAGATGAAGTAAAGAGAAGTAGAATTGAAGTAGATAGTAAGGAAATATCCCACAAGTATATACCCCAGCTACTAACTAATTTACGGAGTACCTACCACCTACTAACTATGAGGCAATTGTCGATCAGTCAGAGAGTGCGGAGGTAAGTAGTAGTACCTCCTGACAGACAACCGACTAACTCGCTAACTCGCTAAGTAGTAAATGTATGGTCCAAAATACATCCAACTTAATCCCTCGCGGCGCGAAGGATCAACCTCACCTCACCTCACCTCCGACATCACTGACGGATTTACTTCGTGGCTGTAGACTACCATCAGTTTCTGTTCTGAGTAAAAGTAAATGATGACATCTACTTACAGAGCAGGCTTATAACAGAGACTACGTATGCATGTTGTACAACATACATCTAGTTATAAGTTTATCATTGTAGGCTGGCTATGGTACCTGCACGGCATCAAGCAAGGGTCACAAGCAGCTGCTAGTCATCGTCACCGCCAGTCCCAAACTACTAACTGATGAGGCATTTCCATCGCCAATCAATCAATCCCATTATCGAGATTTCTTTACGATGTAGGCCTACCCCGCGCCACGACTGTCTAGACCAAAAGATGGGGCTTGTTGAACCGCGGGACGGATCTGAATTGAACCAGAGTTATTTGTCTACTTTGCTCTGTCTACTCCTTTAGTACTTTGTCTGCATGCAAATCAGCTGTAAGCTGTATATAGCTAGGAGTAAGCTCAGGTCTATCTAATACGGCCAATATCATACACCATGCAAAGACAGAATCCCAGTCCATCAAAATAAAATAATCACCGACCAGCGAATTACCCTGCCATAGTAATATGTTCATCGAGAAAAGAAAAATGATTATTCTAAATAGTGGGAGGCAATCATCGTACTTTGCCCGCCTCGCGAACCTCATGCATAAACCCGTCCTCGTCACCTGCCGAGCCCAACATCCAGTAATCGCCCATGCCAGACGCCATCTGCCCGCCTCCGAACCCAGTCGCCGAGGCGGGCGCACTGTGTCGCTCCTGCGCCCGAGTGCCTCCCTGTCGGGGTCCCCAGCTGAGAATATCCTGCACCGCCTTGCGACTCTGGTCGTCTGGCTTGGTGTATCCAAACAGCTGTGGCTGCAAGCAGCCGAGGATCGCAACAGCGGCCCGGATCATGATCCGGTCTCCTTCGAACACCCAGCAGTCCCAGACTCGGCTGAGACGCTCCAAGTCCAGCCCGTTCGTCAGCAGGGACCGGAACATCGGTTCCCAGATCTCTTCGTCGCTGAGCCGGAGCGTCTCGTGCAGATGCGTCGTCAAACGCGGGAATTTGTATTTCAGCGTCGCAGACGCCAGTGAATATGTACGACCGATTGCCCCGCGGTCCAACGTAAGAAAAGCAACAGGGAGCGGCCGGTTGAGCGCATTGGCCATGGCAAGGAACGCGGACGATGGCGATGGAAATTGCAAGACAAGGAGGGCAGCGATGGTCTAGACTAGTTAGTGATGAGATCATTGAAGGGCACGAAAAGAGAACACTCACATGCAAGCCACTGACATAGCCCACATCGCTGCGATACATCGAGTATGCCTGCAAAACATCAATCAACGTCTCGCGCAGCGGTCCTCCCACTTGGAACAAGTTCAAGTCGGGGAACGCCTTGGACGCATCGGCATCGATCGCTTCGAACCAATCCCTCATGCGCTTGTTGGTCTCCCCAGAATCGCCCTCGGGTCGCGCCCGCACGTCCTTGGCGCGTTGTAAGGCCTTTTTGTATGTTTCCTCGGAGAGAGCCAGCTCATTGCCGATGGCACGCTGCCAGGTCGAGCCCCGGATCCGAGGTGGCACTCCGCGCCACCATAACTCCCGCGTGCGGGTTTCATTAATGACATTATCCCAGTTCGGGTACACGTACTCGTCCCAGATCTGCTGAAGAGTCTCGCGCGTGTTGTCTTTTTCGCATTTCACGGACGCAGCCTTCGCAGCACGGCGCTTGTCTAGGATCATTGTTTAGTTATCGACCATGGCAAAGAGACAAGTCACATACCTGCTTCGCGGGCCTGCGCCATCATTCGCTTGTATTCCTTCAAATGCCGCTTTTCCTCCTTCTGATCCTTCGGAGGCAGCCAGCTGGGCCGCGTCCGCGTCAGCACCTTCTCCTTCTCCTTGCTAGGAGGTAACGGATCGATCATGATGTTGGATTTCTGCAACGGAGGCAGCTCAATGGTGCTTTTGGACCCGCGCTTGGATTCCTCGCTCGATCGGAGAGAGGAGAGCCCGCTTTGCAGGCGCTCTCCCCGCTGGCGCTGGCGCTCGTCGGCGTGGTATTCCAAGGCTTCCGTGATAATCTTGGCCTCTTCCGACAAATCCGACATCATATTGTTGTATGAGTATGCTCGCGGGTTACGGGGCGAAATCTGGCCACGCTCAGGTCCGGCAGAGCTGGAACGATTGTTGCGGGTTGTGGGAGATCGCGAACCAGAAGGCGACCGGGGAACGGTGACATCGGAAACCGAATGCGACAGGGGCAGGGGTCGGGGGCCAGGACTGCGACCGTTGGGGCTGGAAGCCCGGGACGGCGCTCGATCTTGCACTGGCCGTGGGGAGATGGGAACATTCCAGAGACTCGCATCCTCGGGTAACTCTTCGTCGGAGTCATGGTATTCAGCCTCCAAATCCTGGACGGTTTTACGAGGTCGCTGCCACGAGGGCTTTCGGTTGAGGGTGTGCGTGTTGACGGGGGTCAGGGACAGGCTGTGAGTCGATGGCGACGAGCTCAAGCTCGACGTCGGTCGCAATGGGGACGAGGAACGCGAACGATGAGGCTTCGTGACTTGAAGGGCTGATTGCTTGGTGGAGGCTGGATCCCGGGGGTTGCCGGGGCGGTGCTTGGGACCACGGCCCGGTTGAGCCAAGGTGCCATTGACCTGCTTCGGACCGGCAGGGGAGGGGGGCTTTGTTTTCGTGGCTGTCAGATCGCGGGTTGTCGCAACCGCCGATTTGGTCTGCATAATGGCCGCTGAAGCTCGTGTGATTCCCCCATTCTGGACGTACGGGGTTGCACCCTTGACGTAGGAGACATGCACATCATCCTGGAGGTCCACTTCCTCGAAATTGGAGATATCAGTGAAGATGGCCTCAGGGCCCGAGTGCTGCGAGGAGGAACGATAGGAGGACGACTTGGAGGACTTGGACCCGGAGAGGTCAGGAGGGGAATTCGGGGTGGTCGTACAAACGGTTGTCATCTCGGCGGGAGAAGCTGCAGAGTGCGAGACTCTTCCCAGATCAGAGTACGGGAAGAACCTCCAGGGGGATGAACCTCAAAGCAGCTGCGAATCTACCGGGGACGAGAAGAAAGACGAGGCGAATACGGTCCGATGGTGTCGCAATTTGGTGACAAAGAAAACAAGCCGTTATTTGGAACGAAAGACGGGGGTGAAGAGGTGGGATGATCTCCGGATGGTAGTATTAATGAAGAGGTGTGACGGAAGAACCCCAAGCAGGATGCCGCATGCAATGGAAGCGGCAGAAACAAGTGGCGGTTCAGAAGATGGTCGGGGGGGGGGGGCGAGGCTGTTTTTCTCTGGGTTTCTGATTTTTGGTTTTGTATTATTCTTGTCCTCCTCTTACTATGCACTCAAGGGATTCAGGAGTTAATCGTGCAGCGAGCAGTGCATTTGGGGGCCGGAGCCGAAGGGGGAAGGGGACGGAGAGATGAAACGATCCCCGACAAGAACCGAGACAAGAGGCAGATGAGACAGCAGCGGAGGTGGAGGAAAAGGAAACGATAGACTAGACTCGACTAGACTTAAGCGAAAGACTGGAATGTATGGAAATAATAGAAAGAAAGGGAAAAAACGAAAGGAAACGAGAGTGCGAGGAAGAGAGAAAGAAGAGCGAGTGAGGAATTTGGGGGTGGGAATGAATTGGGGAAAAGAAAGTGGTGGATGAATGAAAGAAGAAGAGGAGGAGGAGGAGGAGGAGGAGGAGGAGGAGGAGGAGAGAAGGGGGATGGAGATGGGGATAAGATTAGGATGGGGATAGTACGAGAGTCTAAGGATGGATGCAATCAGACCAGCAGTGAGCAGCAGCTGCAAACGAGCAACGAAAAGAAGGCAGTTCTGGACAAGGCCTGGCCAATCCCACTGGAGGCACTAGACGGGCGATGGACTGGCGATCATTGGCTGTCTCTTCCAGAAGGATGTCTGCCTCGAACAGCGCACGGATTGGAATTGGCCGTGAAATGAGGGTGGATATTAGTAGTATTTCTCACCAGGAAACGGTTCCAGTTAGTTAGTTAGCATTAGTTAGTAGACTTACGGAGTAGTCAGATTAGTAGCGAATTAGTATATGTTTGCACTTTGCAAAGTTACTAAAGCATTACCCGCACCGCCACAGCCGAAATGAAGGCTGATACTTGGTTTCCACACGGTGATTTCCCAGTTCAAAAAAAGGAAAAGAGAAGAGAAACTTGCACACAGTAATGCACTAACTGATAGTAGTTCTCTAGGGAGCTAAGCTATACCATTGTCCCTGGATTCATCATTTATCAACTTCAACTTCATTCCTTTTGTTGACAATTTACCGTTGATGGGCAACCAAACCCGCCCAAACATTTTTCGCCTCCCCCTTTTCCAAGGTTCTATTTCTCCTCCCCTTCTTCTCCTCCCTTCAGATCTCACACCCCCTGATCCAATCCTCCGTTGTCCATGGCCACCAGATCCGTGGTATGTGCCTGCCCTGTCCGTCTTTGGTTTTTCTTTTTTTTTGTGCCCGGCCGACGAGCCGCGGGTCTCGCGGATTGCAGTTCTCCCTTAGTCACTAACTAACTACTCTGTACATAGGTTAGTTAGTTACTAACTAGTACTAGTTAGTTACAATAATGGCTAGTACTCCATAACTGGGTACACCGTCCATACGGTCGCGGTAAGTGCCCGATCGCAGCCAAAACCTCCTCTTCTGCTACCTCCACCCCACGACACTAAATCGCTCGGAACCAGGTTTATCGATCAAATTCAGGAACTCCCCTGCCCTTCGCACCCTATACAGTAAGAATTCATTGGCTACAAGCCTACAACAATCCTACTCTTAGTACACCAGGCTGTTTCTTGTTTGCATTTCTCCCGTTCCACTCCGATCGGACGCCACCCGCATCGGGGCGTGTGTACTTTTTCCAGTTAGAAGATACCGTAACGAGTAATCCTGTCGTCATGCCCGTTCTCATCCCGTTCTCATCCCGTTCCAAGGCCACCGCAACCAAATTACATCACCCGCACCCGGTTCTGCTTGTTGCTTCTTGCCCTCTGCAGGTGTACAGAAGTATCTATGCTAGTCTGGACTCTTGCTCAACCTTGATCTTCCCATGCGGAACCTACAATCCCCCATTCGACATCTTCTTTCCCAGCCTATCTAGTATCGTTCAGTAAGGGGGTCTAGCCTTCCCAGTATTGGTCATCTGGTGTCTCTCTCTCTAGAACTTCCAGCCGCCATATGTCGCATTACCTGTTCGCACCACCTGCCCTAGCTGCCAGGCTTGTGTCTTGGAATTAGGCTGGTTCTCTCGGAGAATGACATCCAGCCAGCCCAACACCCGCGCGTACCGGGCTTGCTTGCGTCCCAGCACGAACCGGAACGCCGCGGCAGCCAAGTGCTCAACCTCACACTGATGCACCCCGCGACCACCAGCTGCTGGGGGTGCGTTCGCATCCCGGGCTTGGACCATGCGGGTGGCTAGGTGTATCATATCTCGAACAATTCGGATCACCACCTCGGGGGCTGGGTGAACTCGCCTGGACAGTGACTTCAAGTATCGGTACATCTTCATCGCCGAGATGACGAAGTTCGCATACAGGTTTGACAAGATCACTCCGATCGTGTTGTGTTGCCGATCCAAGTACATGGGATGCATGAGCAGCTTGAAGGACCCAAGCAGTTTGCGGTGAAGGGTCCGACCCGGTGCTCGCGTTAGCTCGATGGTGAGCGAGTTTGAGAGACTGGTGGCGACTGAATGCCCCCCTTCCAGGATGCGTTCATGATCCTTGTAGATCTCCAAAGAGCGGGTATCGATCAGACTTCCGCAGTAAGGGAAGAGTCGAGTATCCACGAGGCGCGGGATCTGAATTCCATCCACAGCGGCGGCGAAGTTGATCAGGCTTTTGGCTGGATTGACTGAAACCCCATACGCAGGCTGCCCGGGGATCATCACCTGGAGAAAGCGCATGGCCAGCGAGGACTCGGTAGTGACGAGTAGGAAGTCGTCAACTAGACGAACCAGCAAAGCTTTGTCTTTGTCTGACTGTAGGAATCCCAGTACTTGCTGCTCCATGTCTGCATAGAAGAGGTTGCACAACATGCTCGATAAAACGGATCCCTGGGGAATGCCATTGCGTTGCCGAAAGAAATTCCGCCCGAACTTGATTAGATTGTTTCGCACGTGGTCATCAAGGAGATCAAGTAAATCTTCCGCATTAAATTCTCTCTGCATTATCGTATCGACAAAGACGGTGTTTCGCCTCTGGCTGGTTTCACCGTTTATCACCGCTTCTGCCAAGTGCTGTGGTCTTGCAGCAGGGGTTGCCCTACCGACAAATCGCCGTCTAGCCTTACTTAGCCGGGCTTCGTGTGATGGCCACAGGACATTGAATTCATCAGACGGCGTCATTTCAACATGTTTTGTATAATGGTAGGCTGCTTCGGTGATCAGCCTTTCGATGAGATGGATTAGGTTTTGCTGAGGGATCGTGTCAAAGCAAGACTGGATATCAAGCTTGACAAAGTATAATTGAGGCATTGGGCCCTGATTCTGTAGTAGATGTTTGAATGTCTTTAACTGAGAATGGATCTCCCCCACTGACTGCACACATGAGCCTAGTTTAGACGGTGCTCGTGTCTTCTCATACTGGAGCATGCTGTGGATCGGGGCAACCACAGAATTGACACTCCAGAACTTGCCGGATTTGCCGGCCAACAAAGGCTTTCGCTTAAGATTCAACAGGGGACGAATACCTGTCAATTTAGGTAACAGTCGTAGCGAGCCATATCCCATACCGCTCTTCTTTAACCTCTTTTCCACAACACGCTGAGCTATGGCTGGCTCCAGCTCCTCGAAAACAGCAGTCTTAAGCTCACCCATCGGCCCCTCAGTCAGCTGACGCCACACGTCGTGCCGGAAATAGAACAGTCGGTTCCGATGAGACTGGGACTCGGTGACATAGAAGTTGGCTCGGATGAGTGGTATTAGGATTGAATCGAATATGTAGTATATGAACTCATGAAGAAGTTCCGTTCGCTTCTCAAAATCGGATCTCGACAGCTTGTCTTGCACAGGGTCGGAAGCTTGCTTTAAATTAGAAGGCTCAAGCCAAGGTATACAAGTCACCTGGACATTGACTGTCAATATTATAAGGCAGAAAACTGGTGGTTAACAAACCTTGATGCCCTGACACACATCTTGAAGACTCAAGTTTTCGAAACGCCGCATTCGCACGAATTGGTCTACATGCTTGAGGACCTTATTTTGATGCTGAATCCTATTCTGACCAGTCCCGTAGAATTGAGGGGGGATCAATTTCCTCAGAGCAGCTCTACAGAAGGCGGATACAGATGAGGCAGGCGTCGCGTAGTCTGTTAAGCTGGACTTCAATGCCTGTAATTTGGACATGTTGCCGGTATTTAGATCTCCTGAAACTGGAGAACAAGAGACCTGCTGACAAGACAGTCGTGGTTGGGTGATTAAAGACTCTGGTGCTGACAGTTTGGTATCATCGTAAGGCTCAGGGCCGAGTTTCCACGGGCCAAAACGCTAAATAATTAACGTTAGCATACGATTTCATAGGTGATCTGCGACCATACCTCTGCGGGACAGTAATAATCGAGTAAATACACATAGGAACAGCGCTTATTTCGGTTCTGCAACTGCTGGACCAACTCTACGGCTTTGCCTTGGAGCCGTTTTGGAATTGCGACTTCCGGAGCACATTGTGAACGGGCTCGCTTTGCCTTTTCCGATTTCGCAATCTCATCCTCACGATAAGCATAATCTTTGAACTGCATGTCTTGGCCACTCGACACACTCGAGAAGACATTATGCAAGCCGAATTGTTTGGGGAATACGTATTTCAACACATGAGCAGTGTGCACGAGCGACTTGGAAGAGGGGAAACGGTTCAAAACATCTGCAATATTAGCCAAAAGGGGCCAGATTGTTGATCTTGTATGCAGTTAACTCACGACTCTTTATCCCAAATTGTACCTTTCCTCTCGGATCAAGCACTGGTGAGGCATACAGAATACGTCGGCGATGGAAGACAATGGGAGCTGGCTTTTGTATGGTGGCCTTGCATTCAGAAGTGCTTGTACCAATTTTACTTTCCCTCTTGGGGTCAGATCCTTGTACAGGCTCGCTTGTCGCAGGGGGGGGAAGCGCATTCTCTGGCGTCACGGGGTCAAGTGTCGAGAGAGGGAGCCCTAGATAGCCATTTTAGTATGTATACTATACTATATCCCTTTGAAAGCAGCTGGCTTACCACTTAGCTGAAAATAGATTCCTCTTTGCTGATCAACGGCTACAAATATCCCACAATCCAGGAGAAGCTTCAGCATGATCTCTTCTCCGTTGTCCCCCAACAAGCCAAGCACTTCTGTCCATGGTGCCTGCTTAAGTTGCTGAACATTGTCATTAGGGAACTGTGCCTCAAGGCCAGGAATATTGCAAGCTAAGGTTCTATTCCGACCATGAGCAGGGTGCGCGCTCATGCGTCTGAATCCTCGGGTCAATAAATGAAGGGGTTTCTGTCGGGAAAATCTGTCACGACTAAACAGTGAGGATATGACAAAATCGACAAGCTAGACTGTGCCGTCAGTGGTTTGATAATCTCTCATACACAAAATTTCTAGGGAACTAATTGCATAGGGTGTCTAGTACCTCCGTTTGGGCACATAGTGGGCCAGTGTCCGTGCTGTTCTGTTCTGATCTGGACTGTGACTGTGTAAATGCAGCTAGCTCTTGCCGGCGCTTTTCATTGCATGTCGGATGCGAGTCGGTCAATATGCCCACCAAGGTTGTATCAAGAAGATTGGCAAGTTTCCCTCCTAAGCCACCATCGTTACTTTCGACAGAAGCCTGCTCATGACGTATTGACACAATTCTTCGGCGGCGGGACTTGGAGGACAGGGGTATTTGGCGTAGAAGGTATTGTCTCAGCGTTACGACCTGAGGATAGTATAATGAGATGACTGGATGGGAGTGCTTTGCAGCAACATCATGAGCAAGGCTGCTCTGTCCCTTGAAACGAGTAGATGCTGGAGAGGTGTATGGCTGCGACAACCCATCTAACGCACGATCACCCTTAATGGGTCTCTTCCTCTTTTTGCCCATGAGAAGAGAACACGGGGGGTCAATCCAGGGCCAAATCGCTCAATGCAAGTGTACTTTTGCCTCACATGGATTGGTGGTGATGATTACATTTTGCTATGGTGTACAGAGAGCTGAGGTGTTGTGATATGTCCCAAAAAGGGAAGCGCGCTGATGAGACGCGCTCCGGCAACGCGACCGCCGGGGATCACGGGAGCAGCCGGCGTCCTTGCCGACCTTCTGCAACCAGCCAACCAATACCGAAATCGCCTCCGGATACTCCTCCCTACTCACTTGAATTGCTTCTTCTACCATGTCCGTTAGTCAGGATTCAGGGAGTCAAAGGAGCCACCTGCTTCTTTGCTCAGGGTCATGTCTTGCCAGCATGCACGCAAACCGACCCTCTTTTAGATAACTCGATAACTCAGAGAAGCCGAGTCGAAACCCAAGCGATCGAAGAACATGGGGCGCCATGTTTGGGAGTGAAACAATTCTCCACTCGCCGACGCATATCCCGAGGATGCAGCACAAACGGTCAATAATCGAACCTTCTATCGGGGTAGCTCGATAGGAGAAGTTCCTCAATTGGAAGCCTGGCAAGGCAACAGAACTGCTGCTTTCGTTTGAAGCTGAACTCTATTTAGTTTCTGAGGCGGTTGTTGCGTGCGTCGTCGAACTATTCGACACTATAGGCTATTGCTCGTTCAAACTTTCAGTACGAAGCACCTCCTGAAACGAGACCCAGGGACGTAGATCGTCAGGGTAAGGTGACTACGGGCAACTCTCAAGAATTGAATACTTCGGAGCGCGGGTCACACGTTTTGACAGAAAACCGTCAACAGAAAAAGGATCCCTTGCTCCATATAGGCAGCCAAAATCACACTGGTTATTGGCGGCATCGGATCAGTAATGCTCGCTTCTCGAAGGGAAGATCTGTAAGCGACCGCCGATCTTTGCCAAATCCTGCTCGGCACTTCAAAATTTAACTGGTACAGAGTAGTCCGTACGGAGTACACGGAAAGAATTTTCCTTTCTATGACCTCAATAAAAGGAACGACACATCAGGGAGTTAACTGAGCTAAAAGAGAAGCTGGGCGCAATCGAACCCTCTTCAGCCGTAGGATGTGTAAACTTTAAAAGACTACACTGCAGGTGGCAGAACAGAGCCTGGCGTGTCCGTCAAAGGGATGGCGGATGCAAGAAGGCGACATCCGGCGGGCCGTCGGGTGACCAGCTCCTCCGTCAGTGGTTGAAGTTGGATTAACACATTAATTACTATTGCATTATTGCGACCGGGGAGATGTATCGTAGCAAGGGTGAAGGATGGGACTGCTGAGACTGAGAGGGAGACTTAATGACACAATAGATAGACTACTGCGTAGATTCGGATCCGTGTGCCCACCTCTTTTCTTTTTTCCCCTCCCTTCTTTCTTCTCTCTCTCTCCACTCACCATGCCTTCGCTTTCAAACGGAAGGTGAAAACGACAGTGTTCGCTAATGCTGGAACTCGGATCCGGAGTGCGGACGAGACTGTGGTTGGAAGTGGGAAAAAAAATTTTTTTTTTCCTAATCAATTCGAATACCCGTTGATCCCTTGTTCCTGAAGATACCGCCGGATAAGAATAGAAAGCATAATGAGGTTGTGTTCAACTATCGTAGCCACGGTGCTCGCACGGACAAGGATGGGGAGCTGAGCCAGATCCTTGGAACGACGGCGGTCTAGAAAGGTCGCCGCTAGGCTCTAGCAAGTAGCAAGAGCCAGCATTCCCGACGGTGGTCAATCAATCGCAAATGATTGCGTCCCCACCGCGTCAGCCTCTCTCGCCTTGCGGAGTCTGGGGGTTAAGTGTTCTTTTTTTTTTTTTCCTTTCTCTGCTACAGGCTAGCTGAAAAACCACAGCCCCTGGTAAGCATGCAAAGCATGGTGACAGACAGTCCTGCCTCCTGTTTGTTGGTGCCTGATCTAAGTCCCGAAGCCCTGGTCTTGCAAACGCCTCCCCCGGAGAAAGGGGGAAAGAGAAAGGCGAGACGAACAGAACGAAGAGTGTCGCTGCATGAAACTGCCGATTGCCCCGTATAATAATATCATGCAAATCAGTCCGTGGAACTTTTCTTCCTAACTGCAAGGACGCCCAATTGACCACAGCTGTGAAATAAGCGGTGTGGTCGTAAGGGCACTTGTCCCATCTGAAAGGACATCCTTTGTTATTCCGTGTCGGCGATGGTATCTTAGTACTGCCGGGAAAAAAAGAAGGACGGAACTTGTTGAAAGCAGACAAGGTTACTCGACCATTCAGATCGCAACACGATGCTCTGTACTAGTGTCACTTGAGTATAAAACTAAATTAGACTCTTCCACGACCACTCAAGATTGGGCCCAGTGGAGCGAAGCAGGTACGTCATGATTATTATTGCAGGCGGTGACATGCGGACGGGATATTGACAGATGCATGCTACTACATACCAGAGCAGAAGCAATAGAGTCGACTACTATACGTCCCGCAGACATGATAACTATGCGGGTTCAGATCCATTTAATCAGTAGTATCCATCTGTGAAATAAGAACGACAATCAGAAAGATATAGGTTACTGTCAGCCGTAGTTATGGCACTGAACAAGACCAGACGGACTCTTCAATGGAGATGCAAGCCAACTAATTTACAGAGGTTGCACAGTTGGTTGGTGAGTGGAAAGTCGCCCTTCCCGTATGATAGAGACCACATTGGCGGCAGGTATGCTGTTTCTGGATAGGCTGATAAGGCACATATCTTTCCTACCTCATGAGGAACTACTGTAGCACCTAATATACTGGACCTACAGCAGGCCAATAGTAGAGCTCATTCAGGTGTCACAGTAGGTACTTTTATGGATTATGTCCCACTCGAACACACCTATAAAGGCATGCTCGTGTCGTTGGGACTGGCTCGATGTAGTTATTCCGACTCACCGACATGGCAGATATGACCCCTTTCTTCCTCCCTTGCTCCCACGGTGCCACTGCCAAACGGATGAGACAGGCACTTTCTATCTAGGAGAGAGAAGAAGGATGATCACGGGGGTATCCACTCCCTCCATTGACCCCATGAGAGCAGTCATATTTCCAGAGTATACACAGAGCTATAACCTACCTTTCGGGGATGTACAGAATGGATAGTCACAATAGGTGATTTATGGCCCAATACCGTAAATTCCATGCTATTATATGTCACGTCAAAAGAGAAAGAGAACAACTTCCATGCAGTAACTGACTCGAGCAATAGAACAGAGCAACTCTCGGCTGGATAAAAGTATCAGACAACATATTACTGTATCATGGATGTATGTAGTACGTAGTACGCCGCCAATACGCGAGGTACAAGGATGATGGGATAAGCATTGAGCACAAGCATATGAGAAAGAGAACGCAGCTATCCCACCATACTACGAAATTGGCAGACAAATTGGAATCAGCGTAGATATTGCCATTTGCAAGACAAACAAGAAAATTCTGATGAGGGAGAATTCCCTCAACTACTAATGTCCTTTCTCTCCCGACAAGACTAGAGGACCACGGACTTGGAAGAAGAGTAATCAAACAAAAACTGGTGCATGAGTCCGAGTCCCATGGTACACAACCAAGGGAATGAACGGCCGGATCATGTAATCAAACTCTGTGCTCTTTGCTTTTTTCTTTCTTCCCTTGTGTCAAACAATCTAGAAGATTATTTTATTTTATTTTATTTTATTTTTTCTTTTTTTCTCTAGAACGTCTCCTGATCCGAAGGCTGATAAGGCGCTAGTATTCCTCGCAGCGGACAGGTCTTTCCCTTCACCATATAGTCATTCCTTCTGCCTCACTAAACGCAGACTGCGGGAAAGCCGGCCACTAAATCGGTGGGATCGGCAGTAAATGGTGATCTAGATAGTAGATAGATCCTCAAAGTTCGTCTGTCTCATACCCCCTGGGACTTGTTATCTCTGTCTACACACAGAGGAAGCCAGGATGTGGCGACAGGAGAGATCAAAGACCAACTTCGCTTGAATGTTTCGAGCGATCGAATGAGTTTACTAGTTAGTTGTCTATCTACTCTTCTAACCTGCTTCGTCATTCCAACACCTTAGGCCGGTTTCCCAGAGATCTAAGACCTGGACTAGACCGCCGGCTAGTATCCGCTCTTCGTAGCGAACAGGTTGTGGTAATCAGCGGCCAGCAGTTTCAGGTATTGGCATTACCGTACACAGCGAATCTTTCCTTTGATGGAGCTTTTCTTCACCCCAAACCAGAACCTTTCGGATTAACAGGCACTTTTTTTCGGCCCTGAGTGGGAGGGGGAAAATTGAGACTGAATGGGCATCACATCACACACACTCTCTACCATTTCACTTCTCTGTTTCCCTCCGGTCTCTTTTCATCTTAACCTTTTCTCGGCTGGCTTGGGTTGGCTTATTACTTACTTATGTCGTCTTGAAGAGTCATCGCTTCGTCGAACATCCATAGTTAGTTGAGAGGATACATCCTTGGGTGGCTCCAGCTTTCCGATTGTCCCTCTCTTGTTCCTCCCTCCCCTCCTCGTCCTCCAATTAATTAATTTGTTCGCCGGCCCCTAATCCACCTTCTCCGCACCCACACCCAAAACTGTCGCAGTACCTTACTAACTAATTAATACCCAATTAGTATGGAGTAATTCTCTCAGGTCGGCCATCGTAGTTAGTCTACTAAAAACTAGATCGAAAAAAAATAGAAATAAAAATGAAAAATAAAAATAAAAATAAGTAGAAACACGGACACTTTCAAACAGGGCTGCTGGTTGTTGGCCCACCTGCAGCCCTTCTCAATCGACAGGACCATCAGGCCGATTCTGGGCTCATCGACCATGATTCCTATTTGATGAGTATCATCTTGCTACTTGCTACTGACCTTACCTGTTCGTCATCCCCGTTCTTTTGCCTACTCTTTCATTCTCTCTTTCTTTTCTTTCATTCTCTCTTCCTATTATTACTGCAGCCTTACCCTGCCACTTTGACCTCAGCAAACCCCTCCCCGACCCGCCTGTAACGGACCTTTTCGCTTTCCCCTCCTCCCCCTGTTAGACGCCGTGCAAACATTCGTCCCGCGCCCGTCTTACTTGGGCCTGTCATCAGGGTTCCTTTTCCTTCTTCCCGACTGTGCTGTGTCATTGTTCCGTCTTGTCGTTGTCCTTCCCAACGGAATCTACCTTTCACAACGCCCCCCTCCCTCCCCCTGGAACTTGTCCGATCATTATTCATCGGGCTTCAGTTTTCTTCGCCTCTTTTCCATTTGGAGGGGTCGGTCAATAGTGGGACAATTCCTCCGATCCTAAGCATACGGGTCGAGGATCGTCCCCCACCGCTGGCTTGGTGATCACATTCGATCTCAAATATGACGCCGTGCTCGGGTGGTACTACCCGGTGACGATTGCCTTGTAGTTCTGGCCGGTTAACCTGCAATACTAGCCTCTGTGACCTACCAGCTGTGGACAACGCATCGCAAGATTAGCACCCTTGAACTGGAGCCATCACAGCCAACCAATCTGCTGGGTACTTCCTTTCCCTTTTCATTCTTTTTCTAATTCCCCATCATTATGATTTCTTCGAGAAAAAACACACGAAGGAGCATCCCGCTGATTCTCTGCCTGAAGAATGCAAGATGTCCGAGGGTGATGTCGAGCACGTTTCTGGCGGCCTCTTTGACGGCAGTCCCCGTCAGTTCCAGCGCCTATCCTCCCAAAGCACCACCGACTATTTTTATGACGCTCTTTCGAATGGCTCTCGCGAAGACCATCTAGCTGCGCTGTCCTCCTCCCCTGTTCCTCTGTCCGGTAAACCGTATCCCACTCAGCCGGGTCTCACAAACCTGCAGCCTTTCTCTCCACCTACCAGCATACCCCCGGAAGGTCATCCCAACAGTTACGATCGATCTTCACCTGATCCAGACGACTATTACCGCCCACACTTGCCCACCGTGGCCGCAAACGACGAGGGGGATCTCGACTTGAGGGGCGGTCACCCCATGTTGGAAGTCGGCAGTGATGTAGCCGCAGATAAGCCCCCAAGACCCTTCCAGCGTGTGTCATCGGTACCGATACACTTACTCGAATCCACAAACGCAAGTCTGGGCCAATATCGTTCTGCTTCCGATTCATCATATAAAGGCGCTGGGCACGAACCCACCTGGGGATCATCAGCGCGGGCTTCGGCAGCGAGATCGGGGCAAACATCCTTCAAAGATCTTATCAACAAATTCAACAACAACGTCGACCAAGTCCTTCCTGTTCCATCCACATCCACAGCTCGGTCGCGAGTAACTTCGCGAGCTGCCAGCCCGACCAGCCCGACCCAATTCTCGTCACAATCTAGAGCCCTCCCTCGCCTGCGCGAAACACACAACCTCTCATCAAGACCACGATCCGGCCACTGGCAACCTACGAGTGTCTTCGACACCGAGTCCCCGTCAGACCTTCTTGCAGCTTCACTCAGGACGGCTGGCATTGATGATAATCATTCGAGTAACTTGGCTTCATCAGAGACGATCCCTCGACGACCTACCCTTGGCGAACCGCTCCGAATTGACACGAGTCCACAGATATCGGGATATGGAATTCCGTCGACAATACGGCGTCGAGGTTCTGACGGGATCATTCCTAGCCCGAATCCAGCGTTCCTAGACCCTCTCGATCCGTCGGCTGGTGTGACGCCGCTGACACCCACTGCGTGGTACCTAGGACGCACACCATTTTTGGAGTCCGTCAGTACTGGGTCAAATACAAACACTCACAGGAGGACGAAGAGTGATATTCCTGGAAATTGGTCTGTTGAGGTGGCAGCGAACCCTTCCGACTCCCACATGGCGGTTCCGGCCCCCTTGCAGGCCAATTCCCAAGCATGCCCAGACAACAGCCCGCATACCCCCAAATCACGCATTCCGATTTCATCCCACCGCTTGAACTCGCCTTCCGTTTCAGACGAGTCTCCTCCCCCTTCGAGAGCCGACACTCATTCCGGAAACCGTATTGCCGTTCAAGTCCATCTGCCACCAAAAGGCACCAGTCGCCTCCCCAAACCCTCGCCCAGATCCCCGCGTGATATGCCGAAAAATGATCAACTACCAGGTTATGCCGCATCACCACGCGAGAAGCGGGAAATGGCTCATGGTCGGTCGCGCCAGCAGCTTCCTGAAAGAAATGCGCTTTTAGAAGCCTACATCGCCGCTCCTCCCCCGAAAAAGTCACCCCCTCTACGCAGCTCCCGACCGTGCCAGCCTATAGCACATACTCAATCCTCTCGATCGAAGGTAGTCGAAACGGTATCCAACTTTCAGAGGCAAATCAACCGCGACCGGGAGTATAGAAACTCAAGAGCGCGCGAACGAAGATTGCCGGAGCTGGGCCATGTCGATTTCGCAACTAGGCGACAGAAAATACAACAGGCTTTCAACCGTACCGTCGAGGAGAATGAGCGGAAGGAGGAGGAGGCTGCTGAACTCAGACGTCAAGCCAAGGCCCAGGAAGACAAGCCTGAACTCGCTCAGGCACCCACCCCTGAACCACCGCAACCCACAGAAAGTGAACTACAGCCTTCTCTTCACGCCGAGGATAACGCGACCGTCATTGAGGAAGCAGTAGCGCCCTCAATCGAACAATTAGACCAAGTACCGGAGACGAAGGAGCCTCGGCCGCTTCCCGATCTCCATGTCGACACTGACGTCCATACTACCCTGGAGAATGTAGACGGCGCTTCTGATACACACCTCATGACCATGGATTCCCCAACTCTGGGACACGCAGCGATGATAGAAAGGGACTTGGCATATGAGCCCCAGTCTCACGCACCCCCCGCGTCTGATGTTACCTCGGAGTCTAACGAGACTCATGTGACTGCTTTTGATACCGAGCCCCAAATCGAGCTGTCACGACAAGACCTGCATACTTCTCACAGGACTCTGTTGAGTCAGATCATGAACATTCGCGAGTCCAGCCCAAGCAGCTCGTCCTGCGACGAGCAGGAGTGTAGCTTCTCCGAGAACGATGAAAGGGATCCCTTGCCGACCAGGTTAAGAAATGCTTTTGCTTTCGATGATCAAGCAGACAGCAGCGATAACCCGGAGTCGTGTGATATTTACATGCGACATGGTGCGATGAACGGGGAGGCATCCAATCGTTGGAGCATGAGTTCTTGGTCATCATCTCTTCGCAACCAACATTCCGCAGACGAGCAATGCGGCAACAGTGGGGATGACTTCTCCCAGTTACAACAGTGCACTGAGGATAGTGAGGCCGCAACTCAGTCCTGCTCTGCATCTTCTAGTACCCCGTCGATAACAACTGACCATCAACTCCTGAGCTCGGCTTCCCCTAAGAACGGAAACGCAAATGAGGGTAGACAAGAAGCGGTGTCTCACCCGAATGGCCTTGCATTTTCTAACGCTTCGAGTTTAGCAAGACTAGGTGGATGGGATTCGAAGAGGGTTGGACAACTCTATCTGCAGGGGCTGGCAAATGGCAGGGGGCACGGGCTTCCGCTGCCTGCAATCCGCGCCTCTCCGGAGCCACCACAGACATATTCGGACAAGGCAGATCAGGGATCCAACGGTCTGACTGATGACCCGGTTGTTGTATCTCGTATACGGGATACTCCTGCTTTGGAGCGACCGGGACATACAGCAAGTCTAGTTCTGCGTGACGACTGGGAGCATGCCTCCCCTTCGATCATGGACTGGATGCAGGTGGCCGCTGCTGAGGATGAGTCTGCTTTGCAGGCACAGAATGGCGGCACAGGGCCTGTACCCGACAGTGCTACAACTCCACGGCTGGTTACCCCGAATCCTCAATCTTCATGTTCAGAAGAAGCCGAGGAAGGATTAGGTCTAGCTATCAATGTACATCAGCCCCAAGAGCTTGACTCCCTCGAAAAGCAGTTGCCTTCGGTCCCTGAACCAACAGAAGAAGCCATACCGACCCCGGATGTCGCCCCGCAGCAGCGAATGCGACCGCCTTCAAATGTCAATGCCACAGAGCAACGTTTAAGTACTATCATATCTGGCATATTTGCGCCATTGGACCCTGTCCAGAGCACTGGTAGTAGCGAGGATTCCTCTCTTCGCAGGCTGGACCCGATACCATCTCCCCAAACATTCGACTCATCTTCCACCTCACTGGTTCCTTCAACATCAGAGCCATCCCGTCTGAAAGCACAATCTCCATCTCCAGAGCAACGCCGTCTGAAAAAGCGCCGGCATGTGATCAAGGAGCTTGTCGATACGGAGTACACCTTCGGACGAGACATGAAGGTCGTCGACGATATTTACAAAGGAACCTCGAGCTCTTGCTTGGATCTCTCCTCAGAGGATGTTAAGATTCTCTTTGCGAATTCCGATCAGGTCGTGCAATTCTCGATGGCGTTTCAAGATGCGCTGAAGGAGGCCGCTAAGAGCGTCTATGTGATGCCCAAGTCCCAACGCTGGAGTAGCAAGCGCAGTGCCCGCCACCACGCTTCCAAGACCGATTCTGAGACTTCAAGCACGGCAGGCATATCCGACATGGACAAGGATAAGATGACCTACATCGGCCAAGCCTTCATGAATCAGATGGGCTACATGGAGAAGGTCTATGCGGATTATCTGAAGAACCATGATGCTGCTAATAAGAAGCTTCAGACATTGCAGCGCAACCCTAAGGTTGCTATTTGGCTCAAAGAGTGCCGAGACTGGGCTTCAGACCTAACGACAGCATGGGACTTGGATTCTCTCCTTGTGAAGCCAGTGCAGAGAATCTTGAAATATCCTCTCTTGTTGGCCGAACTTCTCGATTCCACGCCCAGTGACCATCCCGACCACCCGGCACTTGTCAATGCCCTCGAGGAAGTTACTAATATCTCTGTGCGTATCAACGAGATGAAGAAGCGTGCAGACCTGGTGGGGCAGGTGGTAGGTCGCAAACGCAAAGAGTCCGATGTGAGGGCCGGTCTGTCCAAGGCTTTCGGTCGACGTACGGAGAAATTGAAGCAGCAGGTGGGCCTCTCTGACATGGTCGAGGACAAGGAATACGACACACTGGCCCAGAAGTTTGGGGACAACTTCTTCCAATTGCAACTCGTCATGCGCGACGCAGAAATGTATACACGCGAAGTGCAGACTTCCATGGACGGATTTAGTGAATTTGTCGAGGCAATCCAGGGGTTTGTCAATGTTTCACCATCGAATTATGCAGAGTTGGAGGAACGGTGGCGTGGGTTGAAGACCACTGTTGCGGAGATAATGACCGTGGCATTGCCTGAACACGTAAGTGAACGGTTCCCCGGATGTCAATTCCCTTTGGTAGTGCTTCCAAGGCTAATCCGTGATTATGATCCAGATTGCGGTTGTTCGAAAGAGTGTCATTGACCCAATGGTCACGTTGCTTAAACTTCATGATGGTCCTCAGAGAGTAATGAGAAAGCGCGATAAGCGACTCATGGACTATGCTCGCTTTAAAGGCACCAAGGAGCGAGGCGACAAGCCTGATAAGAAGACTACCGAACAGGGAGAGCAATTTGTGGCGCTCAATGAGACCCTTAAGGATGAGCTTCCCAAGCTCTATTCCCTAACTGCCAAATTGATGGAAGCGTGTCTCAAAAACTTCGTGCACATACAGACCACCTGGTTCCGCCAACTGCAGCACAAGCTTGGTTCTCTATTTGAGTCGTTCCCCGAAGACATCCAGAAGATTGTGGAAGACTGGTCCTGCAATTTCAACTTTTCCGAGTCCCAGCTCCTATCTCTGGGAATTTGCAACGGCTCCCTGCTTGCTGATACTGTCAACCTCGTCAACTTCAATACGCCTTCAACAGGGGCCAACATCAACTCGCCGCGGCGGCCTTCTACGGTTAATAGTGTTAGTACGCGCGTGGGATCGACAATGGAGGAATCACCGAAGGTTTCCCAAGAGTTCGGCAATGGCAGTCATTCGTTCCATTCACCCAGCTTTGATACTCAATCCCAGGTATCCCATGGACGCCACCGGGCAGATTCCACCTTTTCGGGCCGTACGGGGCATGAAACGGCCGAAATACCACGAAGTCAGATGCTGCAGCACATCACTAGCACTTCAACCGGGTCAGTGCCCGCTTCAACCTCCACCACCGAGGCGTTCCCAAGCCTACCCCGTCTCAGTCTCGACTCACCCTTCCTGGTGGACGTTATTGGACCTTCAAGTGATGGGAACGATGGCACGAAGGCCGAGGAGCCGCCCATGTCTCCTGATGGGCGGTACTCAGGATTTTTCTCGTCAGCGATGCCGATGTCAGACAACCCGCAGGATAACGCACCGCCCCATAACGAGCCTCCCCATGAGCCAGCGGTGCTCTTCCTTGCGGCAAGCATCTATGAGTTCAATATCGACCGCGCACGACGTGAGGCTGGCTATCCTTACCTGACGTATGTAGTCGGAGAGATCTTTGATGTCATCGCAGAGAAAGGGGAGCTCTGGCTAGCCAAAAATCAGGACGACCCTACCCATCAGGTTGGTTGGATTTGGAACAAGCACTTTGCAAAGCTTTCGGCCTGAGAGACAGGCAGTATTTGCAATTCCCATACTTTATCATTATATCCCCCACGGGGAATTTCCAAACAAGCCAAAGTTGTGCACCAAATTTTACAGGGACCCCATGTCCCTCGACGAGCTCTATCTACCAGCTTATCACCTTTTGCTGTTGGCCCATGATTGACCTGTCGTCTTCTGCGGCGCACTACCGATCATCTGTCTTTTTAATCTGTTCTCTCTTTGTTTGCTTACGTTCAGCGGGCTGGGTGGAATATACTGTTGGCGAACTGTCTTGTTTAATCTGATTTGATGTCATGTTGAATGTTGAATCTCCGGAATGACTGGATTGGAGGATTGGTGGGCCATGTGTGCTCCAGGGGAGTTTGATATGACTTTCCTGACAATTGTTGCGTCGGTTGGAAGACGTTGAGATGTACTTTTAGATACCCCTTGCTTAAAGTGAACGAATTGCTTAGCGTGTGCCTCTACAATGTTTGTCCCGCGATCTCTGTAGTCTGTCTGTACACTCAGATCCAGTAACTAGATAAGTAAATAGGCTATCGTAACAGGGCTGAACCACGTGAGCGCACCGCCACAGGTGACGTCTGGCGGCGCCTCCCCCAGAGTGGCTGATGATGGCTGATGAGGATCGCCGGCCGACGAGGAACTTGCAACTTCGCTCGTCAGCCATCGTCTCTATCGCCCCCTGTTCGTCAATTGCTGGAGCCTACATCACCTTCCTTGCTCCGCTTCTTTCCCCTTCACAACTGGCCCCCGACGTTTTGCCGTATGTGATCCGAGCACCGCAGCCGGGGATCGCTTCGACCAGCCGATCTCACCTGTCTCTATTGATCCTCCGCCCACGGAGACCCACGGACCAGGCAGACGAATACCAAGATCCCCTGCCTAGGCGTTCATCTACCGATTCGTTTCGCAGGCTTGTCGCAAATACCCAAGGATACATACCCACATATTGCCTTTTTTTGAGTCCTTCTTCCCCCTCGTTGGTTGTGAGCGGAACCTCATAATTCGACACTTCGGAAACCTCGGTGGACGAACAATTAGATCAAAGGCGAGGGCGACCAGCGTAGGCTTCCTGGCGTGAACACGATGCGTGACGGCGGCCTAGGCAAGTTACAAAGGAGGATGAGACGATTTGGCGATACAGTAGGTCAACTGGAGTTTTCTGTCGCTCGTCCATTGCCCTTCACATGTGCGGGGTCTTGTCGGCTTGGGAAACAGACTAAACATGGCGTAGTTGAACCCGGATGATGCGTATCTAAGTTGTAAGTTTTTTCCGCTTTCTATCCACACTGCCTATTGAGATGTAGCTGAATATTAATTTCCGAGTTCGATAGACCATGATGTTCGATGTACGTTACTCTGAAATCAAGAAAACAAACCCACCGCCGTTTGACGCCTTGCTCCCGGCCTCTAACAAACACTATAGTAACACGAGGGGACATGCAGTCGCTGAAGAATGACTGGCTGACCGACAATGTTCGTGAGATGCTACCATCGATCTACTTTACGATTACATGGGAAGCTAACAGGTCAAACCATGCTCATAGGTCATCTCCTTCTGGGAGGAGTAAGTTTGCCTGCCTACCTCACGAGAAGTTCCTGTCCATGGGGCTCACTGGATCAAAAACTGCAGATACCTTGAACACGAGTTCCTCGCTCAATACCGATCCTCCAACATCGTCCTTCTTCGACCGAGCATGTCATTCATGATCCTGCAAACGCCAAATCCACATTCTCTGCGTGAAGCCCTCCCCGATTTCTCTCGAACCACGCATGTCTTCCTCCCAATCAACGATTGTCGCAATGTTACGGAAGCAGAGGGAGGCACACATTGGTCACTACTGTTGATTTCAATCGTGGATGGGATAGCTTTCCATTATGATTCGCTGCCCCCGGGCAATTTCTGGGAGGCGCGGACAGTCACGATGAAATTTGCGGCACTACTGGGGCGACCCATCAACTACGTCCACTTGGAGGATTCGCCAGTACAGGAGAATGGGAGTGACTGTGGCGTGTTTGTTTGTTTGAGCATGCGCCATCTGTTACTGAAGAGACTGCTCACTGCCAACGCCAATGAGAAGGTCAGCATGAGTCTTGGTGGGCGAAAGGTCGATGCTCGGTCGGGACGCAAAGAAATGGCCAAAATCATTGAAGGCTTCCGAAAGGAGGGTGAAAGACGGAGATCGTACGTGTCTAAGTCCTTGACCTGAACTGGATTTTCTCGCCTGGTCTTGTACTAACACTTCAAGTGCAGAGCAAGTCTAAGCCCCCTCGGCAAGAAGTCGACCAGCCCTCCAAGGATCGAATGATATCACGATCAATCGGAATAAGTCAGGCTCGGCGTCGGAAAGGTTTGTACATTGGGAGTTGTTGATACCAGGTCTCGGATACTGCATACATATGCCAGAGGGGTTGATATGGTTGTGCTGGGAACTCGGGCGTAGTAGCGCTTGAATGAAAGCCCTTCTGGCTACGAATTTCTCTTCTATTGTTCTTGCTATGCTCGCGCTGTGTTTTTTCTTGTCGTTCTTCCAGTTTTTAGTTCGGACAGCATTTCCTCCTATCAATTGCCGCATTGTTATGATATGGTATGGGGTAATGAGAGACGTGCATTTCGACTATGGTCGCTGTTTTCAGCTCCTTGCGTTCTAGCTCAAGAACCATCGTTGGCTTTTCCCGACTCACGACGTGTTTGTCTTTGGATGGGTTACTTACGTTGCCTGCGCCACTCTATTGTGGTGGATATATGTCTTGAATCCTATATATATGTTACTGCTATGTCCTTGAGTCTAGTACACTATCATGATATTATATTACTATTACTCCGACAAAAGAGTCCTATATATACCGTACTAATACTGCTGGGGCATACTGACGAGTTCTGTCTGATTATCCAGAAGAAGAATCAGCTATACTCAGTCTTTAGTCTACTAGTACAGTCGTCAGTGCCTTGACATGATATACCTAGTGCTACTACTCCACCGCAGTCCCACGGCACTCACCCTACTACTAGTACTCTCATCCCATTCAACGCTACTAACACTAGTAGTACTGGTATGACATTCGTTGTCACTCCAATTCATATGTTGCACACTCTTACTAGTAGTAGAAGTAAGTAGTAACTAGAAAATGAATGCGCAGGCAACGAGGTTCATTGAAGTCCACATTACTACTACTGCTATCATCAACTACTACACAATCTTCCAAGTCTATAGACGGCATTCGACCATCTTACTCACTACACCGCGATACACTAAATTCTGCCCGCCCATCAAGACAGCCATACCAAACTCTTTGTTATCAAGGCACTTTGCTTAAGATACGTACCTTCCTCCTACCTCTTTTTCTTCCTTCTTACTTTGTCTATGCAATGACTCACCTGAGCTACCTCCACCCTCGTCTGTCTCCCAGGAAACACGCTCCTTCCCTACCTTGTATTTGTGTATCTGACTTGGTGAATGAGATGGGCTGTCTCACTCCACTTATAAGGCTGTCGATCTGTGCAGGCGGGATCGGCGCCAACTGCTTTGACTTGAGCTTGGCTTGATATGGCCTGACAATATGTAGGTATATCATGTAGACCGGAGGGTGCAGTGGTGATTTAGCTGCTTACTGCTTTTTGCTTCAGTTTTGAGTATCTGCAGACGAAGCAGTTCTTGCCTTCTTCTGAAAGAGAGGACACTCGTTGCATGGTAACGACCTGATGATGCCTCGTGTGGTCCTTCCCATATTGTGGTCGTCGTTGTCGTGGTTCACGGCACTCTACCATGGCAACGAGATGTCCAGTGTCTTCTCTATATAGCGTTCCTTCTGCTTTCTGCTTCACTCTCGAGAGTAGTTTCCTCGATAGTAGATGTTTGTGGCGACACTTCCCAGTATAAGAGGGCCCCCTGCCCTTCCTCCCTCCCTCCTCTCTTCTCTTCTCTCCCCACACCGTTTGGTCCCTTGATGCTAGTATCGTGATTCATCACGCTGCGTTCCCTCAAGCCCATTCGTGTTTAGCTCAGCTTTTATAGCTTCTGCTCCCGCTGCCTTGTACCTTTCTTTTCTTCTGCCTCGCCTTCCCCTTTACCCTTCTTATCCGTTTTTTGACCAGGATCTCAGATGACTCACCTCTGGATGCCTGGGTTGCCCTACAAGAAGGCCCCCGTAGCCGATCGGTTTAAGTCGAGCGCGCCATTCCTTTCGTTTCCCATGGCACCAACCGCACGCTTCGTCTTTCGCCGGAACTACGAGGTTCCCTCTTCCCGCTCTTTCCAGCCAGTTTCGTCCCCCCGAACTGTCGTCCGCTCCCTCCTGCCAGTCTCGACTGGTGTCCGTTCTCTCTCCCGCAAGCTAGCTTCGGCTGGTGTCCGTTCTTTTGCCCAGATGCGACAGGGCTCGCATCTTCCGGTCTCCGTGAGACCATCCACTCCTTCCCCCGTTTCCCCACCTGTCCCAGCTGCCACTGGGGCAGGGCGTTCGCTAACTGGCTCTTCCCTTTCCTCTCGTTTGGAGGAAAGGCGGGCTTCTCGACAGGCACGATCTCGGCCTTGGGCTGCTACTCCCAAGGTCGAGGGGCACAACAAGTCCCTCGAGGGACACCGGTCGACAACCCGCCCTACCCCCCGAGTCGAACGAGCCTCTGTTCCCTCCGACCCGGTTATCCTAGGGAATCATATGGCGGCGCGTACTCGAAGAGCGCTCAGGCGGATCGACGAGGTTCTTGCTAAGCCTGCTCTGGTCAAGGCCGGGGCAGGGGGACGTAAGGCCAAGTCCGTGAAGTCGGTTCGTTTCGGAGAGGAAACCGTCATCCCTGTTTCCTGCTGGATAGTCCGGCGCGAGCATGTCTTCCCAGCTCCGTTGGCGGCCATGGGTCACCTTCAGGGTTGGAAAGTCACGCCTCGTTCGGAGCCAGACGAGGAGGGTGAACTGGAAAAGTACACCACATATTGGGGTTCCGACTCCTATGTGATGCTTGACAGTCACTCGGCCTCGAAGCCATGTGGACGTGACGGATGTCAGTACAACCGACTGGCTAGCATTGCTGCCAGGAGGCCACGCTGGGGTTCGGCCACGGTCTTCATGGCTTGGAACATGCTCCGAGAGAAGGTCCGGCAACGTGGTGGATTCCGGCTGTAAGTCGTGGCTCCTCCCCGTTCCTGTCACTCATTTTACCCTTCTCTACCCACACTCGTTTGTCTCCTTGACTTTCTTCCAAGTCGTCCTTTCTTTCTCGCTTTTCCTTTGTCAGCGTCTGTTTATGGACTGGCTCTGGTCTGTTTCGGGGGAAACAGACCATCCAGGTGTCGCTAATCGGGTAGCAGATGCTGGCGTATATCCTGCTGTGGTATTGGTGGCGCATCTCGCACCGAAGAGAGGTATGTCTGTCAACAGCTGAGTATCAGGGTATGTTACTGACGCATTTGTATAGGATTCCGGCGCAGAGGGTTCCCTATCTAAACAGGGGTAATGACGCAGGCCTGTACGCGGGCTTTAAGTCGTAGTCCCTTACTCGGAGCGTCAGCAACCCGTTGTAGCTCCACCCAAGACGAGACGACGCCAGACGACGACGATGAGACGACAATCGACGAGACGACAACCGACCGACCAACCGACCGACCGACGACGACGACGACGACGACAACACCAATTCGCCGGAGGCCGACTGGGGGTAAGTAGCCCCTCCTTTGAGATGATGTAGAGAAGGGAAAGCTGACAGCATTCTGCAGATGGTGGTGGGCCATCGACAACACGACAATACCGACGCCTCCTTCGACAACGACAACGACGACGACGACGAAAACGACGACAACAACCGACGACAACCGACGGAGCTACACCGGGCGGCCATATTACGCTTCATCGGAAGCGAGATAAGGTATGTGTCTTTATACATGCTCGCATGTATCTAGTATCGATTAGTATATGCTAACTAGTATATGCGAAACTGATAGACGGAATATTACCCGATCATGCGGATGTACTGGGAGGGAATATTTCTCGTCTTGGGTTGAGTTTGGTGGCTGGTGACGGGGCGGTTGGAGGTAAGTTTGAAGATGAGTCCATTGGCAGAGAGAAGAAACTAATGAATGGGATAGATTAGGGAGATTGTTGATCGAGGAGGATTAGCTGGACTTGAGTTCCAAGCGGGGAGTGGAGTGGAGTGGGATTGTTTGTTTTGTTTTGTGTTGCAGTAGATAGCATCAAAGACCATGTCATCATGGCACATCTTTGCTTGGGTTTCATGGAGTTGGGTCACGGTTCATTATTATTATCTTTCTTTTGTTACATTCTCATATGACCCGGGAGTTTCTGGTGTTGGTTTGGATTTCTGTTTTGCTTTTGATTTCGTTTTGAGTTGTGTTGATGAAGCAGGGATTTGCCTGTCTTTAGTTCTTTTCTTCTTTATAACCTTTTTTTTTTCTGGAATGGATCGTTATTTCTGTTCCATTGCTGCTCTATTGCAGAGTAGGAACTTGTAGTTTGGTACGGAGTAGTCGGATGGAATGGACTTCGTTGGTTGAAGAAACAAGCAGATTTGTATTAATGGTCTAAAAGTGTTCTCTCTCAAGTATGCAACCGAAGTAACCATGCAACCATAAATGCAGACCAAAATGCACCGAACCCATGAAGAACTAAACACAGTCCAAAACATAACATGATGACCAATGCAGCCAGAACCAGAGTCACAAGATAACAACAGTCAACATAAAGACAACACAAATACAAACACCATGATCTCACTCAAACCCATCCATCTTTACACTCCTAGTGGATGGATCACAGAAAGGTGAAAAAAATAAAAAGAATTAAGCCATCAACTCATTCCACAAATCCGCCAAATCCTGCCCGACCAACCCACTACTATTCACCTGATCCTCAGCAGCATAGCACGCATCAATGGTCTCCTGGGGCGCATTGCACGGGCTAATCAACCGATTACAAACGAAGTTCATCAATGTATCGATCGTCGTCGAGCTCCCATGCTCAAACTCCACCTGGTTGTTCGTGATGAAGCTCCATTCGGTTCGGCCGTCCAGTCCATATTGCCATGAGATGCTGGGGTCTGAGCATTGGCCGTAGTCGAGTCCGTTGCCTCCGCCGCCGGGGGTGCTGGTTGAGCTGCAGGTGCTGGTGCCGGAGTCGTTGGTTACGGTTTCGGTTTGGGTTTGGGTGGCTGTGATGGTGGAGGCGGGGAGAGTGATGGTGTCTGTGGTGGTTAGGATGTCGGTTTCGGTGATTGTCGGACCTGGGATGGTGATGGTGTCGGTGTCAGTTATGGTGAAGGAGACGGTGTCGGTGTCTGTGATGGTGGCTGTTGCTGTCTCGGTGGTGGTGATCGGGGGTGGAGTGATCGTGGAGGTGTCGGTGATGGTGGAGGTGATGATGCCCGACTCGGTCTCAGTCACGGTTGCTGTCTGGATGGCTGTTGCTGTTGTGGTGGTGGTGATGGCTGGGCCGGGGACTGAGACGGTTGTCGTGGGACACTCGGTTGGGGTCACGAGGCCAGAGGTTGCGTCGCTGGTTATGGTGATGGTTTTGGTCGGGCTGTAGGTATCTTATGTTAGTGGATATGTCTTAGGTTTGTAGGATGATGGGGGAGGGCTTAGAGTGTCTTACCCCGGCTCGATGGTAGTGATGGTGATGGTCTGGATGTCACACTTGTCGTCGTTGTCGTCGCCATTGCCGTGGTGGTCATCATCATCATCATCATCATCATCGGAGTCACTGTCGCTGTCGCTATCCCAGTCACCATCATCTTTATTGTCGTCACCGTTCTGCTCGTTGTGGTGGTGCTTGTGACGGATCTGGCTTGGGAGGTCGCTGCTGTCATCGTCGTCATTATCGTCACTGTCATCCTTTCCGCCGTGGAGATTCATGGTGCAGTCTTGGCCATCAACACAGTCATCTGGAACTTGGACGCCCACATTCACGGCTGTAGGACGAGTCACGGCGAAGGGGAGAGCCTGCAGGAGCAGGAGAGGCAGTAGCCATGATGTCTGGCGAACCATGGTGAAGAGTATGAAATCCGGAGAGGTGAAAAATAGGTTATATGATGCAATGTTCTGTCCTTGGAAATGGACAGGCTATTATTGAGGGGAGTAATAGAAGCACCAATGCTGTTCGAATGGCTTCAATAGAATTGCTTGATAGGATACAGGATGCTGATTTTGGAAGTGATATTGCGTCTTCGAAGGGAAACCCCATGCGCCTTTATACTCAAACCTCATCTTTGCGGATTTAATCTCCGGTAACACAGACTATCTCGATGCAGACTCATACGATGAAAGCAGGCCGCTCTTGACAACGTGTGATTCCCTGATGAGGACGGCCACGAGTTGGGCGATGGAATTGTAGGGATTCGCTCGATGAACTCGTCCATTCTCCAGACATGCATGAAGTATGTGTATGATGCCAGTCTCGACACACATGCTTCGCTGGTGACACAAGAAAGCCCTGAGAATCTGACAAGTGACGACCTCGTCAACACTGGGATTTGATGTAGTTAGTACTCAAGAACAATGCCTTTGTCAGCCGCTTTCGCTGGTCCAGCGAGTCTATTGTAGGGTCGGCCCGTTTCCGGTCCACAGCATTCCAGGTCTTCAAGGCATGTTGGACCGGCACGCCTTTCCTCCCCGAAACCGACCGGTACTCAACAAGGAACAGATACTTAGGCCACATGGTAGCCGCCACTTCGGATGCCTGTCCGCTGGAAGCGGTTTTTATTCTTTTCTGCGCATTGAAGGGGCGAGGCGGAGGTAGAATATCCATTCGGCTCCCTGGCGGTTCCCGGACGCGGATAATGATATTATGCAGCATTGGTATGCCCTTTGACCCACGGGAATCAGCCCCCATGATCTTCTCCAGTTGGTTCCAGCTGGAACAGACCCTATGTTGATGTGAATTTTCAGAAGCAACTAGGACGAGGTGAGGTTTATTGAAAGTGGCGATCTAGAATCATGGTGATGTCTTGATCAGCGCTTGTGATGTAATATCGGCTTCCTGACAGGATTTCCGCGACAGGCACAACGCGCTACGTCTGAGTGCGGAGAGTAACTTCAACATACCAATGGGTCCGTGGGGACATGCGATGGATGTCCACAACCATGACCAACCCTCAAGTTTATCTTTGCCACCTTCTGAGCGTCATCAGGCTTGCGGTTAAACTACTCAAATACTTTCATTACTCGCTCCGCGCGCTGACAAAGACCAAACTCGGCCAATTGATACATGGCCGGAAGATAGACAAACAAAGCGTAGGTACAATGGACAACAACTCCCACAGAGGAATGTATAGTAAAATCCAGAAAACCCGGAGCGTCCTTTCCGACAAGAGTCAGATTCGCGAGCAGCAAAACAACCAGTGGCATCCCCGAAACGCCGACCAATGTTGAGAAACGAACAAGATGCAAAGACAGAAATTGTGTACACAGAGGCAGACATGAATGGGCAGGAAAAATAAAGCACCCCAAGGTTATAGCAACGTTGAATCATGAGCCAGAGTGCTGAGCGTATAAATCTATGAGAAGAGGAAACGGAGAAGGCCGAACCATGAGTGGAAAGGACAGTGCTAACACATATATGTACCAAGAGGACAGACATGGCACCAACAGAAGAACTCAGCAACGGGGACGTACACCCAGACAAAAAGCCAAAGGTCACCATGACTTCTGATATGTGGCAGATATCAGGAGAACCTTGTGGGACCGTAACGCTGTCCGAAGACGCACTTTGGCTAGGGTGGAGTAGGCGTTTGGCGGACCTCTTGCTCGTCAGACCGTGGCTTCTCGCGCGTGCGCATATACATTCCTTCCGACGGAGTTTCCGGTACCGCCGTGGGATTTATCGAGCGAGGAATCGCCTGAGACAGCTGCTGCTGCTGTTGCGCGACAATCTCTCTAGCGTAGAACTCCACAAGCATGGTACCGTACGCTTCGAGCTCTTCGACGGGGATCGATAGGCGAAAATCGTTTAACAATAAGAATTGTAGTTCAAGGTGGTTGAGCTCAACCAGTGGCAGTCCGCCAACCTACGGAATGATATCAGTTTATCCATCTGGCTGAGGGAGTAATAACAGAAAGGAAGAAGTGCTCACCTTTGCATAACGCGAATTAGTGTAGAAAACATCCGAGAAGAATTTACTGGCACAAGTTACGCCTGCGATAACTAGCCGGTGAATGTTGAAACTATCGACAACGAAAAAGTGGGAGAATTGATCCTCATCCTCTTGTGGTTGAAGAGAGGGCGATATCGACGACGGACTGGACGGGTCTTGTGCTGCGATTCCAGACGAGGAAGGCGGGGTTACGAGCGGCGAGGCTTGTGTCGCCAGTGTGGTCGACCGCTCAGAAGAAGATGGCCTCGAACTATTGCCACTATGCACGGCAGAGGTGCCGTCCCAGCGACGTCGTAACCGGTCGAGCTGGCCCTTATTGACCAGTTCCGTCATGCGATCAAAGTATACCAGCAGACTGAGAAAGACTTCGTAAGTAGTAGGACAGTACTTGTGAATCCTTGTCAGATAGCTGAGGATACTAATGCTTGGCACGTTTTTGCCGTGGAATGCAAGTACGCTGGTAGCCTGGGAGCTCAGACTGGTGGTGCCATCTGGGGGAGGAATGTGTCGATGGACCGACTCGTGATGCATGTCGTTCGTCGTGGTGATCTTCATCAAAAGTCCAGCAACCATCTCGATTATATCCGTGACCGGCATGGAACTAATCTCGTACTGGCGCTCTTGGGCCCACTGTCCGGGTGCCTGATCCCTCTGCGCTAGGAATTCTTCACTGGCAAAGCTTTGGATGTGTGACAAATCACGGACTTTGATCCGACTCGGAGAGTTGGCCTCGGATCCCCCCAGGGAACGGAGGGACTGGAAGGTTGGTCTCAGCTGAGGTGAAGCTGGAGAGGACTGGCTCCCCATATGCGGTGCCGAGGTTGGTACCGCTGCTGTGGCATGGTTGCCGCCACCAGTGTAATGAGATGATGAGTGTGCTACAGGATGAGAAGCGGAGCCCGGGCGCGATGGATGGTGGGAGGTGGTCGAGGTCATTGAGGCTGATGGGGGGTGAGTGTAGACTGATCCCGGAGTGGCTGAAGACGCTCGCGTGGACGGTTGGGAACTGGGTTGAGAGGGCCGACTGATGTAGGCCGGTACATCATGGGTTGGGTGGGAGGGGAGGCGAGTAGAGCCGGCGGCGGAGGTCGACGGCGGGGCTGTGGACGAGGTGGGGGTGGTATTGGACGAGGCCGACCTAGAGCTCCCGGACTCCAAATGTGACGAAGGGTGGTGAGAGGGCTGGTGATGAGACGAGGACCGATAGACTGATTCCGAGGAAGTGATGGCGCCTCCCAACATGTTGTAAGAGGTTTCTATGTAATCCGATCGCGGATGGTTGACGACGACCGATCCCATATCAGAGCCGACGGGGTTAGAGAGGTAAGACGCGGGTGCTTCTACTCGGTACAGGGCCGGCGGCCGAAAGTCAGCGATTACTTTTGAAGGCCAGTGACCGAGGGGTTATATCATTGGAGCAGGGGAGCCAAACAAGGAAAGGATTCCTCCGTAAGGCATCGCGAGAGGGACAAAGCACACCAGAGACAGTGAGAGAGAGAGAGAGGGAGGGAGGGAGATGGAGAGATACCGGCAGGGTAATTAAGTTCAGTCAATGATCCAAGAACAGAAGACAGTCTGGATCTGGTAGATCGTGGCGTGGAGGGTCAGAGCACCTGGGGAAGGGGAGTGTGTGTAGCTACAAGAGTAAGAAGCAAGCAGTAGAACGTGAACCCGACCCAAGCCTGAAGCGGGAAGGGAATCACAAGCGATAGTCGGCAATGGGATGGTCCATTGCGATAAATCAGCGAGGGACAGGACGATCCGGGGAGAAATGGGGAGGAAGAGGAGGAGAAGGTGACGACTAGATAGGCACGGAGAGAACTTCTCAGGTTATAGAAACAGGATAGAGGGGAACGGAGGATAAGGGGAATGGGGAATAGGGTGGCGGAGGACGATGGGAAAGGTGGATTTGGGGGTGGATGAATGGATGGATGGATGGAAGGATGGATGATGCAGGAAGGGAACAAGAGTCTCTCGTCCCCGGCAAGGTTGGGGTCCACATCGGACATGGCCCAGTCAATCATCTCTCACCCACTTTGACCATGTACCAACATCCACACCCTCTACTCCCCAAAGTTGATTGATCGAATGGGCAGGTGAAGAAGACGAATAAAGATGAGAATTCATTGAGACCTGGAAGTCCTCCCGATCACGGTGAGACAGGAAAGAATGCGACCTGACGAGGATATGATACCATGAGATGATCCATCATCTTTTGGTACACCATACGAGATCCCGATTCAACTACGTACTTGCTACCGGGCTATTACCTACCAGGCATCACTGACTGTCTACTGGTGCACTGGGGGGCATCCTTACTGATTGGTACAGCAGGGTCCCCCCATGGAGGTTCCTTGCAGCGATATCCAGCAAGTCACCTTACCGACCGCGCAGAATGAGGAAGCCTTTCGTCATGAGATCGCATCAACAGCCACTCTTTGCAACCCGCTTATCTTCAACAACTACCGGATAAATATCATGAATCATTATTCATTATCAGAGAAGGGATAAGGCGAGCTCCCACCAAGAAGGATACACGCGCACCCGACAGAGACACACCCTCATTTTCAGGCCTAAACTAGATAGTCGCATTTATGATCATCCTCCGCTTGGGGGTGCGATGGGCGAATGGCGGCTCCTCTGCCGCGCAGGTGTCCAGCATCGCCGATTGATTGGTGGCGGCTCCAGACGCCTTTGAGGCGATGGCAGCCGTCATTGACCTACCATCTATCTTGGTCTGGCCCCCCTAAATTAAGCTAGCAGTTCCCTAAGACAGTCGGATGTTTCCAAACTCCCCCTCTCCAGGTAAGTAGCGGGGAAGACTACTAGTTAATTTGGTGGTACTCCGTAGCGGTATTTTAATCCAGATGATGTGATCGTACCATACTTACTTCGCGCGTGGGATACATGGATGGTAGCCTTGGACATTCCGGAATTAGTTAACCCCGTCTATTGACCCTGGCTTCCCCTAGATAAGGGCACATCCATTACTGGTGACAGTCTAACGGTCACTGGAATCTGGTCAAGTGATAGCGCCTCAAGCAAGCAAATTATAAGATGACCGGAATTAACTCCTGACGAACGCTGTCAATCACCCACACTATCACATCCCCTCCCTCGATATCTCTACTCGGTGAAGAATGTAGTTACTTCCCACCTTAATAGATACCTCGGAGTCTGAGACCTGGAATCGTCTTCTGTCTTGGTATGATAAAGGCGTTCTCGAAACATAAGAAACACTACTGCGGTATAACCCAAAAGAAATGAAATAGCTCGTTTGGCAGCTAGCAACAATTAAAATCATCGTCCCGTATAGATACATTCGTTAATTGGTAACGCCCGGTCCGGTGTAGCCCGTGTCCGGCAGGTAGAGGTGCCGCTGGGCGCCCCGAGACGTCAGCACCACCAGTCGGATTACACCACCAGAACTGCCATCCCACTTGATTGCTTCTTGCAGAGCTCCGCGAACGAAGTTGATACCTTCCTCCTCTGTCATGTTCTCCCTCCAGTGAGCATCACAGTACCCATAGATATAGGTCGATCCGGACCCGCCAATGGAGAACGGTTGCTTGTGAAGAGACCCGCCCAAGGGTATGGAATACACCTGACCTCCATGCTTCGGGTCATAACCGGCGATGATAATACCAGCACTGTGATTGAATGGTCAACAAAGCCTGCCCATTCCAAGTCGAACCGGTTGTGTGCCTACCTTAGCATGTCCTTGTTCTCGTAACATAGCTCTTGGAACAACGCTGCGGCGACTTGAGTACTCGGAGCCTCGTTGTTGGTGATCGCGTACATGTTGAGGTGATAGGACACAATGTCTGCTACAGCCTGGGTGTCCGCGGCGGAACCTGATCGACAGCACCAGATTGTATCATGGACCTGCGTCAACTTGTCGGTGACTCGGTTGGCGATGTAAGCTCCGGTTGTCGTCCGGCTGTCTGCACCCAATATAACACCATCCTTGAAGTTGATAGCCATACTGTATTTCGTCAATACATCGGACTTTTGTAATGGAGGCTGACCGAAACTCACATCGATGTTCCTAGGCTATACCAAAGAGTTAGTGACCGTTCACTGAAGTCTCAATGTAAGCGAGTAGTTGCAGGACATACTTTACTTCTCCACTCTTCAAGTGGTTCATATCAACATGAATGCCATCTGCAATAACTCGTCAGCTCCTGCTCCGACACAATATTCATTCGCAGCACGAGACCACTAACCCTCGCCGAGCATCCCCGTCATACCGTGACCGACCATGATGGCTGGTTGAATATCGAGGAAAGAGGTATATAGTCTTTGTTAAAGTAAAGCTCGCCCACTGAAAGAAAGGCAGTATAATGGTAATGAAGAGTGGATGGGAAGCAAATGTCAAGTGCGGTGTGACCGATGGCTAGAGAGGTGGTTATGAGCTCTGACGGAGCTCTCCAGGCAGGCGAACGCGTTACGTTGGCAGCTGGAGCTGATTCCGCCGGGCGGTGAGAGACAGCCACGTTCCTACTGGGTGGTTCATCTTCCCCCGCAAGCCTCCTGAACGACTTCCCCCAGCCATAGAAAGCAGCCCCCGATGAAACAAACCGACGCATTATCTCCCGCTCCAGGCTGCAGGGTATCTCGCCGGATCGTGACCCTCACCACTTGATTCTCTCCCTTCCTGCATCCTCTTAGCGCTCCAACCGTCAATCCAAGCATTTCAGCCGTCTCCGTTCCAGCCGCACCTCTCTTATTTCTCCGCGACACTGCCTGGTTAGCCAGTCTACTGCCATGTCGGAGTCGCCGCCCCCACCGTCATGGAGTATCGCCGGTATGGCCAACAGTGCCGTGCAATTCTTGCGATTGCCAGTTCTGGCATCTTCCGGATTGGCTGTTGTAGCCAGCGGTCTTTTGTACTTCAAGCAGAAGTTCGTACCCTATCATGAGAGACGTCCATGGAGAATATCTCAGTGGCGCGTGCCCAGAAGCTGACCCCTTTTGCAGTGAGCTAATCTATCCTCGCAATGTTCCCGTGGATGCACGTACGAATGTCCCAAAGCCGCAACAATTTGGAATCACAGATTACGAAGACCTTCAAATTCCGACCCCCGATGGAGAGTCGTTACATGCCCTGTTCATCCGCCCTTCGCGCAAACGTACGGGTCATAATATCACCGTGTTGATGTTTCATGGAAATGCCGGGAACATTGGGCATCGCATTCCCATCGCAAAGGTTCTACAAGATGTCTTGGGCTGTAATGTTTTGATGGTTGAGTACCGTGGCTATGGCCTCTCAACAGGCACACCAGACGAGACAGGATTGAAAGTCGATGCACAGACGGGGCTAGAATATATCCAGCAGCGACCGGAAACCAGGGACAGCAAGATTGTGGTATATGGACAGAGCTTGGGTGGAGCCGTGGCGATCAACTTGGTTGCCAACAATCAAGAGAATGGTGCGATCGCTGGTCTAATCCTTGAAAACACATTCTTGAGTATTCGCAAATTGATTCCTACGTACGTCCCTAACCATAAGATTGGTTGCCGACCAGGGCCGATGTTGTCCACGTGGTCCTAAGCCCAGGCAGTGCTAACTTGTTTTATAGGGTCTTCCCTCCTGCTCGTTACCTTGCTCGTTTCTGCCACCAATACTGGACCAGCGAGGATGTCCTACCTAAGATTACACAAGTTCCTGTTCTCTTCCTTAGTGGGCTGAAGGACGAGATAGTCCCGTGAGTACCCTCAAGAATTGTTGTACAAGCTGAGTCCCAGCATGTCACTAACATGCAGCTTATGACCAGGCCATCCAACATGACTCAGCTCTTTGCTATCTGCAAATCTGATCGCAAGGTGTGGCGTACTCTTCCCAATGGAGGACACAATGACAGTGTTGCCGAGCCAGGCTACTTCGAACATATTCTCTCCTTCGTGAGAGAGGAAGTCCTCGCGGACAGCCAATAGCCGCCTTTTCATGATGGCAGTTTGGGCAGCTCCGCCACTCTCTTTTCTCCCTCGGATCACTCTGATGGCACTGATGTTTTCATGGCTGCTGCGTCTTCACAAATTCCGATGAACTAATGACCGCCTTCGACCCTTTGCTCCTTCTCACAATATCACATCCTGCAAGTCGATTCGTCCGCAGTCATGTTTGGAGCGAGGTCCTTTCCACAGCGCTCTTCACATGTGGCTGTCGTTGCATGATGCGGGACTGTGCTCCTTATTCACCCGATTTAATTTGCCCTTACCACTTGTCCCCAAACAGTTCCATCTGTCGCGGATCTAATTCCAGGCCCCTTAATTGTTCCCGCAGCATTGCTTTAACACTGTACCTGTATCGATTATGTCTCGACAACCACATGCTCGCCTGTTCTTTCTCATTGCTCCCCGCGTGGAGTCTACCGATTTTCTTGTCTTATGATATTCATGCTCGTGGCGTTACTGAATCCGGCTATTTCTTTCATCAGCTCTGCACTACTTCTAAACCCAGACGGTGTCTGGCTTGTCTCTTATCTGGCTGTATTGGCTGATTACACATGGATTTATGAGTTGAAAATTTACGCGTTCGCACTAGAATTGGGAAAGACCTAGCAGCCAAGATCGTCCAATCGAATGGAGATTTTTTAATCCAATAGATCAGAAATGCTGAAATACCAATCTGGCAACATCTATAGAGTTTATCGTACTGGGTCCTGATTTATGGCTTCGTGGCTGTAGGTATGATTTAGGTCCAGTGCATAACTAACTAGTTGTTAGACATAAAATGACTCAGCGACATAGTGGCGCTGCACAAGGCATGGCCCCACGTGGATAATCGCCGAGCGGAAACGTCGAACTCAAGCCATCAATCAATGGCTCATGCCATCATGCAAAGTTCAATAGTCATCCCACCCGTTCGTTGCTGGCAACCCCCAGCTCCCTAATTCCTTCATTCTTCAGAATCGCCGCCATTGCTTTGCTGTACCTATTTCTTTTGTTCCGCGCTCTTTCGCCTATCGTTCCTTCTCTCGTTGAAACAGGACACGAGTCCTGTAACCTCCCGTATACCAAGCATACCCTAGACGGGCCACTTGACGATCTGGCCCGCGATTGACGGCCTTGATTTGCGATATCCCTGAAACCCACCACATTCGTACCCACCATGGCGAACCGTCAGATTACTCGACGCATTCTCATCAGTGCCGCAATCTCCATCTTTCTGCTCTTTGTTTTCTTTATCCGACCTGAAGGACCGCCGAGTCCCGCGATCCGTGCCCCTGGTCACCTGGAGAAGTCTACGCAGGCCGTGGTATCGAAAGATGACCTCACTAAGGGCGAGGTTGTAATGCCCCGGCTGGGGAATGCAACTGCAAAGTAGGCTAAAGCCAAATCCCACTTCGCATTCTTAACCTTTGCTGACCCTGAATACCAATCGCAGAGCCGAATTGGGTCGTGCGACATGGAAGTACTTCCACACCATGCTAGCTCGATACCCCGAGGACCCGACGGAGGAGCAGCAGGAAACCCTTCGCTCCTTTATCTACCTTTTTGCGCGACTTTATCCATGGTACTTTATTCAGACCGCTTTCTCTCGCTGCACTACTTATGGTCGCTGACTACTTATTCAGTGGGGAGTGCGCTTCTCACTTTCAGGGTCATCTGAAGACGTACCCGCCGCAGGTTTCCTCGCGCAATGCGGCTGCAGGATGGGGCTGTTTTATCCATAACGAAGTCAATACCATGCTCGAAAAGCCGATCTTTGACTGCAATAACATTGGGGACTTTTACGACTGCGGCTGCGCCGAGGATGAGGAGGAAGAGGGCGGTGAAACCTCGAAAGATAGAAAGAGCCAGAGCGCCGCTCGAGACGAGGTTGATAGCGATGATGCAATTTCTCCCGTCGAGATATCCAGGGAACCGTTAGTCACTCTCTTAAAGCACCATGGGAGCGAAGATACTGATCAGACGATCTAGGACTACGCGGGGTTGAAAAGGACCGCAGACTTTTGGTATCTAATCCGTGCACCTGGTTTCGTTTATACCCAGTACTTGTTCTTGTATGCTCCACCAGCGCAGGATCGCTAGGGGCATGGGGCCAGGATCAGTACATTAGCGTATGATTCCTACAGCAGCCACACTCATTCAAGTTTCGCATTTATCGTCCAGACTTTGTACTTTGCATGTGAATCTCATCTGCCCTGTAAGCACCCGGACTTCCCGGAAGGGGCCTTCGCTTCTCACACAGCAATTGTGAGAGGGTAACAGGAATTCTGCAGTCACACAGCTGTAAACGAAGCTTCCAGCAGGTTCTCAGCAGGTTGCGAGCAAGCGGTGGCCGGGGCGGCCGGTAAGGTTGGGAAGGTATGCGGTATCGCGCGCATGACTGCAGAGTTGCATCTGACTGGCGCGGCTGACCAAGACTAACGTAGTTTGTTGCTGAACATAACAAGGCACGATGAGTTGCCTCGCTCCTGCTACAGCAAACCTCTGCATGGACAACTACCCAGTCTGCGATATAGTTAACTAGTATTAACGACACCACACTGGAAGTGTCAGCGACAAGGCTGAAACCCGCCTTCGCATAGATGAAACACTCAGCAATCAGGATGCTCAATTCGCGCGCGGCCCGGGCCACAAAAATAGAAATAGGATGTTGTTAAGCCAGCGCCATCGCTGAACCGAGCCCAGGACGCCAAACCAAAGGGTGGCTCGCACCGAAAGTCTAATTAACTGTAGACTGACGATCTCACGCCTATGGAACAGGGAGATAATATCATGCCTAGAGCGCTGGTGAGGGACTCGTATCGGATTCTCTCCCGCATCATCTGTAGGATCATCTTTCTTTCGCAATCAGCGCTACACTAATCGACCCGGTGAAGGCGGGTGAAGCTGAGTGGTGACTGGCTGATCCGCCCATCTTGCTGCACGGCGTCAGGTCTCCTGATGAGTCCGTGCTGATGTTCGGATGTGCAAGCGCTACACCCGTGGTCTACCTGATCCACAAGTCACCATGTCAGCGTTTGCATGGGAATCCTGGGCCTCGTTGACAGAAGGGCGCGTTTGGGGTATGGGAGCCCAGGCCAATCTCATCCCTGGTAGTCAAGATGGAAGACCGAGTATGGATAGGAGACATGCTGATTTTCGATTATTTCAGTGAAATAGGTCTCTTAGCAGATCGTATCCTCAGCGGTAAGAAGGAGGCGCAGAAGAAGTTCGAGTTATCTGGTCTTCGTTGATTTCATTGCGGGGAGACTCATGGCCTGATTCGTCAGGTACCAAACGCCTGGCACAAGGTTTGGAACACTCCTAAAGCAGTTAAGCGCCACCCAGAGTTAATTCTGGACTTTTTACTTTTTGGCCCTTTTTTTCCCTTTTCTTCTTTTTGGCGAGGGGGGAAAAGAAACAAAAGTAAAAGCAAAGCAGCGAGACGCAGAGACGAGAGCAGGGAAGCTTTTTCTTGAAGGCGCCGATGCTTGGGATCTGGTCCGCATCTATTTATCTGACCTACTTTGCTTATTCTGCTCGGGTTGTCCGACCATCCCTCGTATTTGTTTTGCGCCGCCAACAACAATAACAACCATCACCACTACTTCGTACTATCACCACCATCCGTCTTGTTTGGGTTGGACTGAATTGGATTGGATTTTGTCGTCGCGCAGGGATCCATTCGTTCCAGAAAACTTCCTATCGCTTGGTTGGCTTGTTCCCCGACAGGTTCAGTGCGGGTCCCGACAAACTAGCGCCTTTCTCAATCGCCTTCTTTTCTTCTTTTTCTTGCCTTGCGACTTTGAGTTCTCCATATATCACTAGGAAAGTCCCGACTCGCGCAGACACTTGAATAGTACGCGCACCACATCGCGGGTCAATCAATATGGTTTCCTTCTCATGCGAGGTGAGTTGTCCTTATCACTTTTTCGTCACGAGCCGCTTCCTGCGCGGAACTCTGCTGGCAAATCATGCTAACTCGCTGCCTCTTGGTTCTCTAGGCTTGCGGTGATATTCTCACCAAGAAGAAGCTCGATCCCCATCGCAACCAATGTCGCGGCGCCTCCTACACCTGCATTGACTGTATGGTGCACTTCCAGGGAACTCAGTACCGGTCGCATACGGTATGGCCTTCTACCCCTCGGCATGTTCTTTTGCCGCGAACTATATACTCTGCGCTTCGTCCAACGAGTCGGAACTCTTTTCGCTATGACTGTTTTCCTGATTGGTGGATATGAGGACTCGGACCTTCGTTGGGATAGTGCAGGTGCACCTGTTGAAGAAGAACCTGTGACTGACTTTCCTTCCTACAGTCGTGTATGACCGAGGCGCAAAAGTACCAGGGCGCGCTCTACCGGGAGAAGCCTACGAAGAACCAACGCAAGGCGCAACAGAACAACGGCAGACAGAACCAGAAGCAAAACAACGCTCACGGTCACCGCGCGCCGTACGTCGAAGATGCAAATGATACCGATAATCCGCCTGCGGCTCCTACTCCCCCGCTTGGTGAAAACGACAAGTCCCGCGGTGCCTCTACACAAAATGGAGACAAGCAAGTCAATGTCTTTGACTACTTGGTGAATGAGAAGACCCCCAACGCATCCAAGGTCTCTCTGGGCGAATCCAAAGAGCAGATGAAGATGGTCGCCAATGCTCCCTCCGTCTTCGAGCCCAGCAAGTCTCTTACTCGCGCCGACACTGATGCGGAGGAAGAGAACAAGAGCTACGATGTCGCATATGAAGAGAACGGTTACTCCTACGGGGCTGGTCCCATCAACCAGTCTGTCTATGACGGCAAAGCCCCGAACGTCTCCATGGAATTTATGACTCCGGCACCGAAGAAGAAGAAGGATCGTTCGCGCGGCGAGGACAAGGTCAACGGCACGACCAGTGAGAAGAAGCGCAAGCGCCGCACCGACGATCACGACATGGAAGACGCCGACACACCTATGATGGATGCGCCATCTAGCGTTTTAAACAACCCGGGCACTCCCATGCTGAAGCATTCTGGTTTGACCGGAGGTCTGGATCGGATGCTTCGGTCGCCGTCTCAGGATGGTGAAGATCACCCTCGTCGACGTTACCAGGACCCCTCGTCGCCCATCAAGCGTACTCGCCGGGACGACAAGGACAGCAACGGTGATGGTCTTGGGATTTCAATCAAGAACCGCGCTGAACGTCTTGTCTCGTCAATGTTTGGCGGATCATCGGTCTCCGGAAGTAGCGTGAACAGCCGCGAAACCTCCGGCAAGGCTGCCCGGGCCAGTCGACGTGGGTCTCCGGACGAGGGTCGATCCAAGAAATTGCCCAAGGTTCGGAACGCCTCCAACGGCCAGGCCGAGTCTGATGTTAGCAAGAGCAAGCGCAAGAGCAGCGCTCAGACGGACGGTGATCGGCCATCGCGCCGTCAAAAGCAGATCGAGTACACCGACTCTCGCCGCGACGATGACGGCCGTGAAGTGGTGGTCTACCAGCAAAGCAGCGTCCCCGATGGTCTGCAGCGCCAGATGGCCACTCACTTCCTCTCCTTGGTGACCAAGGGACCCGAAAGCACGCGCGGGTTCTCTGTGAACAAGGTTTTGAAGCGATTCCACCGCGATTTCACGGACGAGTTTGACGACGACGACCGTGGACGGGATCAAGGCCGGAGCCGTGCGGATCGGGAGCGCAGAGCCGATGATGAGAAGGAGCTGTGGCGGACCCTGCGCTTGAAGCAGAACGAGCGGGGTGAAGTGGTGCTTTTCTTTTGATCTTAATGGGCAATACGAGCATGGCATGAGAGGCAAATGTTCTCCTTCTTTCTTTCTGATATCTTTTGACTGCACTATTTTCTGTTGTGCATAGCGATTGTGATGTGTGGATGGCTTTTTGAAGATTCATTTCGATATTTATATTCGCTTTTTTTATTGATTCCAGATAATGGTTTCGCAGGTCATTATTGGTTATTCCCCCCTGCATCTATTCCCCGGATCTAGAATCTGTAGAACATGCGGTTCCACTATGAGTAATTTGCGATACAGGATGACTCGATGGCGCAGCACCTCCAGCATGAGTCACTCACTGGCTGATGGGTCCCTGGTATAGCCCTATCAGGTTTATTCCCTGGAATCATCCGATGAATGCACAGTAATTTATTAGCTGGGTTAAACCCACAAGCCTTCATTGGGTGGGACATTACCCGTCAAAAGCTGCCACCGTCCATCAAATCTTCATCTCTCGCCACCCGAACCACCTCCGAGCTCAGGAACAACGCGAACGAACCACCATCAAATTCCATCCCTTCGGTCGCTTTCTCTCTCGCTTACACTTATCTGCTCCTTCGGCCTGCAAGGTCTTTTCTTCTTCTTACTCTCATTTCTTTTGTTTTCCTGGGTAGGGTATTTACCGTCGAGGAGAGTTGTTTTATTCCCTCGTTCTTACATACAATATTTTTTCCGTTTCCCGTTCAAACTACTACTTAGTTAATATCTGGATCGGCGGTTATCGCCCATTAGCGCTGGTGCATGATTGCCCTCCCACCACCGCCACCGCAAACATCTCACCCACTCTCAAGGACCCTGGAGACGGAGACCATGTCTGCTACTTCTGCAGCTCCAGCTCCGACACCCGTGGCTGTTGGAGCCTCCAATCCTAACACCACCAATACCCCGCGCCCGAGACCCGCGAGACGCGGCAGAGGCCGTGGTGGCCGCGGTCGACAGACACCGAACCAAGCCCAGGCTCAGACACAGACACAAACACAGACTCAGACTGCTCCAGACGCGCAGCCTCGCAATCAACCTCAGCCGCCTACGGACACCACACCGAACGGAGACGCACCGCCTCCGCCGCGAGGACCGAGGGGAGGCAACAAGAGAGGGGGAAGAGGGGCAGGCGCGAGTCGTCGGCCACGCGGTGGCGATCAGGCTACGCTTCCCGCTGGACGGACCTTTGGAGGAAGATTGACGAGACCGGAGCAGGAGCAGGATGGTCAAGCGATACCGGATGGTGTTGGGGTGGATGATGCCGGGTTGAGGGCGGATGCGCCTGTGTTCGTGCCTGGTGCTGCACCGGCGCAGCAGCAGCAGACTGGGGAAGAAGTTCCCAAGGGTGCAGCGTCTGCGTCTGGTACTGGGAGAGGAAAAGGGAAATCGAAGGCGAAGAACAATAACAACACCGGTAATAATAATCAGAAACAGCCACGGTCTCAGCCACCGCCGCCTCCGGCGAAAGTTACGACGAAATCAACGGCCTCCGATATCGCCACTCGAATCCACGAGGATATTGCGCACAATCTGTACGAATGCCCGATTTGCACGAGTGAGCTAGGAAAGAGATCTCGTGTTTGGTCTTGCGGGCTCTGCTGGACGGTCTTCCATTTGAGCTGCGTGAAGAAGTGGTCGAGAAATGAGGGGGCGGCGGCTGCTCAGCGACAGGATGGCGAGAATGGAGAGAGTAGTGCGCCTCGCGCGTGGCGCTGTCCTGGTTGCAATCTGCCCCAGGAAGTGTTCCCGTCGACTTATACTTGCTGGTGTGAGAAGGAGGTCGATCCGCGCTCGTTCCCTGGCCTGCCGCCGCATTCATGTGGACAGACTTGCGCGAGGACGCGCAAAGGATGTCCCCATCCGTGTGATGCGACTTGTCATGCTGGGCCTTGTGCACCTTGTACGGCTATGGGGCCAACGCAAGATTGCTTTTGCGGAAGGAACTCGTCGACGAAGCGTTGCCAGGATACGGATTATGAGAATGGATGGAGCTGTGGCGAAATTTGTGGTGATCTGTTGCCTTGCGGTGAGCATACTTGTCCTCGACCGTGTCATGAAGGCTTGTGTGGCTCCTGTGAAGAGAAGATTGAGGCGCGGTGTTACTGCGGAAAGGTACAGACGGAGATGCTGTGCAGCTCGAAGGACGAGGAGTTGGATAGTGAATTGATGCGGGAAGATAGCATCGAGGAGTGGACTGGTTGCTTTAGCTGTGGAGATGAGTGCAGTCGCCCCTTTGACTGTGGTGTTCATTTCTGCCAGAAGAGCTGCCATCCGCAAGATGCACATCCTGCTCATTGTCCGCGGTCTCCAGATGTCGTATTTGACTGCCCTTGTGGAAAGACGCCTCTGGACCAGATTACTGGATATTCACCGCGGACGTCTTGCGAGGATGCAATCCCCAATTGTACTAAGGCTTGTGGAAAGCTGCTTCCCTGTGGACATCCATGCACCAAGGTCTGCCATACCGGGTCTTGTGGGCCCTGCTTCCAGAATGTGCCCGTTCAGTGCCGTTGTGGACGCAACACGTTCACAACGATGTGTCCTCAGGGCGAGATGGAACCGCCGCAGTGCTTCCGCATCTGCAAAGCCGGCTTGCACTGTGGCCGCCATGCCTGCACTGAGCGATGCTGTCCTGGCGAGCAGAAGGCTATCGAGCGTCAGGCTATCCGCCGGAAGCTCAAATCCCATCTGCGACCTAGTGACGAGGACTTTGAAGCTGAGCATATCTGTACCCGGGTTTGTGGCCGGATGCTGAAATGCGGACGGCACACATGCCCGGAGATCTGTCACAAGGGGCCCTGCAACACCTGCAGAGAGGCTATTTTCGAGGAGATTCCGTGTAACTGCGGTCGATCAATCCTGCATCCGCCTCTCCCCTGCGGGACGCAACCTCCGGCATGCTCGTTTCCCTGTGAGCGCCCCAAGCCGTGTGGCCATCCTCAGACGCCCCATAACTGCCATACCGACGACGAAAGTTGCCCCAAGTGTCCATACCTGACAGAGAAGAGCTGCCTCTGTGGCAAGCGGGTTCTGAAGAACCAGCCCTGTTGGCTTGCTGACGCCCGCTGTGGCCAGGTCTGCGGCCAGCTGCTCAAATGCGGCTCCCACACCTGTCAGAAACACTGTCACCGGCCCGGCGATTGCGAGGATGCTACGAAGCCCTGCCAGCAGGCATGCGGCAAGACCAAGACCATGTGCGGTCACCCCTGCACCGACCCATGCCATGCGCCCTATCCATGCCCGGAGAAGACGCCCTGCAAGTCCATGATCACGGTAACATGTGACTGTGGACGACTCCGCCAGGAACGTCGGTGCAACGCAGCCAAGGCCGTTGTCTCCAAGGGCCAACTCCAGCAAGCGCAACGCGGACCAGCCGTAACACCGCTATCTTGCGACGACGAATGCGCTCGTCTCGAACGGAACCGGTCTCTTGCCTCCGCCCTAGGCGTGGACATCAACCCAACAACAACTATCTCGCAATCCCTCACCTCCACCAACCTCCCGTACTCTGCCGAAACTCTCGATATCTACATCCAACTCTCCTCCTCTTACCCCCTCTCCACCCTACAAACCGTCGAATCCACCCTGCACACCCTAGCCACCACCCCAAGTGAGCGCTCCACCCGCTTCCAGCCCGCCAAATCCCCCCTCCGCGCATTTACCCACTCTCTCGCAGCAGATTGGGGCTTCGCCAGCGAAAGCTTCGATCCGGAACCCCACCGCCATGTCTTCGTATTGAAATCCACCCTCTGGACCCCGCCCCTCTTCGGCACGGGCAACGGCACAGCCATTGGTATCGGCGGCATGAGCGTGGGCGACTGCGTCAAGCTGCGTGATCGCCAGCGCCTCAAGGAGCAAGAAGCGCAGCGTCTCGCCGCCGCGGAGGCCAAAGCCCAGCGCGAAGCGGCACGCGCACATACCAATGGATCTAGCGAGAGCGGCTGGGCGCAGGTGGCTGCCTCGAAGAGAAGCAATCTGGCTCTCGGTGCGGGACGGAGTTCTGCTCCTTCTTCTGCTCCCACTTCGGGGACGGTTACTCCGGCTGCTGTAGCGCCGTGGTCTAGTGCTACTATGTATGCTGCACTTGATCGTGATGTTGGGGATATGGCGCTGCTGCTGCAGCAGCAGCAGCAGCCTAAGAAGGAGAAGTTGGTGCTTCGGTCAGGAGTGAAGGGATCGAGGAGTCAGGGGTCGTCGGTGGAGAGAGAGAAGGAGGGTTCTGATGTCGGTGGGGGTGGAGATGCTTAATGCATGGTTCCAAATGAAGGTGTGATGCTCTGTTCAGCATGCTCCCCTAAACCTTGTTATGAGTTTAGTGTGGGCATGGTTGTGGTTTCTTTTTCATGGTCACGAGTTGCCATTGTTGCAAAGTTTAGCGTGCATATATGGCGGTTCGATAGCGGTAGTTTTATGCTCTACGAACATCAAAAGTTGGGATGTTTAATTGATAAACACGATAGCAAGAAGTTAAAGAAAAAGGAAAAAAAATACTATATATATTTTTAGGATACCGATGAGTATACTCGTAAAGCGAAGTAGAAAAGGACCGATTGTAAATATAGGCACGCTCATTGACAATTGAACCAGACGATATCCCCGAACCACAACAACCCAATAAGGCCAAATCATGAAGTGCTTCCTTCTTCCTAAACCAATATATTACTAATTGAATTAAGCTTCACCGCAGCTCGTAATCAAAGCCCCCCATGTGTGGCCTCGTCATCGGAAACAAGAAAGAAAACCCAAGATCGAATCATAATTATCAGATATGATGGATGATAAGATTAGATCGTCTGTGAGTGGACGTGCAAAGTAACTACTAAAAGCACAAACTGCTGATCTTTGTTTCAGCTTTCATTCACGCACGATTGCGTAGATCATAATGCTCTCTCTCTCGTCTCTCCCCCTTTTGAGATTCAGACTAATTTAGTTTAAATAAATACGATGAAGTGCAATGAGACTTGTTTAGCGTCGGCCCCGTGTGTGTTTGTCTGAGTGGCTTGAGACTGGAGACTTGAGACTTGAGAGATTTAATTTACTGGAATGATCATGATTGTGGGCCCACACACACACACACACACACACACACACAGACATTCCGCCATCCAGTCATTTTGCTGGCTTTGCGCCGTGTGAGTGGGATGGACCCTTAGGGATGCTGGATCCTTGGACCCTGGTGCAGAATCTGCTGTTAGAATTGAAATTTTGACTATTGCTGTTTGATCACTCGCACAACTGAATGGTCTTTGATGGTGATTGAGGATTCTCTCGGTTTCTTTCCACCGGAATGAAATATGCAATGAGAAGGTAATCGGAGGATTTTCGTGTACTGTGTACGACAACGTGGGATGATCCCCATGATGATACGATGAGCTGATGAGACGGACGGCCGGACTCCCCGGGGGGATTGATTGATTGGATTGGATTGGATTGGGGGGCTGATTTTCATTTTCAACCCAGCTAAGATTTGCTGTTGGTGCTCCGTACGTACTCCACACTCCAACCCGGAGTTCCCGTTGATGACGATCGGGTGGTGGTCACATTCACATTTGACTCTTTCACTTGGAAGGATCAGGTAGGATATTTCATTTCTTCGAGGGAGTATTATCCGATTGATATGAAGTATCATGGTATCTCATCTAGCATCGCGGTATCTCTATCAACATCCCGTAGAAGTAGTATTGCATAAGTCTACCACCCAAGGATAGGAGAGTGAGACACTCTCTCAGCTGAACCCCCAACACCATCCGGATTGGCGATCGCCGAGCAAATCAAAGCCTCCAACAAACCCAGTTAAACTTTTTTTCACCAACCGAGTCACTCGCAGGCATGATTGGTGCCGATGAGGGTCAGTTATCTGATCCGTCGTATGTTTATCAGATCGGGCCAGTGGGATATTTTTATTTTTATTTTATATTTCCTAGTAAGTAGGACTAGTAGTAGGGGTTTAAGGGATCGGCTCCCCCCCCCCCCCCCCCCCCCCCCCCGGCCGTTCGTTCATTTCTTCAACAAGTTCAGTTAGTTTCTGCTTTGCACCGCGTCTCGTGCGGAAAAGTGGAAAATTGTCAAATCATCTTGTGGGGTTTCTTGTTGGTTAAATACGTCTGTCTGACTGCAGTGTGTCTGACTCTGATGGTTTCTGGTCATCCCTGGATTTGATTCCCATCCCTTTCCTTTTCTTCCTTCCCTTTCTGCTTGAATCGATTGGGAGGGTTGTTTTTTAGTCCAGTGGGCTTATTAGGGGTGCTATATTTCACTTGAAGAAGTATAACGCTTCTTCTACTTTTTCTTCCTAACCATGCGCTTCTTCAAGGAGGAGAAAACCACCATGGAAACCAACCAGGAGGTCTCTGTGTCCGCCGAGTCCCATACCAAAGAAGTCACCTCGTCTGGCCATGGCGACGGCATCTTCTCCAGCTCCGACCAGTCCCAACTGAGTCTAGAAGCGCAGAATGAAAAAGAAATCGAAACTCACCCCGACGAAGTCACCCAGGATGCCCAGCTGGGTGTGCAAAAGGCCGAAGCGGCGGCCCTAGTTTGGAGCAAGAAAGCTGTTTATGCGACTTATGCTTGGTACCTACCTACCTACCTTCCTTTCCCACTCCCATACAATTGATTTGTCTAACAGTTCTAGGATATGGGTATGTTTCTTCCTCCTCGCCCTCAACAACTCCATCAGCGGCACTGTCATCAACCGCGCCTACGCCGACTTCAAAGCCGCCCCGCAAGTCAGCACCGCCAGCATCCTCTACAGCATCATCGGCGGGGTGCTGAAGCTGCCGATCGCAAAGACGCTGAACATTTGGGGTCGTGCCGAGGGTCTAGTCGTGTGGATGGTCATTTATACCATTGGATTGATTGTGCTTGCGGCGTGCGATGGTCCGAATTCCTATGCGGCGGGCTATGTCCTCTTCTATGTGGGATACTCGGGTATCTATCTTGTGTTGGACGTTTATATTGCCGATACGTCGGGCTTGCAGAACCGGGCATTTACGTTCGCATTTGCGAGCACACCGTTCATCTGTACCGCATTTACGGGGCCGTTGGCGGGTGAGTCGTTCCTCAAGGTGGCGACGTGGCGCTGGGCGTATGGTGTGTTTGCGATTGTTATGCCGGTAGCGTTTGCGCCATTGGTGGTGTTGTTGAAGTATTATCAGCGCAAGGCGGAGAGCATGGGGTTGCTGAAGAGGGAGGATAGTGGTCGGACAACGATGCAGTCGATTGTTCACTATATTCACGAGTTTGATTGTGCGTCATGTCATGCCTTAACACTATCCCCATCGACCGTGCTGTTATACTAACGAAACAGTGATCGGCGCCTGTCTGCTCATGGCCGCATGGGTCCTGCTCCTCCTCCCCTTCAGTCTGCAGCAATACGGACGCGCGCAATACAAGAGTGCCAAGTTCATCGCCATGGTTGTTGTCGGCTTCGTTCTGCTGTTTGTCTTCGCCGCGTGGGAGAAATGGTTCACACGGAAGCACTTTGTGCGGTACGAGTTGCTGCGACAGCGTACGGTGCTCGGAGCGTGCATCATGTCGGCGGTGTCCTATTTCAGCTTCTATTGCTGGGATCTGTATTTCTATGACTTCTGCATCGTGGTGTTCAACCTGAGCGTTTCGATGACAGGGTACATGACGCAGATCTACAACGTCGGATCCTGTTTCTGGGGCGTGGTCTTTGGCGTCTGGATCCGCTACACCAAACACTTCAAGTACACGTGCCTGTGCTTCGGCTTGCCGCTGCTGTGTCTGGGTGCAGGGTTGATGATTCATTTCCGCGGCGAAGGTGGTAATGATATCAACTACGTGATCATGTCGCAGATCTTCATTGCGTTTGGCGGCGGCACGATCGTCATTGGGGATGATATGGCGGTGATGGCTGCTGCGGATCGCGAAGGCGTGCCCATGATGTTGTCGCTGTTGGGACTGTTTTCGAGTCTCGGCGGTGCTATCGGATATGCGGTGGCTGCGGCGGTGTATACCAATATCTTCCCGCAGGCGCTGGAGAGCCGTCTCCCTGCGGATTTGAAGGGTAATACGACGGAGATTTACCTCGGGGGATATACTGCGCAGATGGAGTTTCCGGTGGGATCGGCCACCAGGAACGCGGTGGATTATGCTTGGGGCAGAAGTCAGATGTATGGGTCTGTTGCTGGGACGGCGATTTTGGTGCTGGGATTCCCGGCGATTGCGGTTTGGAAGAATTATCGGGTTGACCGGAAGCAGAATAAGGGTACGATGATTTAAAGTTGGGATAGATGTCTGTGGGTAGTAAAGAAGTTGGGAGGTTATTGTTTTGGTTTTACTTTCTCACAATTATATGTTCACTTTAATATCACCCTGTATTATTATCAAGTTTTGATGCAATTATCCCTGCCATCCCTACAGAAGTGCCATCTCCTTGAATGTCTCCCTGCATTGCTGTCTCTCCTTCACTCCCCCATACTTGGTGTCACATATTTCCCCAGATAAGAATCAACACCAGACCACTTCTTCAACATCGCATTCCACCCCCACAAATTCGCTCCTCCCCAAACCCTACCCACTTTCCTATAGCCTCCTCCTTCCCGCACTCACTCACAGCAACAACACCGACATTCTCACCCACATCCACCCCCCTAATCGGTACCACCAACGACGGCAATGTCTTCGCCGGCGCGATACTCCTACGGCATGGCAAAAGATCAGGTGTGATGCCTGACGTGAATGTCTCAACAGAAGATGATCGCTACATGATTTGAATATATCCATATCGACCAATAGTAACTTGTATAGATTGAATCCAGAAATAACGCAACTAGCATACTAGTAATATATACTACTATATCCTAATAATCGCTTTTTAACAGTCCGTCGGCAGTACACAATCACCAGCCTGGAGCAATGTTAGCTGACATGATATATACCTAATATGATATCATCAAAAATGTCAAACTTACATCATTCAAAATAAAACCAACATTGCACTGACACTGCTGAATACACCTAAGCGTACAGATCGGAGTAAGATCCGTGCATGTTTGCGGACAAGCCGATCCACAGTCAGTCCATTCCGCATTTGGTTGCTGAAGATTCGTTAGTTTGTAAAATGACAAAGAATGATAGTCTGAGGATGAGGATAAAGGATAGTATGTCTATCAGATTCATACACAGTCTTCTTGGGCAGCAGCCAGGTGGATTCCTAGAATACCGAGGACGACAAGAAATGAAAAGGTCTTCATTGTAGTTGTGATTTCAAATTGGAAGGATTTTCCAAAGCTGGATGTATTCCAAGTGTCCAAGTATTGCTCTAGTACCAGAGACTATAGCGAGAATCAAACAGTATTTATAAGCTTTTGGATAGCATAGTAGCAATCATAATAACATACATCATTAGGTAGGATGTTGAATGAATAAATTTCTTGCTTGCCGATCAGGTTGACTACATTCCGCACTGTGTAACAAGCAACAATTGACTCGGTCGTTGTTGTTATTGACCTGGGTACTTTCACCTAACGCTTGTGAATGGCAGTCAGCCTGAAGTGATCATCATGCAGCTTGCGGGCGGGAGCTGTTTCGGTTCACATTTCCGTGGTGCTCGCCGACGATGCCTTCGTCAAGAACCTGACAGGGATCATTCGACTGGGACATGGTCTACGAAGCTATGGTCAACGACTCCCGAGAATGAGCCCCCTGGAATGGTCTGTCCTACCAAGGTTGAGGGAGTACTGATACTACAGAGCTTCGAAAGATTGCTCAACTACATACCCTAACTATCATGACTGTAATGATTATCTTGGGTTCGGCACTAATTCGCGCAGCATCTTCCGGACGCTAGGATATACGCGCACAAGGACTCTTATGTGGGTACTGTTGCACAAGGGTTCAATAAAAGAGATGACTATTTGAAGTATCTTGCTCGATCGGCAAAAACTGGGAAGAATCTGTTCGAGGATTATCAGTAATTTTTCTTTCCCCCGCTAATGGTACAAAAACAGGTTTTCTGGGGTCTTTCCAACTACTAGCAGTATTGCAATGGGACGTAGGCCTACGTGGTGCTCGTTGACGAGTAGTCCATTAGAGATTGTCTGAGTTGAGAATTTGGAATATAAATTGTATGTATACTCCTAGTACTATCCACCCATTAACCCTCCCCCGTCCTCAAAAAGCAACCAATAACTAATGACTAACCAACAATGATAGCTACGTCCCCCATGACCTCCCAACCCTACTACTAATAACCAGTCTTCACCGACCCTTCTCATTCACACCCCGCCTCATTACTTTCCACTCGTCAGCCTAGTAGAACACAGCAACGAACTCTTCTTCCTAACCGTCTACCAATAGTACCACTCGACCTCACGCCCGATCCTCTTCTCCCGTCTTATCTACAGCCTAATCCCAGCGGCATTCAACGCCTCTCGTTCGGGTATTCCGGGGAAATGATGACTCCAGGACTGAAGTGGGTCAATTGGTGAGTGCTAGAATTAGTTTGTTCTTTATCGTGAACCAGATACTCACTGCAGATGAATATGTGTATACTCCATATGTCGCCGGCGATATATATATTCTACTTGTATAATCGTAAGTCGCTATGGAAGGGTGTTCTATTTAGCCTCACTGTTCCCATCCCGAATAGTAAATCATTCCACCTTACGGAGAACACCGAACTTCAGTTGAATCTGGGTAACTATTTGCTGAATTAGACTAGATTCAAAGCGCCCAGGGTAATGTAGGGGTAGTAGTCAAGGGTTAAGCAATGTATTATATTCAAGTTGAAAGCAAGAAGCGAGCTTGAGGCTGTTACTAGCTAGTAGAAATCAGGTGGTGGGGTGATTACTTTAGTATGCTTCCTTCACTTCTGCCTCGGTGCCTTTTTTCAAGTTTGTTGAACTTATACGGCTGTCTGTATATGTTATAGCGTTCATTTTGGATGGCCGCCCATGTTATCGCATCGATAATATCAAGAGGAGTTATTATACGTACGACTCATCGGTATTAGGACCGCTGTGAAAGTTTGGATACATGCTGTGCTTTGTCTGGCTATATGCCTAGTGGCTTACCACCAGGCCTGTGTTATCTACATCAATTTATGTTGCAGGTACTGAGGTGCAGCTGTAGTGTGGGTATTCGTCTGAGCGACTGGTGACGCAGTCACGGCGTTGCATCAGGTCAACAGGTGGCACGGTGATCGTGACCCCCGCTTGCGATGGATGAAGCCATAATGATTCTGTGTGGAAGTGTGGCTCGCTGGTTCGGCCATGTGGGAAGGTAGTAAAAGTGACGGAGTAAATGGGGTGGTCCGCCGTCGTGGCCGGGGTAGAAGTGATGACGAAACTATAAACTCGGGCGTGGTCTGGAGGAAGCATGCCTTCGCACACCGTGCTCTCCTCAAGCTCCATAATCCGGCTGCAGACGGCGTGGTAGTTCGGTGCATGAAAGAGTAGTTCTTGCTTCGGAATCCGTTGCAGCAGATCCAGGGCTTGACGGCGAAGGTCCGGCCAGCGGCACTTCCAGGCGACAGCCTGCAACGGATACAACATCTGTACGTCCAGACTCATCGTTTTGGGGACATCATTGGGGTAGTTTTCTGAGTCACTGAGCAGACGTTTGGCGACTGAGACAATATCCTCGTGAAGAGCGCGGAACCCATCCCAGTCGCTTTCATTGGTCACACGGTATCGATCGAGCCCTAGACGGAGACAATACCAGAGCATGCGAGTAGCATCGATCTCGTTCTTCGTGACCGGTCCACACGCCGATTGCTTCCGTTGCACCAGCAATTCAAAGTTTGCACTCCATCGCCGAGCAGCATGCTCGAAAGTATCGATCCACCTCAGAGCGGGTGAGTGCGGGAGGTCTGTCACATTGGCCAGATCTTGCCAGTCACGAAAATTTCCAATGTAGTAAAGCATCAAGTCGAGGAGGGCGATGCGTGCCTGATGGAAGGTTTCAAACCGCCAATTCAGGGTGAGTTTGCCCTGAGCATCCACGGGATTGACATGCACCTTTTCTCGTGGTATACTTATGAGGTGGTTGAGTCCCGTTTGTTCGTATGTATTCACAGAGAAAAAAATCAATATCGGGGTCAATTCAGCATCCACCCAATGTGTCCGAGAACTCTTTGTGGGGTGGGATCGCTCTCGATACGCCCGCCAGGACCGCACCAGGTTGAGCCCGTTGATGATATGCGAGGCAGCTACGGCAGCATTTCCGCGGAGAAACTCGAGGATTGCGAACAGAATACTGGTTGCTATGACTAGAGGTACAGCGTCTGTGCCCGAGGAAACCTTATCAATGGTGGTGCGGATGGCCCGGTTGTAAAGATGTAGTGCCAAGTCGGAACGGGAGGACTGCCAACGGTGTGCCATTCCCAAAGACGTAGACGTCCCCTCTGTTTCACAGAGAAAGCCAATCGCAGCAATGGCTTGGCGGATCGTGGGCTCAGTCAAACTGAGCTGTAAAACCGTGCGGGTCCAGAACGAAGCATTGAAGTAACCGGCCAGGAGCGTTGCAGACTTGCGAAAGAAGAACTCGAGGGCTCGGGACTCGACCGGACTGACAAACGTAGTAACTTGTGCCAGTTGCTTGGCGATGCGTATCGAATAAGGCATGGGCATATAGCCATCACACCTCCGGTCCGTACTGGTGCATCTATCCCAGGTGGTCAGTGTGGGGGTTTCCCACGACAGAGGCGTCAGAATCTCCCAATGTTTGCATACCGAAGACAAGCCGGCTTGCGTTCATCACATTTGACGCGACGAATCCTGCCGTGGCCGCACGATAAGGAGTTAGTGAGTTGTGAGTTGCTGGTGGCGTAGGTTGTAACAGGGCTTCCTCACTCACCGACATGTGATGCAGCCCCTCCGCGACCTGGTCGAGTTCAGCCGTCGTCGCCGGCTCGTGGAGGGGTCTTCAGCATTCATTCTTGCCGCAAAGCTGGGAAATGTGAGCAGTCTGGTCCCGATTAGCGGACCACAGGTACCACAAGCCTTGAGATTTTTTCTGGATGAGAATTTGTGTTCTGTAACTAACACTTATCCTGCTCAGCGGCCCATCTACCGCTATCACGTGGCAAGTGACAGGGATCTGGCCGCATTTCGGACGTTGACTGGATGCATGGGCTGCTAGTTGCCCGTAGTGGGAGACCGCGATTCAAGGTCCTGGGTGGGGGCGATAATGAGAGTCGCTGCTGCCTCAGGCTGTATAGGAGCCTAGTGAAGGATTGTCAAGGCTAGCCGGAGCTCAGCAAAAGGCCTTTTGACCCCAGTTAGTGAAACAGGCATACAGGCGGATACAAGACCAAAAAGCATTGCAGATGAATGGTCCTAGTGGATCAGTCCATCTAAGAATAACATACTACGTACGGAGTACACAACTTGAAGTTTCCACTGGATCCGCCCATGTCAGGTACATAGCTGAGTAAGCAAGATGCCACCAATCAACAACCTTGTTAGATAAGCTGATACCGGCAGAACCTGCCATAATGGCCTCAGGCCCGGCACCAGCTTCCCTTCCCTAAACGGCGAGTCCCGATCCCGATGGATTGTTGGATGGAGCTTCGGGTTACCCGCAGCTCATGTTTCTCTTATTTCCATCGTCCCATCTCCAACAGACATTTCCTGTGATATTTCTATCATTTTAGGCTTGGTCTGTCTGCTGCATTGGCTCTCTTGTTATCGGACTGTGTGCTGTGGTCATTGTGATTATTCTCACTCCACGCACTCTTAGTACTGCTTGACCTATTCTTCACAACCAAGAAACTAGTACTACTGGTACTATCGTCGCGCAGCTTCTACCTTAACCGGGACTAGATAAATTTCGCCCTTGACAGCTACGTCATTCCCCCTTCCGTGCCTGGCACTCTTCCGAATGCCCTCCCGCCGCAGTCATACCAAGTCCCGGAAGGGTTGTCTCCAATGTAAGAAACGGCATGTGAAGGTCTGGCTTCCTCTCTTTTCTCCCGTCTCTCAACCCAGTTCGCTTCCTCTTTCCATTCCCTCCAGGATCGGTGATCTCTGCGCTGCCGCTGCCTCGATGATGACATTGTCCACGTTGTTTTCTTTTTCTTCCAACAGTATCATATGTTCGCATGCTGACCCACTGGCATAGTGCGACGAAGAAACACCACGATGTGGCTTATGCAAGAAAAGGAGACTAGATTGCACATACCCTCCGTCAAGTGAGGCGGATAGCCAGCATGCGTCCACACCCCAAGACATGCCTCATGTGTTTCCTGGTCTCGAGGGAGAATCGCCATCAGACAGGATGCTTGAGATGAAGCTTTTCCACCATTATCTAACAGAGACCTACATCACGCTCTGTCAAGGGCGACTAGATGCACACCACTTCCAAGTGGTTGTTCCACGGATCGCGGTCTCTCATGCCTTCTTGCTAGACAGTCTACTAGCGATGTCAGCTCTTCATCTAGCGTACCTGAACACTCATGATAACCATTCATGGCTTGAGGTCGCACTTAAGTACCAGAACCGGGCCTGTTCAGCGTTTACTCGTGTACTCGCAGAAATGACCCCCGAGAACTGCGCACCAGCCTTTTTGTGCTCCATATTCATCATGCTCTGCGCAACGGCCTACCCGTGTGTTACTCAGGACAAGCATACATTTGAGCCTCTGTCCCATGTCCTGGAGATCCGACAACTCATAGCGGGCTGTGCTTTTCTTTTCGAACAACTCAGCGGCATGGAATATCGGGGCGACCTTCAAGGGTGGCTAAAGTATAAGGATGACGAGGTTGATCAAGATGGGAATCCCTACCAGTACTTGCCTACCCTCTTTTTACCAGAGATGGTATTCAAATGCTAATTCTTTTCTAGTGTACAGGAATCCCAGATTAAACTACGCGGGTAGGTTCTCAGAATTCTCGCAAGACTCGGTCGAGGGATGCTAACATCCAACAAGTGCCATCATGGAATCTTTACAACGGGTGCAAAGGAAATTCACCAGCCTTGGCGGGCCGAACCAAACTACGTACCAAAATACGTGGAATATTCTTCATGAAGCCATCAAACGATGGCCGTTCGGTGGCCCTAACGGTGGCATTATTGCGTGGCCCATAAACATCAGCGAAGACTACATTGCCCTGCTAAAAAGTGGGGATTGGGTGGGCCGGGTGCTATTTCTACACTACGGGGTCGGATTGCACCTTCTCTCCGACAAATGGTTTGTCCGAGACTGGGGCCGACGTCTCATCGAAACAGTCCTGCAATCGCAGGAAGACATACCATCAATATGGACCGAGACCATCACCTGGACAAAGGAGGCCGTGGAGCTCTAAACGTGAGGGGAGCAACACGGTAAATTGTTGCCGGGAGCTCTGCTATATGTTTGAGGAAAGCGCAGATAGCGGCAATGATAGTCGAAAGTCGAAAGTCAAAGTAAAGCTATGAGGTAAGGATTTGGCAAATTCATGGGTGTGACTACCTACCATGACTTGACAATCCGGGGAACCTCGACGAGCTTGGCGGATGGCTGCACTTCGATTGGGGAGACCACCGTTCGGCTCATTAGTAGTCGCCGGGCAAGCCTAACTCGGCCACCGTTATCGCGTGACGTGGGCCGGCGAGTGGCGGCTGACTTCCCGTTGGCGGAACCGCGCTCGATAAGCACGACCCAGGAATGCGGAGTCCCAGTCACGACTGTCGATTGCAGAGTCCCAGTCACGACTGTCGATTGCAGGGTGCCCTCGCTGCTTATCTCGGACCAGGGCTGTCCCCGATATGGCTGGGGCTCACCGCGGTGAAGGCTTTCCTTATTTCTTGTTCTCCCTGCATCGCCGAGGCAGGTCCTCTTTCACACCCCTTCTACTTCCTTAGGGTAGCGTGTCTGCGTTTAGGGCGCCCTCCAACTCTGGCGCACCAGGTTCACGGGGCTCTCCGATGCTGATCCTCCGCACCCGCTAAGTCTCGCCGACGTGTCTACGCTGTCGCTCTGACCCTACTGGACCCGAAGTCGAATTTCTTTGCGACATGGAGACCTATCAGTCCGGTCAAAGGTCGAGCCAAGATGCGGAGAAGCAGGTATTTAGACCGAGTTGCTTTCGTCGATCCTCTTTCGTGCGATCTTGCGTCATTATTTAATCGTGCTTCTAATCGCTCTGTTTCTGCAGCCACTTCTCGAAACCTGGGAGACCCCGGTCGCGCGATCACAGTGGAACTTGTTGAACGATAAGCGACCCAGTGCCTCGGCTATGTTCCGCCTTGCGAAGTTCACTCTATTGCCGACGCTCCTGTTAACTATAATAGCGATACACCTGCCGGGTGTGCTCACCTCACCCCTAGAATTCGCGACTAGCCGAGTTGACCTAACAAATGAGTTGGAGGATGGGAAGCGCGGTGCCGTGGCGAGCGAAAGTGCCATCTGCAGTCGCCATGGAACTGATATCATAAACATTGGGGGAAATGCAGCTGACGCGGTGAGAACGTCCCAGCCGGATCTGTCATTCATGCGGCACCTTGCTGATTCCGATCGTAGATGGTCGCGACAATGCTTTGCGTTGGAACTGTTGGTGAGTTGGCCTGTAATAACTGGAGAAGTGCTTGCGTCTGACGTTAGCCGAAAAGGCATGTACCATAGTGGAATCGGAGGAGGTGGATTCATGCTCGTTAAGACTCCTGAAGGCTCCTTCGAAGCCATCGATTTCCGCGAAACTGCCCCGGCAGCCGCTTTCCAGGATATGTTTGAGAACAATACGAAGGCTTCTACCATTGGGGGTCTTGCAAGGTGAGTACTCTTTCTTGTGTGGATGCTACAATGTCTAACATACTTGAAGTGGCGTTCCGGGGGAACTGCGTGGTCTCGAGTATCTCCACAGCAAGTATGGCTCGCTTCCCTGGTCAGCTGTTGTGCAGCCCGCAATCCGAACCGCACGGGAGGGGTGGCCAGTTGGGCAGGATCTGGTCCGTTATATGGAAGCTGCTGTCGGGGACGGGGAAGACTTTTTGTCTCGGGACCCTACCTGGGCGCTCGACTTCGCCCCCAATGGAACCAGACTTGGTGTCGGTGACACTATCACGCGAAAACGGTATGCGGCCACGCTGGAAACCATCGCGAACGAGGGCCCTGATGCCTTTTACTCTGGATCAATCGCGAAGACTATGATAAATGCAGTACAGAAAGCCAACGGGACAATGACGCTTGAGGATTTGGCCAATTACACGGTCGCTATCCGAAATGTCTCGGAAATTGATTACCGCGGATATCGGATTACTAGCACCCCAGCCCCATCCAGTGGTATCGTGGCTATGAACGTGCTCAAAGTTCTGGGGACTTACGATGACTTTTTCAGTCCGGACACTCTGAACCTGAGCACCCATCGGATGGATGAGGCTATACGCTTTGGATATGGATTGGTACGCTTATCCACTCTGGTTAACTGCCGGGCAGCTGAATAGGTAGAGGTTGGCTAACTTTTGATAAAGAGGGCCAATCTAGGGGACCCTTCTTTTCTCGATGGCATGGACACGTACCAGAAAATGATGCTAGCGGATTCTACTATTGAAGAGATCCGAAGAAATATATCCGACCAGCGTACTCAGGCCGTGTCTGCATACAATCCGCAGGGGCTTGAGAGTCTTGAAACGTAGGTCTATCCTGATTGGCATCATGCCTCTCAAGAAACTAACATATGCAGACCGGGTACCTCGCATATTGCCACCATTGATCATACTGGGCTTGCCATTTCCGCGATCACGACCATCAATCTGCTCTTTGGCTCCACAGTTATGGTTCCTGAGACCGGTATCATAATGAACAATGAGATGGATGGTAGGATACATACTTGCTCCTGCTTACTGCAGCTACTGACTTGTTATCAAGACTTCTCTATTCCTAATTCGTCCAACTCCTTCGGCTATATCCCCTCCGAGGCAAACTTTATACGACCCGGGAAACGCCCGATGTCCTCCTGCACCCCGGTCATTGTCACCCACCCTAATGGGACAGTGTTCTTCGTCGCCGGGTCGGCAGGAGGTAGTCGGATCATCACTGCCACTATCCAGAACATCATACACGTCATCGATGAAGGTCTTTCAGCGGCGGAAGCTTTGGCCCAGCCACGCCTTCATGATCAACTGATCCCGAATCATGTCACCTTTGAGTACGATTATGACAACGAGACCGTGTCCTTCATGGAGGCAAGAGGACACAATGTGACCTGGGTTGGACCAGGTCAGAGCGCGGCGCAGGCAATTCGGGTTCTAACGAATGGAACTTTCGACGCTGCAGCGGAGCCCAGGCAGGTCGACTCCGGAGGGTTCGCTGTTTGAGAGCCTATGATGGAAGATCTGCATATGCGCATCATGACTATACATATATGAGGGTTTTATGAGCGATACGTTCTCTTTGTTTTGGATATACAACTTCTGACTCGGACCGTATGGAGAGATAAAGTACATATAGCAATAGACTTGAACATTGAAATGAACCATGATAGTTTTCCGGCCATATATGGTATTGGCAGAGCAATGGTCTAGCTTGACGACTGTTGTCACACACCTACTTTGGTACTACGCCGTTAGTGCCTTTTTCACTGTTATCAGCTGTGTTTTCCCACTGGTATTTGTATTTCGCTGTCACCAGCTTGAAATATGCTGCTACTAATATTGAACCTAATTCGAGGTTGAGATATACAAACGTGAATGATCGTCTACTCTGCTGCCCCGCATTGTATCTCCACACACGATAGTAGTATGAAGCTGTGACCTAGCCACACTAATAGGCAATTTTAGGCCAAAGGGTGGTAGAGCAGCAGCCCGAGTACAACTGCATCCGCCGAAAGCAATTTTGGCTCCTCTCAACCGAAGTCGATCGGTCTGATGCGAGTCTGTAACAGACGCAAGGACCTGACATGGAAGGGACGGGACGCATCAGATGGCGGGCGTGATCTATCAGATATGGTCCGTGCGTTGGCCGGGTTCCGCGTCGGCGCGCGCCAGCAGAATGAGGAATGTGTGCTAAGTTGCTTTCAGTTTGCCCTCGCCTGGTGTTCAGCGTGAATGGCCCAAAATTCTGTCTTGCTGGCCGATTGGACGATTGAACTGCAACTGTTTGGTTCAGTGAAATTCTGAGAAAGACACTTGTGTTGGATTCATTCACTCTTTCGCGGTCGATGTGGCTGCTCTAGCTTGCACATATGGCTGTTGGAGTTGCGAGGTTTTGGATATGGTGGATTGGTGTTACTCCTGTGAGTGGATCTCCTGCAGATAGATAGAGAGGAATATTCATTCACTAATCGATTCACTGCGCCCCGTGTTAGTCTTTCAACTCTTCCTTCTCGAATTCCTGACCATGCGCCTCTATCCCTATAATCTATCTCAACACACCGCTGCATATTGAAGATACACACCCAGTCGGCATCTATCGAACGCTTCAGAGACCATATTCAGAAAACATACACCACACAGCCATGGCAGGTGGCAAAGGAGTCACCACTTACCCCTTGGTCCGGATCTCGCCTCCACATATCAACGTCGACCTCTACGATTCGTTCGATGAGCTGCACCAACGCACGGTCGATCAGATACTCTCAGACGAGGCAAGCTTTGAAAACAGCTTTGACGATTACAGCGGTAGCGATGGTATTAACGGAGATGATGACATGACACAGAGCGGGGAAGAGCAGACTTCGGCATCTACCGCTGCTACGCATTCTTCATACGTGAACTCGCCTTATTTCCCAAGCAACAAGCGCTCGAAGACCCAGAAGGCGGCACAGAGACACATTAGCCAGATGGACTCGAAAGACGATGAAAATGATGATGGATCTAGTATGACTGTGAATGGACTTGGTGGACATACGGTCGTCGATAATGGCGAGACTCTGGATGACGCTTCCGAGGAGGATATCGTCTTCGCGTCTGTGGACTTCGACAAGCGGATGAAACTCCTTACCTTCATCAGCTCACACCCCTTCATGAAGAAGGGCGAATATCCTGTGCTACGATCTGCACGGCGAGAATTCGTTCGCAAAATACGTCGAAAGAGTCTATCAGTTGGTATGAAAGAGGCTGATCTTGGAAAGCTTGTTGCGCATGTCAAGAAGATCTACCTTGAACTCTATGGAAATAATCAGATGAGTCTAGATGGTCCTGAATTCGGCGAGGAGATCAATGATGAAATTGGAGCAAAAATGATACGACCAAAGTCGTCTAACAAGGACAACAAGAGGAAGCGAAGCACCGGTGATGACCACGCAACAATGTCGAAGCCAGAGGAAAAGAAGACTACATCGAAGAAACGAAAGTCTCTTGAACCGATCCCCAATGGACACGATAAAAAGCGTGACGTTGTTGAACCGGATGCGTACCATTCGACCGCGAAGCCTCCCAAGAGCCACTCCAAAGTCAGCAGGAAAAGGTCTGCGGATGTCGCTAAGGACATGCCTACAATTACTATTAATCTATGCCTTAGCGATAACGAAAGACTTGAGCCTGCCACCAAGCAGAACGTCCCGGTCAAATCACCAACCATTGGGCAGGCCTCAGATGAGCATAACGAAGGGCATAGCAACATCCCATCGCCGCCACATGCCGAAGAAGAGGCCAAACCAGATTCTGTTGTGAATGAGACGACTCAATCTGAGGAGACGATTCCAGAAACTCTTCCATCACAGCAAACGTCGATCAAAAGGTCCATGGCTCTTCGCCCCTCTCCGCAACCCCGAAGCAAGCACACTGTTGGTGATTCAGAAGAAGACGTAGAGACTGGATTACTACAACATGTTTTGGCGAAAGACGGAGTGCCCTCGGCTACGCAGGCCAAGCAGCCCGAAGCTTCGCTGGGCGACCGAACCCAGCATCCAGATCGTATGTTGCTCAAGAAAGAAAGGAATAGAAGGAGGCGTGAAAAACGCAAACAACGAAAAAAGAAGCTTTTTGGTTCCTTCTTTACGAACACCGATGATGCCGCGCCGTCGACGAGTGCAACTGATGCTCGGCAAGGCCGTGTCTCTAAAGAAACCCCTGGAACAGCGAAACCTAATGCCACAGTGGTCGATGATCTTCCCACCTTGGATGAGGCATTCTGGAATCTGGAGGATTTTTAGATACCAATGATTCGCAAAGTTCAACCACCAGCGATGAGGTGAGGTCAAAGTATTTCATCGCCCCCAAGAAAACGAGAAAAGAGAATGTGCATTGCGAAATGAAGGAAAATCATTACTCGAAGAATGTTCCTGAATGGATACCCGAAGAAACCCGAAATCTCTTAACTAAACTCGATCTTTCATCAGATTTTCTTTCCACTGCTTCAGACCTGAGTGATGTACCTAGCGGTTTCGATGATATTGCATTTGATTACTCCCCCGGTGCCACACCCATTCAAGCACAGTGTACGCCAGAGGCTGTAGAGCCAAGCACCCCGACTAAAGCAAAATCAACGGGGCCTGCTTCTGTGCTGCCTAGGGCACCCCGTTTCAGGCCTCAAAAGATATCTCCCTACTTTCCCAAACCTCTAGTTGACCCAGATTCATGTCTTCCATTTCCGCCCATCGATGCTCCTTCATTTGGCTTAGTACAGGAGCAACTTGCCCACGATCCTTTTCGTTTATTGATTGCAACCATCTTCCTGAACCGTACGCGTGGGGGCGTTGCGCTCCCAGTACTATTCAAAGTCTTTGATCGATTCCCAACGGTGGAGGCGATGGCATCGACGGAAACATCCACCCTGGCATCTATGATACACTGTCTCGGATTCCAGAACCAGAGAGCGAAAAAGTGCATTACATTAGCCCAGACCTGGTTGGCCTTCCCACCTACGGAAGGAAAACGCTACCGCAAACTTCACTACCCTTGCAAGGGAGATGGACGTGATATCGGCCCAGATGAATCCATTGCTGATGATGACACTCGTGTGGGTTGGGAGATTGCTCACCTCCCTGGCGTCGGGCCCTATTCTTTGGACAGCTGGAGGATCTTCTGCCGTGACGAACTCCGAGGACTTGCGTCGGATTGGAGAGGACATGGGGCTTCCGAGGCGCATTTTAGTCCTGAATGGAAATCGGTGTTGCCGCAAGACAAAGAGTTACGGGCATACTTGACATGGATGTGGTTAAAGGAGGGTTGGGTGTGGGATAGACACACTGGGAAGAGAACACCGGCGAGTGAACGAGTGATGCGAGCAGCACGCCGAGGAGGGGTGGCTCATGAAGAGGATGGGAATTGGATTCTTGAGATGTCGCCTGTGAAGAAGGCGTCGAATGGATTGACAACATGGAGTTAGGATTTGGCATCTAGGGAAGAGGAGTTATTGCTACGCTTATATCCGTCTAGTAGCGTTTTGATACCCTGTTGATACTTCTCCAATAGCTGAATTCGGTTAATACCATAGCTTGTCATTTACTGAGCTATACGGTGTAGTGTTGTGTTCAGATGTAGTATACAATGTATCAAATGACTACGAATTCAGGGGATACTGTAGATACCACTCAGATACTACTCAGCTAATCTGAGGTTCCTCCCAGATTTCTGAGCGCTTCAATGATCACGACGACAAGCTTCATCCCATTTGGATCCGATGTACCAGACTCGCCTGTGCTGATCCACTTGGGTGAGTGAGTCATTGGGTAGCGATCTATGCTTGCCTCAGGCAGAAGCCGAGCATGATGCCTGAGGCGAACGGGATCACGCCTCTCGCGATGGATCGTGAACTTTGTCTGATCTTCTTCGCTGGGAACACCATTGGATGCGAGAACTGAACCACTCCAGGCATTATCCTCGTCGGCACCATCCCCTTCCTCCAAGGCAGCAGCATCCAGGCCAGCCCATCGCGGTGGCGTGGTCCTTGCTGCTATTTGTACTTCCTTCTGTCCTCCCGCTTGGGTTTCTATGCAGCACCACGTCACCGGTGGTCTCCGAGCTTCTAGTGCTGCTAAACTTGGGAAAATCCCACGGCCACCGAATCGCTGCGGGGATCCTCTCCGCCAGCCCGTCTCTCACCGCAAAATCCCCCGTCCATCCAATTTGGCTTGCGATCTTACCCTTATGCACCGTCCCTGAACTACTCGCTATTTGATTGTCTTATTTCCCCTTCTTCTTCATTTCGGTCACCTTAGCTAATCGTCGAGATCTCCTTCACTTTCCTCTTTTCGTCTTTCCCCTCCCCGCCCGCCGCCCACGGGATGTTGCATGGCCTTCAGCAGCGCCTTCGGTGGTTTGGCACAAGCGCCTAGTCAGGCATTCGACCAGTGAGAGTTGCATTCCTCGATATCTCTTAAGCGCCAGACGAACATCAATCGGGTCTCGGGTCATCCGACTACCCTTCCTTTCGTGACATACTCTTGGGAAACTGACGACTCCTCCGTCTTTTCTCTTTACTTTTCCTTTTTTTTGAAACGAGGTAACTAGACGAAAATATCAACCGATCGGACAGTGGGGACGAGAGCAGGAAACAAGGGGTGGAAAGGAAGAACGACAACGCTTCATTGCCGTCTTCTACCCTTCCTTTCACCTCTTTTCGAACCCTTTCCACCTTCTTCCACATCATGTTTCTACCGCTGAGACTAAATGAACGAGATCGCGATAGGGACCGGGAGAGAAAGACTTCTTCATCTTCGACCCTTTCATCCAAATCAAGACCACGCAAGAATCGCTCGTCCCACGGACAGACCTCCCGCACTTCAACCAAGGAACGCGACCCCGACGCTCCCACGGGCCGCGCCTCAACCCCTTCCACATCTACTTCCAGTTCCCGCAAGAAGCGCCGGTCCTCCATGCCTGGGGTCGATAGCGCCAGCCGCTCGGGGACAGCCTCGTTCCTCGAGTCGAGGACCAGCCTGCCATACCCGACGTTCTCCAAAGCCCATAGCAAAGAAGTCGTCAGCAAACCGAGTATTCCTACACCAGATCCGACCGACCTGACAGAGGGTGGTAAAGAAGGTACCAATGGGGATACGAAAGACCGTGCCGATAATAACAATCAAGCGCCCCCTAGCCCCCCACTGACGAGCGTGGACCAGCAATCACACAAGGCAAGCACAGTCGGTAGCAAAGAAGAGAGAGGATCGGAGGAGAAGCCAGAGAAGCCAAAAACAAAGATTCGGATCAGAGCAGAGTCCACACGATCATCCTCAAGTCTGCGGTCGAAGAAGGATGACAATTCCAAGACGAGCAAGCCGACACGGTCGGAGACAATAAAACCGAAGCGCTCCAGCTATGAGACCGATTCACCGTCACGGACGGCTAGCCGCAATTCGACCCGGTCAAAGATCGTAGAGGAAGCGGCTTCCCCTAAGCGGTCATCCAGCCATGCCACTCCCCCTCGCTCCCCGGCAACAGTGCGCGATGTTGGTCCGGATTCAGCGAATGGATCGGACGCAACCATTGCACCGCCTCATCAGTCTACAACTTCTCGCAAGCCGAAGAGTCCAGAGAAACCGCCGTCGCGCAATCAAACGCGATCGTCGACCTCGTCTCGCCCCAGCTTTGGGACTCGTACACCGGTTGACGCTGCCTATGATTATGGACGGCCCCCTACGGCGAGCTCTGCCTACGGCGCTCCACCACCGCCACCTCCTCCTCCCGAAGTTCCTGTCTCGATTCCGAAAGTGGACTATCTTCTACAGAATGGTGGGCTAGACCATCGCGTTCCCAAATCCTTGCTCGGTCCCTCAGTTCCCGAGGCCTCGCCGTATGCGCCATCGCCATCTCAGTTCGCAGCAACTAAGGTATTTGAGCCGTTCAATCGACTACTGGAAGATTACAATAATGTCATGGCCAAGAACGGGTCGCTAGCTGTTGCCACGGGGTATCGGTCTGTAGCGCGCCGCCTGCTCGATCGCCTGGAAGCGGTGTTTGCTCGTGATATCTCATGTGAGTACTGCGGCTGTCTAATGTGTGAGCATGAGACGATAGAAGAGCGTCCGTCAGGCGTCAGCTGGGGTGAAGTATTGGAGCTTGTCTCCGGCCGTCGTGAACTTCCCAGCTGGCCGGCCTTTATATTGAACCCCGCCGTGGTTGACGCAAACTGGAACGGGGAGGAACACATTCCGATGCAGAAGCTGGACATTGATGTGCCGGAGGAGTATCGTGACCACTTTATTCGTCAGTCGCGGAAGACGAAAGTTGCGGTGGATAAGTGGCTCAATGAGCAGTCCGGTCAAGCCACGAGCGCGCCTGATGAGGTAGATGACGAAACTCTGACCTTTGCCATCTTAACCCATCTCGGACCTCACGAACGACAAATATTCTCCGCTCTACTCGGCCTCGGCTCGACAGTGCCTACACCACGACCTGAGGGGCCACCGCGTCCGCGACCCGCACCATTGGTGTCATCGTCGCTCGCCATCCAGCGGCTGTACCGATTGACCTCCGCTCCGCGCGATCCCGAAGTCGCTATCTACATGCTGAACAATCCAGGCATGCACCATGTTCTCGCCACCCTGGCAGCAATCAGTGACGACGAGTGGGATATATTGATCTCGGGTCGGTTTGATGGCTTTTTGCGGAGTGGTGCTGAAGACGTCCCCGGCGCCCCTGGCTCCACCCCGCCACGTTGGAGCTACAGTCGATCCAACACTCCCTTCACCACCGGCGGCATCTCGCGTGGCCCGACACCAAATCCAGTGGACGGAGGGATCCGACCAGCCAGTCAGCCATATGGCCCGGCCCCCTCGCCTGCTCCCGCTTCATTCGGTGGACCGATCGCCCTGGACGAGGAAATGGAAATCGCAGCTCTGGCGGAGATCGAACGGGACATCTACCTTGGCATGGAGGCACTTGAAGATGCTTTTGAAGCTCTTCACTGCAAGGCAGAGGTGGTGCGTCGCGCCCTTCGCGAACGTGGCGCAGGGCTGTCGATTGCGAACCAGAATCGCCGCGGTTCCTACGTGGAAGCTCGCCTGGGGACTCCAGCCTCCGGCTTAGGCGTATGGGACGACGGTGCAGACGACGACTTTTTGGACGATGCCGTATCGTTGGCTCCAGACGACTCGGCCAGCAACATCAGCTCCAACCGCCGACGCCGCCCAAAGCGCCGTACTGAACGACGGACACCCGCTCCTGTCGAGGAAGAAGACGAGGAAGAAGTATATGACAGTCGGCGAGGCTCCCGGAGAAGATGATCGAAGTATGGACCAAATCATTACATGGCGGCCAACTCCTTTCAAAACCAAATGAAAACAAAACAATACGAACAACACAACAGCATCCGCATGGTTCTCTTTATTCTAGTTTCATTTCTATCAGCGTCATGACACGACTTTTGAACGAGCGCACGGAACCACGAATGCATGAATTGCGACGAGATGAGATGAAATGAAATGTATCAATGCTTGAAGACTCAAGAAAGTCGAGATGGCGGGTGTGTCTGTAAATGACATGCACGACACCTAATGTTTATGTACTTTAACGAAAGTTTCCCTTTTTTTTTTTTTTCTTCCGTTCCTGTTCGTCCGGTATTTTTGTTCTTCTCGATTCCCATCAACTGCTGACAACGATAATGGTTTCGTTGTACATACGCCCCTGATGTTATGACTTTTATGAATCGGTGAATACCAGCTGCATATAGGTGCTTTATATTTTAGATATCATGCTTGAATAGTATACATGTGGTCCATACTATCTGGTTGTCAATTCTTAGCATCAAAAACATGCCTACACTCTGCGTATATGATAGTCATCTTCCTCGTGATCAGACATTTTGCCAAGACCTGTATAAAGATTCCATCAACTAGGAGCTTGTCCGCCTAAATCCGCGCTTCAACCCAGACCCCAATGTGACAGTAATGTCCATGACGACAACTAGCATTCCTTTCTATTTGAGATATACATATATATATACTATATAGATTAATATGTATTAAGTCGTTGAGGTGCACATTGTAGTAACTGGTTGTTATCATGTGGGAGCAGGCAGTTGGCGTGTACTATTAGCACTATCCTCTAGTTATGTGTGTATATATATATCGGGTTTCATTAGTATGATTTAGTAGTACTAGTAGTAGTTGTTGTTGTCTTCTCTATTTTTCATACGATTACTTGATCATTTATATATTGGATATAAACTATATATATACATGGTATTGTAAGTAGTACTAATAACGCAAACTTCTAGTACCTTTAATCTCGACAAAGTCTTTGGAATGAGTACTACAACTACTACAACTACTACAACTACTAGTACCCTTAGGTGATATCGTAATATGAACATGCCTGCTTACATATTAGATACGCTTAGTATTTGATGGCATTTGTATTGTGCTCGAGGAGACGGTGTTAATTCTATCTCCACGGAGTGTGTATATCGAGACATCATTCGTATCAATCGATGAATGTACTAAGAACTCTCAAAGTGCAAGCAAAGGTATTGTCTGCCACGTACCTCATAGTTAGTAAAGCTTCTTTCTTCTCTGAAAGATACTAACTGCACCTTTTGAACATGCTTCTTACCCAGATGAGCTCCGTTATTTAGATTTATCAACTTATTCATCTTCCTAAAGAAAGCAGCGAGGATATCTACAGGTGAATGAATGGTAGTACAAATTCAACTGGGAAGACCGTATCATTGACGTACTTAGTACCTCTTACACTCTCTAACTACTAACCTGTCAGGGTAGGAATTATACTTTGGAACCGACTATGCTGGCCTTCCCCTTCCCCCCCGGCAGTCAACCCACCAAGCTCGGCAGAATTTCTTCCAACAACCACAATGAATTTTTTGATGAGGTGTTGAAGGCAGTGGGAGGTCATTCCATCACCGATCCGCACTATTCTAGAATTGTTCGCTTATGTTGCGGGGAAGAAATCAGTCGGGAGGCTATACGAGGTGGGGAAAGCCGATGACGCATCCCTCCCACAGACCAACGATGGATGGAAGTAAGTGAATACGAAGCGGAGACCAGATTTAACAACACAATCGAACTTCTCGTTGGTTGCATCTTATTCCCGTTCACTGTACCCCGCACGCGTGTTCAAGTTGAGTTCCTTGCATTGTTCCTGAGGGCTTTTGGGTCACGGTTAGATACTGAGGAAAGTTGCCCCTCAGCGACAACAGGCATTGCACGGAGAGTGAGCGAGTAAGTCAAGGGTGACAAATACATCCAACGTATCCGCCTGGGGATCTCAGTCTTGAAATCTGTGAGACAATTGATTTCTCAGCGATAACCAAACAAGCCTAGTGCTGTTAATGAGGTAGCTGATTTGGTCGGAGTCACCGTAGGGGTAGTTGCCCTTTCCCCTTTCTTCTTAGAAACTAATTTCTCACATCATCACCACAAGGTTCAGGGCACAAAAGTGTGCTTCAAGCTAAACCCAACTCAGTTATTCCTCATCTCGATCTAAGTCGAAGCAATTCACCCCAGATTTTGGCTTCATTGCTTTAACCATGTCGACCTTCCGGATCATCTTCGACATCTGTGCATTTCCATTACCTTATCAGTTTCGATTGCTTGATTCTCATGTTACTTACTGCATCCGGTTCGAGATCAGCTATTGAGTATCCATGGTTCATCCAAAAAATGGATCTCGTAGCCACCAAGGGTTTTTTCTGGTTCCGGTCCCGGTAAGGGAAACAAAATAGAATTTCGGCAACAGCCCTTCCGAGTAAGCACGGCTCGACTTGATCTTGGGTGTTGATGGATTATGGAGTAGTATGAAGAGGGGCCAAAAGGGGAGGGTAGGTTTGCCCACCAAGAGGGCAACGCTAGTTGTGATAGCCATGTAGTTCTATCGAAGTTAATCCCCGCCTTGTTCATTTCTTTTTAAAGCTAAACCCGCAATTGACTTTCGTTGGCCGGCCGGAGACTTTCTAAGAGGCTGTCATTGGTGTCGTCCATTGGAGACGAGTGTCCCGAAAGCTACCATATTCCATGGTGGGAACATTACCGCTAGATAGTAAGGTCTCGGCATTGGTGGAACTAGCTCCAGGAAGCAAAAGCCACCTGGGCAAGAACCCCCGGGAAAGCAATAGCAAGCAGATTGTTTACCATTGTAAACTTAGTCTCTCCATCCTTGAAGCATGTGAGACATGAGGCAAAGGGCTTGTTGGGGAATGGCGAGGGGTATGTATCCCCCTAACCACGTGATTATTCAGGTGGCAACAGGCTGCTCGAAATCGGACTTTCAGGCAAGAGTTCATATCATGTACAGTTCAGTCGTTCTGTCGAAAAGTCGCTTGAGATCAGCGGGAAGGAAAAAAAATGCTTGGGCGTTGTAGCATAAAGCAGTGATACACAACATAGGAGAAGCCTTCTGATGATTAACACCGGGCTAAGGTTACCGATTTCTCGGGACTTCGGCTGTCCAAGTTGAACCGTCCCACTCCGTATGAATGGCTCCTTGGACTCTTGGAGTTGGAGGGTTTGCCGTCGGCGTTCTAGGACCAGGACGGGACTGGGTCGAGTCAGGACACTGAGATTGAGGGGCAGCCAAGTAATTCAACTGGGGACTGCCAAGGTTCCAAGCAGGTGAAGAGTTTTTGTAACCCCTTTCCAAGGTGTTCAGGTTTCGTAGCTTAAGCCCATGGGGCAATGACTTCCATGCATGAAAGCAGCCACAAAAGCAAAGGTCGGGCAAGGCATGCATAAAGTTATTGTTATGGAATAATCTAAATTAAGTTGCGACGGATTCTTAGTTCGAGATGATTCTGAGAGACGGGTAGTTAGGCCATGGACAATTACCGTAGGGACGGCCAGAGAATGTCGATCGCTTGGCAGCAGCGGAAAGTGAAGCCTAGTCTGCCGAGCTGCCGACACTGGATGCGAAGACGCCAAGAACAATACTCCTCATGGTAGCAATAATAGTGATCGCCACAAATTGTGGGCCCTCCTAACGGCCATGACAACCTCGTTCCAGCGTGACGGTAATAATGCGGGTGGTTATGAACAGCGTTCCGTGTCGTGGTCTGCTGTAAGAGGAAATTCATTGACGATAGTCTACCTGAACTCACTTTTCTCATAATAACAGCCGTGTGCTGGATCGACAAAGATCTAGCATGGGGCCGATCTGTCCACTGTCCAGTGCTGACCCGGGGAGATCAGCAAATGATATAACTGGAAGAATCGACAGCGAGGAGAATGTGTACGTGCTTGAGTCCACATGTTCTACTTGGCGTTGAGGCAGGCATATGATCGAACCTCGAAAGTTTTGACAAAAGCTCTGCTCCTTTCGCGCGGTTGTCTGGTAAAATGTTGGGTCAAAATTGTTTTAGCTGAAGTCTTCTAGTACTGCAAATGCATGCTTGGAAGGAATTGCTTTCTGCGTCAGATGCCTTTTTGGCATGAGTCTGCTCGCCACAGACTGCCCGGCGGTAGTTTCCACAATCGATGTGTTTCCCCTCGTTAGTGGGCCACTGTGTGAAGTCCATCAAAGGCTCAAGTTGGGCGCACGTTCATGCACAGAGCCATGATCTTCGAGGTGACATGCCAGGCTACACATGATAGCATATGATAGCGCAAGGTGCATCTTGCTGTTTTGGTATGAATTTTCCGTGCGATTAGCGCCAAATGCCCCCAAAGCATGTGTTGTGATCTTCCTAAGACCATTCTAGTTGGCATTTTACGATTCATGAAGTGGGAGATGGCCTCATTATTGGAAAGGGGTTCTTCACACTTTAGCACCCGGAAGATGACTACTTCTGACGGCAGGCAATTCAGTATGCTACTCTGGTCTGTCAGGCAGTGACGGTTGAAATACACCTGACAGCAATCCTGTTGATCAAAACCAAGTTGAAGGCAAATCTCACATGGATTAGGTCAGGTTATCAATGGACCGCGAGACTTTGAAGGCAGTGCGCCGAGGGTCACTCTTCCTGCTAAACAATGATGAACAGGTCCGAACAGAAGAGCTTAGCGTATATCTAGATGGTATCATCGGAGCGGGACTTGGAGATATAGCAGCGGGGCCGGACCTTTCAGACTACTACCAATGAAAGAAGCTCATCAGCCAAGGAGCGTAGGTGTGTACCAAGGAACCTTAAGTTGGTTGGCCCAAGATTTCTGCAAGGGCACTGTACAGGTATGCAGATGCAGCTTAGACACCCATCCTAGTTAACTAAAGGAAATATGTCGGTCACCTTGGTAGTAAGAGGGTAGACGCAGATGACGCGAGGTGAGAAAGCAGCGTCACCAGAGCGATTTATTGGACAAGAAAAATGAGCTGCATCGCGAACAAAGCTACAGCAACTGAAGATACAACCTTTGGCAGAGACAGAGATTTCATTGAGCCCGATAAGAAGGGCAGTTTAGTCCCGACTTCCGAGAGATTCAAAAAGAAGGAGGAGGAGAAGGCGCAAGTACTTTTGTCAAGCCAGTGAGAAACATGCAAGTGCATGATTTGTCGACACCTTCCTCTTTCGGGGAATAGCGCCGGTCCACAGCCGGTATTCATTGCTTTGATTAAAAACCGTTGGGTTACAGAAGTGACCGGCTATAGTTTCTGTGGACACCGCCACAATACTACTACAGTCTACAAAGGTGTTAGATTGCAGAGTAGATATTCGAAAAAAGCCCCAAAATGAAAGGGGAAACGTTATCCTGGGACGTGAAATGTGTATCAAAAGGTACAACTCAAAACGCATCATACTCAGACCATCTTTTTCTCACAATCCCTACAATAGATAGATACACTGGAAATAACCATACTCAATGATAAGGAAGTATTAGTGCATAGTTAGCCAGCGTACATACACATAGTAGTGTAGTGAGGTTCTAATGATATGGCCCGTAATCAATCTCTCTTGAAGGCACTGATTGGACTGCAGTTGGCCTAGGATCCATTAATACTCGAGACTAAACGGACCCATGTCGGTGCCACTGCAGCAACGATAGTACCAGATCACTCACCATGAAGACACTGTAGTGTATTTACTATTTAGTACGTAGTTACCCAGTGAGCCGCGTCACCCCGAATATGCTCTTTGCAGAATTCGACAAGACTGCCTTCTCAGTATTGACGGCTCTTGAAACCTGTTCGGGTACACTAAATAGTTAGTTAGTGCATCCCGCTTATTAAGTGTTCCACATTAACAAACTAACTTCGCTGGTTACGGAGTACACATGCAGAGAACACCGCACTGACAACGATTGATAAAATTACACCCCCTCAGAGGGAATCGGAGACACTTCTATATTTGCATAGTGTCATTACTCAGTACAGCTTACACGTATCCCACCAGTGAAGAGGGTTCCTTGCCGTGTGCCCACGCCATTCCATGGTTCCTTCCACGAGATACGGCATCGCAGCCGCGAGACCCAGAACCTCTGGCATTTCCGATACTGCCGCTCAGGGACGATCGAAGGCCCAGTGCAGCTGGAGGCGGGGGCTTGCTTGACCCAATCGGTCTGTTGAAGTCAGGGATCGCCACGGTCCTGCTGTTGTGCTCCTGCGTGATTATTTCCTTTTTTCTTATCTCCAAGGTAATCAATTACTCAAAGGGAAAACAATCTATCGTCATGATTTACACTTGTAGGAACAAGGTGGATCCTCAAAAATCAATTTCTAAGCCGATCAGTGAAGCGGGACCTTCAGGCTTCTGGAATCAAATGGCAAATGGCACACGCTGAATGTCTCTCGGCGATACTAACGCGATTCCGACCGGGGCGTTTCCCGCGATGTCAAGAAGAAAATTTGCGCTCCGTCATGGCCGAACCCCAAGACTTCTCACGATTTCCTCTGGGTGTGTTGTTCGGGGCTGTTGAATTCGATACTCGGTCTCTGCGCTTGTCCACTGTGCAACATCGCTTACCACAAAAAAGACTGGAGTCCTGGTGGCAGCGACTGTACCCGCGGCCATGGTACCGCATGGGTAGTTAGTGGCCACTCCTGTTTGGTCCAAGTTTGACTTCGCGGACCGCTTTCCTCTGGCCGCGGCACAAGTTGAATCCACAGTAAGTAATCCTCCTCGCGGACCCGAGGTCCCGTCTGAAAGCTTCTTCCCCTGACACCCTGCACCTTTGATAGGCCAATCCTTGCACGGCCTAACAATGGTGGTTTGAAGTTCATCCTCGAGTTGTGCCACCCGAATCAGCTACTAAACTGTGGAAAGATGATCATATCCTCCCCTAAAACCACCCATCTGTCTACCTATCTGGTATCTACCGTGTAGACTGGCTAGACTGTCGAAATTAGGCTACCGGAACCAGTCCGTACCAGCCGCTAGCGAGGACCAAACATACCGAACCAAAAAAACCACGTTCGTTCCCTACGCTTGGCGCCGGGTCTGCCATCCAAACTTCAAGGTTTCAGGAACCACTGGAATACACTGCTAGGCCGCGATAGGTCAGAGCGCTTGCTGACTTTGTCACCTTCCCAGTTGAGAGCCCCCTGATTTTGACTTCCGTGAGGGGGCAACCCTGGGGGGGAAATTTCCCTCCCAATAGGCCAGCACGGGATACGTCGGCCCAGACCGTGATATGGGGTAGACTAGCTTCGAGACACTGATTGACTTCCTAGTTTTTCACTCTCTACTTCCGTAGGCTCATGGACAGCAGAACCTAAACCAATCTGGCGAAAAGCTTTGCGTGGTGAAGGGCTGGCCCTCCACAGCATATCCACTCCCCGTTGTCGGTAGTTTAGCCTTCCATGTGTGTGTGTGTGTGGCTCGTCCATTTCCTACTTCCATCGTGCAATGTCCCCTTTCCCCTCTTCCTTTACTTTTCGACTGGTTCTTGGATAGTCGTGGCAAGTGAGTGCGAAGGCTTAACCCCTGAGTTGAACACAAATTGGCCTTGCACTGCTTTGCCCATTCTTGAGCATTCTAAGTACGACATCCCAAAGTTATCTAGATCGCCCCAACCCACCCCATCTTCCATCCGGGGCTTCTACAAAAAGCACCGCCCTATCTCCCGGGCTGAGCTGCAGCTTTCTCCGCCCGCCTGAGGAAGAGAATAATGACAGCAGCCTACCCCGGCATCCGATTTACAAACTCCGATCAGCAATGAGTCTTGTACATGTTCTGAGTGCCCTGGGGGCATTCGATGAAGGGGGACGTGACATATTGCGCCGCACAATCTATGGCCCGGGTGGCGTCACTCTGGACATTGATCCGCTACCCAGCACTCAGCGCAAGGGTCTCATTGCAGTCTCTGTCATGGCAGTTTTATCCTTCTTAGCGACACTGGCTTTGATCTGTTTCATCAGCTACCGACTCATCTTTTGGCGCGGTTCATATGCCCGGTACATCGGTTACAACCAATATGTCGTTCTCATCTACAATCTCGTCTTGGCCGATCTCCAGCAAGCGCTCGCGTTCCTGATATGTCTCAAATGGATTGCAGATGATAAGATATCCGCGGATTCTGCAGGTTGTTTCCTCCAGGGATTTTGGCTGCAGATTGGAGACCCAGGAAGTGGACTTTTTGTCCTTGCGATCGCCTTTCATACTTTTCTTCTTGTGGCTCTTGGACGGAAAATGAGCCATAAAGTCTTCGTCAGCTTTGTAGTTGGGGTTTGGATCTTCGTGGCTGTCCTGGTCATTATCCCTCTTGCTGCTCATGGTCGTTACGTCTTTATTCCATCAGGTGCCTGGGTAAGTGATCCTCCGTCACAAATCTATCGAATGGACCAACAGCTAAACTTCCGCGCCTCTAGTGCTGGATCAGTGAGGACTACGAATCAATCCGTCTCTGGACGCACTATATCTGGATTTTCCTGGCCGAATTTGGTACGGTCTGTTTGTACGCAGTCATGTGGTTCCAGCTACGGCTTCGGATCAAGCAGTCCGCCATTTTGGGCAGCAGTCACGTTGAGAGTCTCAAGCGCCTTCGCCGCGTTATCGGATACATGGTCATCTATCCGATCGCCTACATTGTCCTCTCTCTCCCTCTTGCCGCAGGTCGAATGGCGACCGCGCAAGGCAACTCCCCAAGTGTAGCCTACTTCTGTGTTGCCGGTGCCATGATTACCAGTTCCGGACTGGTTGATGCTCTGCTTTACACCCTGACCCGTCGCAACCTGATCTTGGAGTCGGAACCCAGTCAGGATCGCAGTTACAACCGCTTCGCCAGCAGCAAGGGCCGGAAGACCGAAAACCATCTGACCACCATCACGGCGGATCCCAAAATCACCCGAACGGACATTAGCGCCCTGCGCAAGGGCATACACGATGAAGATGACGATCTCGAGCATACCGTACGCGACGGCTCCACCGACAACATTGTGCAAGGTGCAGGCGTGGAATTGACTCCTATGGGCAAAGTGTATCAGCACACGACGATCGAGATTACCTCCGAACCTGCTTTCAACAGCAATGAAGTCGAAGGGAGCAGCGATCGGTCGAGTAAGGATTCCGACCGCCACCCTGGAAGAATGAACGACTCGTCCGCAAGGATGTGGGGAAGATAGCCCACTCACTCTCTTCGATAATAATGCCGTTTCATCAATTCTCATGCTACAATTCTTATGCTTATCTTGTCTACTATATACGGTTTATTTATATTGGTGGTGGTGGCCTTCTCCTTTTTATGCTCACTCACTCGAACCCGACATCCACCATTCTTCGAACAGAAGTTTCTTTCTCTCGCTCCCTCTTATCTCCATCATTTCCGGCCCTCGCGGCGGAGAATACTTACTTTCTATCTTGCATACATTATTATGCACATGTATATACCTTGCACCAGATATTCCCCCCCTTTCTCTTTTCTCTCTCTTCGGAATACCTCTAGAAATGATACCAGACTTCTTTTTCTTCTACCCCCTTGGGTTCAAGTTGGCAGACATGGTGCGAAATCAATAAAAAGTTATGATGGTTTTTGTTTCCGAAGCAAATGTGTTTTATTCATATGCTCTGTGATAACCTAGACTATTTACCAGGTGGTACTAGTTTTCTTCTTAGAGGAAAGATACCTCTACTAGTGAACTATGATAAGTAACTAGCCATGCTTGGTGGGCTTACGGCTTACCGTATCTCCAAGTAGTTTGTATCGAATGTACAAAGTTGATTAGTTATGTATTGCGCCGTGCATAAATCGACGACACTTAGGTAATAGTAGGCGATGGGTTAGCTGTAAGACACATGACTGATGAAAATAATGAGCGACCGGTGATGTCTGACGGAGGAGATAGTGGTGGTAGTAATTGTTGTGATTGTTGTTGTTGTTGTTGTTTACTCACTGCCGCGAGAATCTCGACTAGGCGTGTATGAATCAGTCATAAAGGTCGCCCAATCCTCTCTGCTGATGGACTTGTGTTTTCCCCTTTTGTTTCACGTCGCATCGTTTGTCTTGGGTTCCGTACTAGGGGGTTAGTAGTATGCTAGATGAAAGAATATAGTCAGTAAGTAGATATATATGGCGGCACGGAATTTGTCTAGGCTGGAGCTCTGTCTGTGTTCTGAGATGAGGAGAGCAGTGAGAACTCTCCGCGATCTTGAAGCTGAAGATGGAAGAAGAACCAGGCTCACAATAGTGGAACTCCGCTCGCTGGATTAGTAGCCATCATGCAGAGAGCCCAGATATGATGGCGACTTAGATGTTCCTCTTGTGGCTTATCTCACTGTACAACAGAAGGCAGTTTTAGCATCTTTTGGGTCGTAATTTCTTGCTGAATTACCTTTGTAGACGCGGATCACCTGAGTCTATAAATTCATAATAGTCCGCCCGTTGTACTTTCTCCCAATAGCTGTAAAGCAATGCCCTCGTGCTTGACATGGGATTCGAGAATGCATGTTCTTGCTGTCCACGACTTATCTGATCGTTATCAAGCTGATTCGGTATACTGGTATCAGAGGGTCGTAGAAATGCTGGAGTGTGGTCGAGTAAAGTCTTTTGGCCCCCAAGCGATCGAAAAACGGGGGACTGAAGGATATTTCGTGGGCAGCAGAACTCCGTGTGGAGAGCGGGGGTGGAGCCGCGACCCGGCGAACGAACAAACGAAGAATGTACTCGGATGACTCAAGGGCGTGACCCGAATGGATAGATAAGGATTGTTCGATGTCCATTATCCTTTCAACAAAAAGAAATCTCGTCCATAAGCTAAGGATAAGTGCTTGAGGTGACTCACTTTCGACATGGAGCGACAGGTTGCGCTGTGCGCTGCAACTGCTGTGGCAATCTGGGTTTTACAGGTATTTGTTTTCTTGGAACATAATCATAGACGGGCTACATGAGCCTACTAGTTACGACACAGTTGCTGACCAATACTACAGTTTGCTTACAAGTTGCTGAGATCTCCCCTTCGTCACATACCGGGTCCTCTGTATACAAGAGCAACTAGGCTGCCACTGAAGTTATCAATCGTTACGGGAAGGCGCATCTACTTCATCCATAACCTGCATCAGAGATACGGCCCAGTGGTGCGCATCGCTCCGGACGAGATATCTGTTTCCTCACTGCCCGAGTTTAAAGAGATTCATCGTGTCGGGTCGGCATTCCTGAAGACCCCGTGGTATCAGAAATTTTCCTGGGACCGAAATCCGGGACTGTTCACCATGCGGGATCCCAAGGAACATGCTGCGCGTAGGAAGTTATTTGCGCGTGCATTTTCAAAATCCGAATTACGTCAAATATGGGAGCCCGTGGTGAAAGAAAAGGTCCAGTTAGCAGTATCGCAGATACGGGGTGAATTGCTGCGGGATGGAACATCCGATGTTCTGAAGTGGTGGACGTTTCTCGCCACTGATGTCAGTGGACACTTGATGTTCGGTGAATCATTTAATATGCTTCAGTATGGGAAGGTAAGCGATTGGTGTGCCCTCTCCCTGCATGATAGACTCGGCTAATTGCCAGAAAAATGAATATATCAATGTTTTGGAGTCCACAATGATGGGTTCGGGTATCAATGTGGAACTTCCCATTGTAGGACTCATTGGCCGACATGTTCCACTTGCATCCTTCCAGGCAATGTTCCGCCCCAGCGACTACCTTGCTGAATACGGAAGGCGTGCCGTGTCAAACAGTCGAACAAATAGCAATTCCACCGGGAATATCTTCACGGGAATGCTCAATGAATCGGAGAAGGCAAGCAGCCTGCTGTCTGAGGAGGATGTAGTGCTTGAAGCGGGCAACCTGATTGTGGCTGGCTCAGATACTACAGCAGTCACGTTGACGTACCTGGTATGGGCTGTGCTGTCGCAGCCGATGCTCCAGCACGATCTGGAAGAGGAGGTCAGTGCGCTGGATCCGAACTATAACGAAGCTGCGCTAGAGGAACTGCCGCTCTTGAATGCTGTCATCACGGAGACCCTACGGCTCTATGGAGCAGCTCCAGGCTCGTTGCCTCGCGGCGTCCCCAATGGCGGAACGACCTTTCGCGGATATCATGTCCCCCAAGGAACGACTGTAAGCACGCAGAGTTACACCATTCACCGTGATGAGGGTCTTTATCCTGATCCTGAAACTTTTGATGCCACTCGCTGGTTGGGAGGTGATGGACATGGCTCCGAGGCAGCCAGGCAGGGACTCTCCCCCTTCGGATACGGGGCACGAATCTGCCTTGGGATGCATCTAGCCTGGATGGAACTTCGCTTAGCAGCAGCCGAGTTCTTCCGTGAGTGTCGAGGGGTGCGACTGGCGTCCGGCACAACGCGAGAAAGTATGAAGCCGGAAAATTATTTCTTGATTGCCCCGTCTGGACATCGCTGTGACATTACATCTGAGTAGACGAAGGATTCTCATTAGGATGCATGAGGTGTTTCTCGCTTAGATCACTGCTCTGCAGACGGCTCGCCTAGCGGCAGCAAGCGTGTGGGGTGAGGGAGGGAGGGAAAGGTTTTATTATCGAGATGATGACGATCCGGTTCTAGAAGGTGGACGAGACGAGAGATCAATGCCAAATGCACCTGCAGAAGGTTTATGTAGACTATGCAGAACCGAAGGAGTGAGGAAATCAATGACTGCAGGACAAGAAGAAAATCCGCCGGGTGTTGAAAGAGGCTAGACTAACTAATTAGTAGTAGCGGCAATCCGCGTTCCGTGCCGTGGGTCGAACTGCAGCTTCGGCCGAAGCGACATGGAATCCAGAAGAGATGCTAGCCAACACGGGGTCTGGCCGGGCTGCTCGTCTCCACCGCCAGGCCTTAACAGGTACAACCTTTGGTTCAATCACCGTCTGCAGCTTTCTTCCCGCCCTCCTCCTTCCAACTCTGGATTATCCTTCCATCTCTCTGCTCTTCTATCTACTGCATGTACGGAGTAGCATCAGCGGAGTACTCCGTCGGTTCATCATGGCTTCCCCTATAATCAAGCTACAAAGTAACCTACCGCGGGTCTGGCCGCACCGGCTGCTGCCAAGGTTGTTGCAAGAGCACTGCTCTCGTTTGCCTCTGAAGCAGATCCCACTTCATCTGTCTATCCCGAATTTTGCCTTTCTCCGCGGCGTTAGCCCGCCTGTCGGGATTTGAAAAGCCTAACGGCCGCCATATAAAGAATTCCCCAACTGCTGACCGGGGTTTGCATCCCTCACTCCCTTCACGTCTCACAATTCTTCTGCGGGATATTGTCCTGACAATGGGGGAGCGATGACAGCCACGACAGAACCAATAGGAGCTAGGCGACGGCGGCGTCTGGAACGGGTCCAGGAGGGAAAACCGACCCAATCGGGCGACAATGTTGGGTAGGTGCTGAAAGATGTAGGCAGGGATCACTTTCCAACTAGCCATCGAGTGGTCCTGTCACTACTCGGTCCTAGAATCCTAGTCGTTGGTGCTACTGCTCACCTCCCTGTCCACCACTGGACGGACCGATCGGGTTCATGGATTATCCGGGGTCTGCTGCAGTAGTTCGGACGGAAACTTGACTGATCCTTTGCTTTGACAGCCGTGGGGGGCGCCTCCGTTCCTATGGCTTGGGTCCCAGCCTGTGTTTTGGCCCCTTCGTCAGAAATCGTTCGAGCGTCTATATATTCCATGCTAAGACGACAGCATCAAAGCAAGAGACTCCCGGTCCGCGCATAGATGCCAAGGCCATGTCAAATCCGCAGTCGGCTCAGGATGGGCCCTCAACCAAAAGACCCCCCTCTGCGGGGACAGCATCGACCCTTGATGGCAACGGTATAGTACTACATGCTGTCTTTTCCCACTTCTCCTTCCTTATCCGACCCCTCCCCTGCTGATAAATGGCTGCTAACGGCCGGGTTTAGAATGGATGCAGAAACTAGCCAGACTGTGTGGCCCCAGCGCTACCCTGCGCAACGTTGGAACGCCAATGACAGAGATAGAGTCAATGTTTGACTCGGTTTTCCCTCGAAACCCAGTCGAGACCCTTCGGGATTTGCAGTTCGTTCAGCCCGTCAACACGGTCCAGCTATACGGCAGCAATGAGGATATGTAAGCTGGGAAGACGAAGATAAGGCATCGATTTTCACTGATACCGTGCAGACTGGATGCATACTACATTTTTATACATCCATATTATCCCATCCTTCCCCCACCTGCTCGTTTGCCTGTTACCCACAATCCAGCTCGGGTGGATCATCCTGATGGGTTCAAGCCGGCGAGCCCGCTCGCGCTAGCCATCTCAGCGATGATGGCGCTGGTTCCCCATAAGGATGTGAAATATCCTGCCAGGCCAGAGTACGTCAAGATACGAAGAGAAATTTCGCGGCAATATGCCGAAGCTGCGTATGCCGTTGTTGCTAGGGATTACCAGCCGCTACAGGCTTCCGGTGGGCTTCAAGGTTCTTTGAGGGATTCTATCGATCGGCCACCCTTTCACCCCAAGCTTCCTGTGTGTCTGGAAGGCGTTATTGCACTATCTATCCTGTGCTTCTATGAATATGGCCAGCAAGGGGATAATGATAACACGGCAAGGTTAGCAAATGAGGCTCTGAAACTGGCCTTGATGCTAGGACTGCACGAGTCACTGGACGAAAATGAATATGCGTTGGCCCGTCGCAGGTCATGGTGGTTTGTGGTACGTTTGGCTATCTCTTCTTCGTCCAGACAGCGCTGATCTTGTAGTATATGGCAGCAAGCCATATGGCAACTGTGACTGGCATGGTGAGTGCTATATCTGTCAGCAAAGGGAACAATTGACTTACCCTGCAGCCGGCTCCATTCGACGTGTATGATCCATCCTTCGTGACTCCATATCCAAAGGTGTGTTCCCATCTAGTTAGAGTGATCCATGCTTATGCATTCTAGGGCTGGAGGCTTCGTGTCGAAGCCCAACAAGCTTTGTATGAAGCGGGTATCTTCGCTATCGAGCTTGATGAGACTATACGACGCAGAGAAGATGCGTCGTGGATTCAAAAACGGATGGCCGAACTGGATACTCAAATCACCTCACTGCTATTCGAATGCCGAGATAAGTTGTCGGCATCTCAAGGCCCACAGCCGAACTGTGTCGATTCGGTGGCGTCAAGCGCTATGAGATCATATGCCGAGATCAAACTGCACAGGTGGGTGTTCCAGCTTGTTATTTGCGATGACTGACTGGCTGACCGACTGTGTAGCGCTCGGATCAAATTGCACCGATACTGTGCCTTTCAAGATGTGCCCATGTTTTCCGAACAGCCAGGCCTGCACCCAGTCTCGTCCGCCAATGAAGACACAAAAGGGAGTAGCTCATCCCGTGATACGATCATGCTACAACGCCCAGCATCGATACAAGAGCGTGGCATTCAGTTCCCTTTCTCAGCACACACATCCTCGGTGATATGTGTTCATGCAGCCATGAACGTTGTTACTTTGCTGGACAGTCTTCCATTTCCCAACCCGACAAATGATGTTTCTCCGACCAATTTACCATATATATTCCAGAACTATGAGGTTCCTCGGGCCATGCCCACTTTGATCAGTTGCGCCATGCAGGCGGGATATACGATGCTGACACTGAGTTGCAAAACCAAGCCTTTTGTGACAAAAGTGCCGGATGTGGACGCAGGCGATTTTCCGTTAGCGGGGTTGAGGAATGAGCTGGAACAGAGCTTGCGAATAGTAGCCAAGTTCCTGGCGAACCATGCGCTTGCCTTTGAAGCAATCCAGAGAATGCGAGGTGTGTACTTTTGCCTTGTGATTGAATGAAGCTGACCCTAGTAGATGAGATGGTGGAAGCAATAGAACGTGAATTCCATAAGGCCTGAGGGAATTAAAGTTTCATGTGAAATTATCCACTTCACATCCTTGAATAATAACAAACGATCACTGTTATTAGTGCGTGATGGAAATTTACACATGCTGATGTGTTCTTTCTATTCAATACCGAGGACAAACCCGTGAAGGCGCTATATGGATGCAGTGGAATATCTGTGTTGGCACTATACACATACCCAGCTATCATCGTACGAGAAGCATTGATGTATTGATGGATTTAGATAGTGAAAGTTCTCACAATATTGGAGTCTGGAAAGAGGCCTGGCCCTATCAAGAGTATGTTCATTGCTAGCATTCTCTGTGATGCATCTAGGCAGCTGAATTTGTGAATTGGCATCTAATACCGGGTTAAGACTATCTGTGATAGAGAGATAGGTCTAAGTAAAAAACACAACGGTTTAGGATTCACGTCAACCCATGTAATGGGAACTTCCCGTATTTGATTCACACGGCGGGTCTTGTAAGCGGTGATTTCTACGGATTCTGGTTCTAGGAACTGGTTATAAGAGCCGCGCCTCCACCTCCCTTTCCTTCTCTCGCTCTCCCCTTTCTTTTCTCTCTCTTCTCTCTCATCACGTCCATCAATCAAGTTCTTTTCTATCTTTCATATGCATCCGACTTAATACTAAATAGGCTCTCAAGCTCCAGACTTACTTGTATATTGATTTGCTCATACCATTCCTTTGGTAGCTTTGCTTCTTCATGTCGGAGGAATGAACTTCTGGTATAAAGAAACGTTGTAAGCAACTTCCTTTACATATAATGAGCCCAGCAGACCATACACCAAGCATACGTGTCACATCTTAGCGTCAAGCGCTGATGACTCTATGCTCAAATGAAGCGTTTAAGAGAAGACGACATGTTACTGCGCGAACAATTGAAGCATCCTCCGTGCCGATATACTCATCGAACGGGAGTTGAAAGAGACAATAACTAGCTGGACTCCACAGCTACGGCGCCACATTTCTACGCTGGAATTGCCAGGAAAGAAACCACAGTCAAAGCCTGGAGCTGACTGCTGGGCTTGCACTTAGCACTGGGAAATGGCCATAGGCTACAATGAGACACACCTTGGGGTTTGGGAGCCATTACCCACCATGTAGAGAGGCTTTTCATCGAGCGTATCGAGAGGCCGATCTATCAGAGCATTGTGGGACATGTGCCACGGTCAAAAGTCTGTGCTTCCGCGTGGCGTGCCAAACATTAAGGCAATTTGCAAGAGAGGGAGGAAAGGAAAACAGAAGCCATCTGGACTTATCCACGTCTTCCTTGGATACTTTGACGAAGACCGTTACTCACAGACTATAAGACTGAAGATGTGCCACATCATACTCGACCTGCACAAGTGAACGCGCAGCAATATACAAACCTGACTGGTGGCCAAGTTCCAGAATAGCCTCGGGTGGGTACATAAATTCCATAACGACCGGCATGAGACACTGGAGACTCTCAACAATGTTAAATAGGGCTATATATCCAAGAGCGGACATCACCGGCTTCACGGTGCGGATCAAAACCACCAACGGGCAAATGCAGGGCTGCTTCTTGCTGCCGAACTTACGAGTCTCTTGCCACAGTATTTCTCGAGCATCTCGCCTGTTAAATAAGGGTCTAACGTTGACTGACCGGAAACTTACTCGATCGGTTCAATCCGAGCCACCATTGAACCTGCAGTCTATCTCGACCTCGACAGAAATGCCAAGAATCCAACTAGGACTTCCATATTAGACAGGCTGGGAAGTAATCGCGAAACATTCATTTCAAAGAAGCCGAATGTGATAAGGAATTCTGGAAATGGCATGCGTAACCGAATACAGGCGCTCAGAAGAGCGCCATTGCGAAAGCTCAGCGGATTTGTCAACAACAATGGAAGTGGACTTGTACACTGGATGTGGCTTATCATCACCACTGACAGCTCAGCGTTGTGGATAGTTCTAACCTAACGACCAAAAGAAAGCAGTGATAATGTGGAGAAGGCTTTGACAAAGCTACCTGTTCCAGGTCTTATGATGGTAAAAGACTGAGCTACTGGACAACACTTGTTCAGCACCAGTTGATGGATGCCCTTGAATGCAGAGGCAACGGCCCGCATTAAGTCACTGCCAGCTACAGACTGTTCCCTTCCTTGGTGATTCCACAAAGCACGGCCTAGCATTGAAAGATTGGCTCAAGAGCCATGGTTTATCAGCAGTACTACATTGTGTCCTGGGCATCTCTCCTCGGACCACGGCGCTCCGTCAGAAAGTCAGAGCGTATAAGTTGCCAATCGACCGACAACGCTAGCAAGTAATTGCGCCAAACAACAGTGTCTATTTGGTCAAACAAATGCCGTGAATTCAATTTGATGGGGTTGAATCTTGTTTGAAGAAGATATTGGCAAACCAAACGAACTTCAATCCTTCCCACGACAGCACGATACACATGAACACGAAAACCGCGAAGAGGAAGGATAGCAGATAATTAGGGTATTGTCTTATCTCCATAAATTGGACTCGCACACTTTCTGTCCAGGTCGATAGAATCCGATCCCAAAACAACGGTACCGTGGAACTACACCACAGAGGGTGTCGGTGGCTGTAAGAAATGCCGGTCATTGGTGTCCAGCTCGGTGACCACACTCAGCTTCTTATCCAATTACGGCTCGCACATATTTCATGAGACCTGATATATATTTTTTTCCCACATTATTCTGGACGTACGTCGGCCACAGAAAATAAATCGCATACTGTGTCAAGGATTCAGGCACTCTCCGTGGCTGAAGAGGAATTAACTCACTGCTAAGAGAGTCGCTAGAGCTTCAAAGCTCGGAGCGCTGAAATTATCCTGGCGAACGCTTCTTTGCAAAAGTGGAGTGAGTGATATCGCTGAGTTAGTCTCTAGTACGAAGGTGTCATGTTGAACTTTCCGCCCGACTTCTTCTCGCATTGGACCACAATCAGAAACTGGACAATGACGTTCGACGGCCCGGCGTCATCAGTAGTTCCAGGCTAGACCCTCATCAGATTACAGTGGACAAGTGACCTATCGTATAATGACGGTGTTGTCGACTTCTGTGGTGGAGAGGTCACTGCTTTCTCGATTGTCACTTAATGCAGGGTACGGACCAGACGGCAGTCTTGCTGGGCTTTCAGTTCAGAGTCAGAAGAGAACTGGAATAGGGGCAGAAAGGTTGGCAAGTACGAAGCCCCGGGTAGTCTGCGGTCCCTACTATCAATCAATCAAATGGTCCAGTTGTATCATGGAGACACGCCGACAGTACAGTCATAAAGGAAAGCCGAGAAAGCGTGAATACATGACTCATCTCTCAGCATGGATTGGTTGTCCAACGGCAGAGGAACGAAGTACTCGGAACAGATCTTCAATGCCACGCTTCAGGTACCACGCTCTCAGAGGTAGCTAAATAATCTTCGTGATATCTCTGTCAATGGAGATGGTCACATGGACGCGTTCTGGAAGATTGCTTGCTGCGGCTGGCGAGGCGCATTTTGCGGGATGCGCCAATGACCACAATTGAGAAAGCATGATTGCAAGCTGTCAATAAAATGACCAATAATCGCCCAGATTTTGGAGGATTCTTTACGGTCCTCAACATTCAGCCTCTCCAAATGCTATAGATTAATATTGCTTTCAGGAGATACAGTTTCTGCCTAGAATGTGGCCAGGGTACATTGAAGTCTGAGAATGGCCTCTTGCGACAAATAGAAGTCGAGCTCACTGAATGGATTCCTCTAATAAGACCTCTGACATCCAACGAGAAGAGGGACCACATGGCCGGTTTCCCAAATCTGGGAGACAGATGGAGGTCGTACACGGCTTGAAAAGAAAACTATGGCGGGTTTAAACATGTTCGAACGGCGGCACATACCACGTTTCACTGATATATAGCATACATGCTAAGAAAGGAATATCGACAAGCAGGTCTGACGGCATACTGTGGATGACTCCACCAGTCTAGATCCCCCGACACATCTATAATTTCTTGGTTTCGTCCAGACGTTATTATACAATGGATTCCCATGGATATAGCATGCTGAAGCCATTGGAGACACCTCTTTCATACCCTCAAACAAAAGGAACCAGCAGTTTAAGGAAGGCTTACGCCGCAGTTGGGGAAGCAGTCCGATGTTCAGGTTGGGACACTGCGGTGGCTTTTGTTTTGAAAGTTCATCTAGGTGAAAGTTAAATCATAGAAAACCCCGGAAAAGAAAACGACGGAATAACGTCGGGAAGATTCAAGGGCCGAAGACGATGACGTGAGATTGGAATGATCTCCCAAGCGAAGACCATGTCTTCAACTTTCTGACAAACAATCACGGAGCATTTCAATATATCCAGATGTGCTGGCATCACTTTCTGTGTCAAGAATCCATGGTGATTCTGTATCGCACCCCCTACACATCGTACACATCATACACCTCCGATACATTTCACCCCTTTTATCTATCCAGACAATCGGTTCATCATTGAACCACTTCCTTCCAACCTAACCATGTCCCCTGAGAACACCGTCGGCAACTGGATCTGCACGCCAGATAATACCAAACCCGAAAGTTGGTCTTTGCAGGCAATCGGCTTACAGACCCCACACCGACACAGAATCCTTTTGTGAGGTCATGGATTTTTTCATGCGGGAACGCTCTATTCTAGACACACCCTCCAAAGAGTCCCAAGAATCAGAGAGCGTTCTCCGGAAAGAGATACACCGGTTCCCCTTGAAACGCATCTTTCGAGTCTCGAGGGCCATTACCTCGTGGTATAGTGGAGGTTAATGTATCGATCCGTCTCAGACAGCTGGATTTACGGAGCAGGTTGAATGGGACGGGTGCCATTGCATTCGTCATTGAAATGGACAGTCACCACGCATGCCTCACAACATACATTTTACTATTCCACCACTACCGTACTTGTGAGGATGGAGTTGCTAGCCGCATGGCTCGGAGTCCCTGTTAATCTGACTCATTGTCTCGCTATGAATATCGCTCCACGAAGTCTTTTATGGTGTACGCGAGAGCTTGTCGGCGCCGAACTTCTCGGTAAGCATCTGCGTGACACGTTCTGCTGCCATGCGACGCCGATATATGACTCCCCCGATAAGATTTACACATGGTACGAGATATGCTCATATCTCAGCATGACTGAGTCGGTGCGACTCGTCAAGTAAGCACCAAAATGGGCAAGCAGGCGGCCGGTACGCAAACGTCTATAACAAGATTCATACAGTACCGGAAGACAGCCGGCCGTCAAAACCCCCCGGTTGATGCGAAGGCGTCGACTGCTGCATGCGGCGACAACGAAGATGAAAGCCGTGTCACTGCCTCGAATAGCCAGTCTATGGACGGCTATGGGGCTACCATTCACCCGTCCCGGTGGTCAGGTATACTTCGAATATACTATCTTAATTGCTACAGCGACATATGGAGAAAAACGATTCTCTCGCACAATATCAGATAGCTGACGTACTGTCTAGTCATGGTCTGTCTCTAACGAATTTCACACGCACTTCAGCCTCAGCTCATTTTAGGGCTGCGGAAGGTTCTTCTGTCTGATCGACCTGAAGCAGCGGATTAATGAGGTTAATGTTTGAAATATACTGTGGCAGCATCTTGATAACATGTTGGCTCTGCTCAGATTTGACACGTCGTTTGTGCCATGAGAGAATCCAAATTAGTTACGGCTGACGACGATGGATTCTGCTTGTGCGAAAACCGACTCAGTGGGCTGATTCTCGAAACAATCAAATGACTGCCATGAAAGCCGAAGATAAGTATCAGTGCCTCGATGGTGGTCAGCAAAGGACGTCGCACAACTGGCTCTATTGAAATGACTTCTGGCACCTCGACAGTCAGTCTAACCAATCAACGGAAAGTACAAGGGAAGTACGTTCTGCATTTACTTGACTCAGCCTCCGTCGAGTACATCTCCTTTAGTAAAAATATATCTTCAAATGAACTGGAGCCAAGCTCCTTGCAATACAATATCGATCTCAACAAATGCAAGAGTGGTGCAAAAGCTCAACACAGTTCCTGGTTGCGATTCTTACAGCTTCGCTTTCAACTATCTGATTGTCATCATACCGCATGGACCCCGAAGCAGTGCTTTTAGAAAAGCCACACAGACGATGGTGAACCTCACTATGCCGAGTACAATGCTGGTTCGAAGACTTAATCTTACGCCCGATCACCCACCTCTCTAACGGGTTAGTGTGCGAGTACACCGTCTATTCTGGAACTCTCTGGATACGATATTCTTTTCGGGAGACTCTGGTGTCCCAAGCCCTACGCACTAGGCCATAGGCTGAGAATCAGGCGACTACTTCACAAGTATGATCGTCTGCGGCCTGATACCCGAAGCAGTGTCTATGGGAAAGAAAAGCGGTCCGCTGAGAATGGTAGTGTGCTGTTGCTACTAGGTCTTGTCCCTGGCTAGACATCACTAAGCATTGGAACACCTCTCAAGAGCGTGGTGCAATTGCTCGTCTGAGAAATATGGTGATAGGCCCATTGAATCATGTCAGCAATGCACCCCGATTCAAAACCATATTGGGCTGATAGTGATACTTCATCCTGAATACTTGTCTGAAGGCGGGAGATTGCCAGACATCTACTGAGGCTCAGAGGCATTCGACCATGCGATGTTGTGATATTGAGCAACATTGCGACGAAAAGGATCTGAACACAAGCGCAAGTTATACATGCCCACTGTTAGATCGATCCCCAAGCACAGGACTTCTTCAATAGACGACAGATATATACATAAAGAACCGTCTACTCAATCGGAGCTGGTCGGCTGCTGTGAGAGGCATGGGGATGGACTATTATTCCCACCCTACGCTACTGTGTTTCGGCATGAGATTCCAGACATGGAATTGTCCGAAGAAGTACCCAATCCATTACCAAGGCAAGGCGGTCGTCTCGGGGTGATTTTCTTAGATGGCGAATGCCGCAGGCGGTGCTGGCTGACGATGAGGCCATATTCTAAGCTTGGCTACAAAGCGCGCAGCCCTATAGGAGGGTGTGGAGGTGAATCCACATTACATATGGGGAGATAATTGCGCAAGTCGATATTAGAGATAAAGATGGAATGTCTCTTTTTATTGTGTTGAGGAAATAAAACGCCATTGAAACGACACTGGGGGCCGCGCGTGCAAACAATTGCCCATATAGCGCAGTCGAAAATGATCGCTACATAGGGAGAAATAAGGAAGCTGGGAAAGACGGACGCATCGCGTACAGAGTCGCCTTCCCCAGATATGCCGTGGGTAAAGTGCCCACATGGCGCTGCCGCTTTTGATTCGGACAATGCAGGTGTTTACCGATGGCAAGTCTCGATCTAGACAGCAGAGAGAAGCAATGACCTGTCGCATAAGAGCAATACGAGAGCTACTCAGTCTTTTGGCTGTCATCCTCATGCCTCTTCTACGTTGGTCTCATAACCTGTTCCGAACACCCAAGCCATATGACCGCGTGCGAAAGTCGGCTAGATGCAATCAATCCAGTAACAATGCAACGGGCGCTGAATGTGTACTGGATCCATGCCCTGGACGCAAGCCTGGACTACACGCCCAGATCCGATGCTACCATGACTGTGGGTGCCCTTCTCTAGAAGGGAAGACCAATGGCCGAACTACGGAGTAGAATGCGATCCCTGAAGACAGTGATTGAAGCCAGAGATATAGCTTTTACTACGCAAATTTGGTAGTCCGTTATTTCCGAACAGTCAACAAAAGTCAAGACGCACGGTGTGCACAGTGAGATCCGGAAGATCATTGTATCTACGACGAAAGATCGACTACCCGAAGCTGACAGAAGTCTACTGAAATCTGCTGCTGAGAGAGGCCACATCGACAGGTTCTTGGTTCTTTTCCCGAGAGGCGGATAGGGAAAGGTGGCGGCTGTTGTTTGGACAGGTTATGTGGATGTTACGGCTTTGCCGGTACGCCTGGCTCTTTAATGAGACGCCGAGCTTCACCGAATGGGAGGCGGTTGCCTTGCAACGTCCCACCTTCACTGAATAAAGGAACAAAACGCTAGATGAAGAATCCAGGTTATGGAATGAACAAGAATGGAGTTCAGGAACTTACAAGGACCATTGGACGAAATGTGTTCTCGAGGGAACCTCACCGACATGCAATGGCACATCCTGTTGTTACTTTGTGCATACACTGCCGAATAAAAGACTTGAGGCTGGATATCCAGCTCCAATAAGCATTTAAACGATCAGAAAACGGAGAGGGGAAGGGCAAAATGGCAGTGTCGCTTCTCTTTTCGCTGATGCATACTTTTGGCAATAGAACGCAAGAATCATCGCGGCAACATCCTTTCTATTCCTTTTCTTCCTTCAATCCTCGCAGCCACCGAAGGGAATGATAGCCCCAAGGGCACGTATACGGGCACACGAAGGAATTGATCGGTACACAGTACATTATGCAACAGTTCTTCCACCCACGGTTTACTGGGAAGTTCATCAGTGGGTTCAATCGATCCTGAACTTCACCGTTGATGTGCTAGCTTATTGGAAAGTACTGTGCCACTAGGTACGGGTCTGAACACTTCAATTATACCACAGTCGATATCATCGTGACATTGCAGTTCTAAGAGGTAAATCGGGATCAGATATTTTTATATCTAAAAGTGGTAACTGGATTAATATGTCTGGGAAGTGAAGACCAACGAAGTCTTGAGTTGGCTATATTAGGTCTCTCCAACCAAGGACAACGCCCCACTCGTACACTCGTGTGTCGCTCGTTACATGCTGCCCTTTAACCCTTTAAACAACACAGGTGTGGATTGGCAAGATCTCTGTTTCTGGTATTCACCAACATCCACGTCGAGCAAGCCAAAAGCACCAGCAATTGAGGTGTATTGCAGCATGTGGTTCCTGTTACCCGAGAGTAAGATGCTCTCGTACAGCCACTTCCCAGAATCTATCATTGATCGTTCGCTTAATCTCGGCGTCTACTTGACTGAACGGGAGGAATGGCAGGATGACCCGAAAGAGTTCACGTCTGAGATGAATTGTGTCTTGGAGGGCAAAGTATCGAATAGGTGTCGGGCAATGTGTAACACACAAAACATCCTGCGAAAACCTATTAATTGTCGATCCCCATATGTGTATGATGCTGGCTGACTCGACTCATGCGGGTGTGTCAGGGTATGCTCGCGAATCAGTGAAGATACTGGAGTGGTACACCGAGTCCTTTTTAGGCAGAAGAAGACGACGCGTTTTAATAGCGATTCGAAGTCCTTAGTCTGGCCAAAGAAATTATTGCGAAACTTGGAGGTGCCTTTCGTCGCTTATCGCCGCTGGAACTATATGACGACTTCGCTAAAGAGAAAAGTTTGTTTCTCGAAAGAGGCAAGAGACACCGTCTTTATCACACTGCTTGTCCAATCATCATCTATATACATACAGAAGGCGATGAGAAAATGCAAACTCGCTATGTCTGTTCTGATGACCGATCTGTTGATCTGCTCTGATCACCACGAACGGTGTCGGAATTAATTGCAGTCGGATAAAGAGCCACTTGTCTTAACCCATTGGACAAAGAGAAGTATACAAAGTGTTCACTTCCTCTCCCTCTAGAGACTGAAAATTGACGCGACGAAATAGAACGGGAATCAGATCCAGAAGGATTACCTCAATCAACCAAAATCCAATCAAAGACTGATCACTGAATCCCAGCACGAGACAAGTAAATGCAATTGACAACAAATATTTGGGGTACGCATTTCGGTATAGATGGAGCTGATAAGGAGACAGATCAGTCAAGGGATGTTCAACTTGATAACTAGAATCTGTCTCTCCAGAACCTTGAAAGACGAAATGACGAGAAGAGAAGGGAGGAAGGTCTACAATAGATTACTTCAATTTGACCAATCCCTATCGAAGTCTGATTGATCAAAAACACAAAGAGAAAAGCAGTTGCACTCAAGGACGATTCTCTTGGCTTACCCCAAATCGAAACCGAAGTGGACAAAGCTAAAAGAAACGGGAAAAAGTAGCCAAGGGATGTTGGATGTGACGACCAGGACTCCCTGACCCCGGTTGTATCTTCGAGCCATTAAGCTCTTCAGACATATGAATCCTTTGGTCGTGTGATTCGAATCGGACCCCGACACAGATACAATACTACTCTTATACAATGAGCTCAGCCCCCAAAAAACTGAAGCAAGACATGTGACAATTGCAAGTGCCTGCAACGCAAGGAATCAGCCTCGCCGTGGGAGGACATTGTTAGAAAGGGGCTCGGGCTAGAGATGAGAAACATCAACATGCTCATGTCGGGAAAGTGATTCACGAGTAGTCTATCTCTCTGATAGACATAACATCTCATCTCAGAATCATGTCTTCCACCTTGAAGAATGACTCGTTTTCGAAAAGATGCCTCTATGTCTGGTACATGTGACTCGTTTTCCCTGCTTGATAACACAGCACATAATGGGAGATGCGAATGCGATAACGCAACATAAGCTGGCTACTTGCGTCTGCTAATTAATTTAGTGGAAAAATATGATCTTGGAGAATACGAAGGAATTAAATACGGAATATCGGAATCGATAGAAAGACGGCCCATAAGAAGGTAGCTGCCATTTGGTGACGAGCGACCGGGATCGAAACGGATACTGTTTTCAACCTACGAGGTATCTCTCTATGTTAATCAGTGAGGTAACGATGACAAAAGCGGCTATGGACTTACTTGGGTAAAACATGGACCACAGATACTGAGATATGATGCTGTGGTGCATTGTGTTGGGTTGGTTCCGAGGGATTGTCATGTCATCCTCATCGTCGTTCATGTAATTTAATACCTCATCATTAGACACACCACTACAGTGATGGTCTGTCTTAATCCTACGGCTTGGCCTTATTCTGAGTCATAAGGATAAGAGAAATACGAATCTGATCCTACCTTTATGTCATGCTCGCTGCATTATCGAAACAACTGTATAAAGAATATTAGAAAATAAGTCTATGTACTATTTGTCTATCGTGTACTTGATCATCATAGTTATCAGTCATTATTATATACAATTTTCTTCCTTCCACTCACTTGTCCACCCACTCATGCTTAAACACGAGTAGTAAGTAAGGAATGTATCAACACCTCCCCCGATACATATCCACCATCTCCCCCCTCACCCTCCTCGCAAGCGGCCACGCCCTCCCGAGGACCTGCAATGCCCCAACTCCCAGCTCGATCCTCGCTTTCAGCGACTGTTCCTTGCCTACTCCCGTCGCATCCTCATGCTTGATCGCCAATGAGGACGGAGGCCCGCCTGCCAACGCAGCGACGTGGACTACGGCAGCGATGGCGAGAGCGCAGGTAAAGAACGGCGTTCGAGAGAGGACCGTGCTGGGCAGCGTAGCGAGGTTAGAGAGGAGGTCTGCGGCGCGGAGGAGTTTCTGGGAGTGAGTGTTGGATGCGGGTGAGTCGTGATGGGGGATGTGTGCGGATAGTGGGAGAGATTGGAGGGTGCGGAGGCGGGTGCAGGTTGATGTTGACGAGGATGATGAGGCGAGTGTGGCGTTGGTGGTGGAGTGGTAGGAGGCGAGGCGGATCGTGGAATGTGGGTGATGGAGGTAGATTAGGCTTCTGATTTCATTTATCTGTTAGAGTTTTGGATGGGAGGGGATTGAGGTTGGGTAGGCTTGGCATTACAAGTATGTGATCATTAATGTTTGAAAGACCATTTCGTCGACGGTTGCAGTGTCGTGTTCTGGTAGGGAGGAAGGGAGTCTCATTAGGGAGGTGGCGAGGCGAGCGTCCAGGGTTTCGGTTTGGAGTTCGGTGTCGGGGTCGAGGCATTGTGTGACTTGGAGGACGGCGCGGAGGTCTTGCGTTGCGAGGATGCGGTAGGTGAAGGGGGAGATGTGGTGAAGGTCGAGGTCTGGGAGGGTTGAGAGGGTGGCGGATGGTTTGGGGGGCTTGAGTTGCTGTACGCGGGGTCAGTGCCTGCAACAAATGTATTATTTTCGGCTTTGAAAGCGTACCTCGAAATTGTATGCCTTTTCGTCGCAGGGAAGCTGCATTTCGTCGTTGATCCATTTGTAGCTGGGCAGGACGGGCCCTCCGCCAAAAGCGGAGATGAGACCTTCCACTACGACGAGTTCCCAGTAGGTGCGTCGCCAGCTTTCTTCGAGGATGGGACTACCGCGAGAGTGACTGCGTGCGAAAGTGGGACTGGTCATGTCAAGGTGACAGGCCAGTTGAATGGCCTCTTTGAGGAGTTTTCGGGCTGTCTCTTCATGTCCGTAGGAGTGCTCAAGGATGGCGAGGAGAAGCAACCCCTGAACTTTAAATCCGTCGTTTGGGGCGGAAAGGGCCGTGTAGGCGGACGCTTGAAAGGCCTCGCTGAATCCGGGTTGGGGATAGTAGTGGCTGCCAATGTAGCGCATGATATGCGTAATGTACGCTGGGATGTGCTGGCATAATGACGAAGCAAGACTGCGCCGCGGCAGAAGGATAGGATGCGAACGATGAAAGTGGTGGTAGTAGAGCTGAATCATGCCATCGTGGGCCAGAGGTTCAGACTCCGCAACACTTGGTGTGTATGCTGGTGGCGATGGAGGAAGGTCCGGGATGGGATTGGAATGAGCATCGCCATTGACATCGATGCTAGGATCGAGGCTGAGGAACTCTGGCTGGGTTGGTTAGCATGACTTTCGTGTTGAGCGAATAGAGAGACGGTACATCTAAATCAATGGTGTTGTTTAGCCAGGTGGTAAAGTCTGGTAGGAGATCGACATGCCCCGGGGGTGGATCAGGACTAGATCTGTTCCGTAAGCCGCGGCGTGAACGAACATAGCGACAGTCGCTGTTGCTGGTGCGGCAGCGAGTGCAGATGGGCATGCGAGCGTCGCATTTGACATGGCGGCTACGACAGGGTATACAGGCGAGGGGAGAGGGTCGTTGGTCGGCCATGATGATGATGATGATGATGACGATGATGATTCTGCATGCACGAGCCAAGTCCAGGGTAAAGGGGAGGCCATTTGAAGGATATATTATCTACAATGTATGGAATGATCGGACTCCATCGAGGCTGATTCCCGAGTTCTGGAATCAGGCCTGCATGCCGAGATCCCCGAGGATCGGGGACCATCACCAGCCCTGATCATTTGCAGTACTTCGCCTACGTTGGAGTCAGTTGGTACTTGGTAGTGACATTCCGATCGACTTCGCATGCAGTCGGTGTTCTTGTTGGATAGCCCCGAGTGAATGTGCATGATGTGAAGAAGAAGGCTGTCAGCTAGCCACTGTCCGGGACGAGAGCCATACAGATCTTGAGGTGTTCGCCCGAGCAAGGCCTAGTGTGGAGAGGCCGCTGCAAGATATTTACATTCGAGGGAAAGGTCCCGAGAAACCGGATCCGCCGCCCAAACCCGGTGTGTTGGGATGTCACTCATCACACCATCACCTCGTCGATCAGCAGTGTTGTCTTCTTCAGTTGGTCGGCTGCAGGCACTGGGCGGAGATGTTCGTTTGGGTGGTTCCCGATGCATGTTTCTCGGGGTTCACTTCGACCCTCGACAGGCACATCTAATCAATGCACTTCCTCCACAATTAATTGTCAGCGGGGGTCCTTGTGCCACTGGTGACACAAACAAATTAACTTCCCACCAGGTCGGCGACTATCGACGGCGTCTACTTTATTCCATTTCCACTTCTTCCCCCCCCCCTGGATGCATGTGGGGGAGTGGCTCCGGGTCCCCGGCTGTTTAAATGAGGATCCCGAATCCGAGTCCCTGGGCAATCCCCGAGTGGCATTCGAAATGGTCCCCGACGCCGCGTGGCCGTTGCCAATCATGGCTGGTGTGACAATGTCACGGTCACAACGCAAAGCCTCGATGACCGGAAGTATCTGCAATCTAATCATGATCACGGAGTAGTACGAGGAGTGGCTGACTGCCGGGGAGTCGGGAATCTCATGAGCAGGGATGGAAAGCCATCCTAGTTGCCGGTCGCATCTTCACCATCGGAAGAAACTGCCGCAATGGTGTGTCTGTCCTGTTTGGTTAGAAAACGTACACTCAGCCAATCTGGATATCAGCCATCCAGTACAAGTTTACGAGACTGTATACAGTAACTACGGAGTACTCCGTAGTCACTGCAAGATTCCCTGCTGCTGCTTCCCTCAGCAGCACTACTGCCGCATCACTGCATCACTACCACCTTCCTATCCCAACAAGGAGCCACCCTCCCCGGCGACCGCCTCACTATTGCTCGTCAGACCCCTAATCTCCAATATGATTACTCACATCGTCCAGGTCCAGTCCCCATCCATTCTCGCCCCCGAAAGGGTCCAGGAGGTGAGTCAGCATCCGTTACGTCATCTTCAATCGATAGCTAACTAGTTAACAGTTAAACAACTAGTTAGTTAATTACAACAACTAACTAACTTAACATGGTCGGGTTCTAGCATACCAGACATGCGCTGATCTCGTTTCCCTCGAAAAGCAACTGTCTACATCCTATCACTCAGCAGTCATACATCGAGGCATTCAGAAGCAAGAAAGCAAGATTCACTTGGGGGTAAAAATGTAGGTGATCTATGCCCGATGGCGGTTAATTCGATGGAGGTCTTCTAATCTCTTTCTGATGACGATGGGGATTCCAGATATACTAAGCGGCATGAATGGGCACAAATGAGGGCGCGTATATGAAGGTATATATGATGCTGGGGTTTTCAAAGTCAACTTTGCATGTTGCCTGGTCTCTGTTCGAGTTTCCGACCGTGTCTCGCGCACCAGCATGACCAATTTGGGTAACTCTAATCCAACCTCTCCTCCGGCGTAAGGATCCAGCTGGGCAAGCACAACGTAGCAGTCACCGTTGCAAGAACTGGCTTCATTAGCGGATATATGCATAGGGAGAGATACACCTACCAGGAACGAGCTGATATCCGTACTGCAAACTCGATCGGACAATTGCCTGCATGCCTTCCGGCAACGTATCAACATACCGCGCGTCGCTCAGAACTTCGCGGGCAATCTGCCTTCGTGAGTATAGGATAAATCACTGCACGGAGGAAACTTACTTCCGGGGTTCGCTGCCCAAACTTTCCGGCGATATCCCGCATGAATCCCATCCGCACCAGCAACGGCGCGATGGATCCGCCAAGAATCACCCCCAACTGTTGGCTGAGGTAGTATGCCCCTACACACGAAGCCATATCTTCCTGTGGCGCGCGGCCAGTCATACCAATAAACTCGCCCGAAATGATGATGCCGATGGGAGTGCTCATGGGAATGACGAGGAGCGTTTCCCAGACGGGGCGATCAAAATGCCACGAGAGGAATAGGAGAGTGGATGCAGATATGCTAATGGCGGCAGAACCAAGGCTCATTTTCTTGTAACGTTTTGTTCTACGGAATCAGCACCAGCAGCTGGCGAAGGAATATCGAAACTTACCTTTTGATCGAGAATCCCGAAATAATCGAGCCCATCGCGAGAGCCATGGTGCTTAGAAAGAGAAAGAAAGTTGCCACTTCCTCCTGCAGTTGTCTCACCTGTGTCAGATACTGCGTGATGGTGGTGGTGACCTTTGCTCGTCAGTATAGTTGCGCAGCAAGGGTCTCGTTGCGACCTACTCCGGATCGTCCACTAAACAGCACTACCTGCACCAGCCAATACTGCCCAACTCCTTTGGTGACCAGTCGTAACGGTACCAGCGGCTTCCTGGCCCACAGACATTCGTGGCATATAAATACTATGATGGCTAATATGCACACGCCTAGCAGGGCGTACACAGTGTTTCGCTTGTCGTCGACTGTTCCAGCTGCCGTCAAGGCTAGTAACAGAGTGAAGACCGCAGCCGCGAAGCTGAAAATGCCGAAATAATCCAGACTCTTTAGCTTTTCGATGTTGCTTGTCTCAGCGACAGGGGTACTGCATGTCCGAGATCCGGTAGGGAACTGCACCCTGGATAGTAAAAGACACAGAATGATGAGAGGTAGCCGGCCAGTGAAAGCCCTGTACCATTAGCCGTCACTCAAGGATCCGAAGAGAAATATCATACCATCTCCAACCCCATGAATTCACAATAACACGTCCTAGCGGAGCTCCAACACCCCTTCCGAGCATGTTCACTACGTTGGTGTAGCTGCGCAATAACGCGACCTCACTGGGCGCCGCCAGATCTATACCTATTAGCTTCCTCGTGGAATGAAGCGGGCATAGCATCGTACCGGTTATGATAATGGAAATCATGACCACCATGCCAGAAGATCCCACGCCACTAACAATTCGTCCGGCTATCAATTGATTCATTGAATTGCTGAGGGAGCTGCTCGAGTTAGCGCCGTACGATCGCTCCAGTTGGAAATCCCACCCACCTGATCAAACACCCAAGAGCGAATACTAGGTATCCAAGAAGCATTGACCTCTTACGTCCCACAGTATCTGCGAGGGTGCCGTACTAGGTACATCAGATCCAAGCATATTCAATGCAGGATAACAGTACCTACCACCGGCAACGCAATGCAATACCCCAAATTATATCCCGTCACCAGCCATGATGCTTTCGATAACTCATGGAACTCGGAAGCAATTATATCGTAGGTTGCAACGACGAGGGACTCATCCGTGCTGGCCAAGAACGCGCCTATGTGTGTCAGCAACATTCGTTACAATGAGGGTGTAAAACTACCTAGGTATGCAATGAAGATGGCCAGTCCGGAGCCCCTGGAAATACTGCCTGTTGTCTCATCGTCAACTCGACCGTGCGATTGCCCATTTTCTGGACTTGAAAGTAATCGGGTTGTCTCGTCAGAAGTCATAACTCTCAAAAAGAATGAATGTGGGTGTAAGCCAGACGAACAATGAGGTGGGATGGGAAGAATCAGAAAAACGGAGCAAATATGCGGAGCTTATCAGGCAGCATCACGTCTGAGTGCCTTATCAGCAGCTGCATGTAGACGTGACTCATCATAGAACAACATAGCTAACTGGTCATCAAATGAGGGGAGGTAAGATGAGAGAAGGATCTGACTAGAGGCAGTTTACCCCGCTAGCACGCGATCGGCGATAGGCTTGATGCTATCTCGGCCGACGAGTGTGTGCTATTCGAATTGGCTCTCGATTGAATGGATGAAGGCTGAATGTTCCCGCCGCTAGTAATAGTGTCAGTTTAGGAAGGGACTAAGTGTCTGTTCCTGTCCCCGGTTAAAAGTTAGCGTATCCATCGCTTATTTGGCTTGCGAGTTATGGGTTGGCTAATTGTTTATGGCTGTCATTACTATCCTTAGCATTCTATCTCTTATTCCCTCAAGTTTCAAAAACTCATTCAAATTCTTGTCCGTTGGCAACTATTCGTTTTGATGTTCTCAGTTTGTTAAATCTACGATGCAAACTTCTATCCAATAGAGATTTATGTTATTAACATCCCATAGTCCTGATAAAACCTGCTACTCAAAGAGCTACCGGTGCAGGCCTTGTTATACGTATTATCTACACGTAAATAAAATTCTGATCCTTCACGGATCTGGTATTCCGAAGCTGGATATGAGCTGGCTGCGTTCTTACCCACTTCTGAGTGATGTTCTGGACTCGGGACTTTGTAACGCCCGAGATCTGCTACCCGCTGTTAGCCAGTCTCGGGCTTTACTACCACCCGAGGTTCTTCTATAAAAGCCTCAGCTCTGCCAATTATCTACTATACCCAAAGTCGCTATCTGACAATACTTCTCATAATGTCTCGTTTTCTTTCTCATGTGATAAGCATACAAAAACCCTTCTTCCCACACGGTCCTCTCAATTCACGCTCTTCCGCAGTCCGCACAATTACCACCATGAGAAAACCGGCCCCAATAGCCATTGTCGGCGGTGGTCCATGTGGACTAACATTCGCACGACTCCTCGAAACAGCTGGTATTGACTACATCGTATTCGAACGTGACACCTCACCAGAAAACGCGCTGCAATTCCAAGGTGGCACACTCGACCTCCATGGGGAAACAGGCCAAGAAGCTCTGCGGCGCGCAGGCCTGATTGAAGAGTTTGAGAAACTAGCGCGTCGAGATGCAACAACATTAACTGTGCAAGACTTCCGCGGGAATCATCGCAAGACATTTGGTGAAGGTCGTGATGCCCCTGAAATCGACCGCCTGCAGCTGCGACAATTGCTTCTGAAGTCTTTACCCGCGCATCGCATCCGGTGGGCCAAAGCCCTTCAGGCTATTGGGCAGAAGAGCAAGATCGAGCATGGACCTGGCGCAGACTGCATACTCCGCTTTGCCGACGGTTCGACAGAAAGCGGTTTCAGACTCGTGGTCGGCGCCGATGGTGCTTGGAGCAAGGTCCGCCAACTGGTATGTAGCCATCCGTTCGTTGTTGTCACCGCACTAACTGACTTATTTCCCCAGATAACCCCCGCAAAACCACAGTACTCTGGACGAATATTCATTGAAGGTCGTATATCTCCTGGCAACCCACAGTATGCGGCAGCACACGAGATGGTGGGCGCGGGTAACTCACTCGCCATGACCCGGGGCTGCACGCTGTGCATACAACAGATGTCCGACCGCTCCTACCGCGTCTACATGGGCCTTGAAGTCCCATCTACATTTACCCGGCCTGGAGGCGAAGCCGACATAACGAACCCTGAGAAAGCGCGCGCCGCGGTGCTACAGTACTACGCGGAGTGGGCGCCACACCTTCGTGCGTTCGTCGAAGCAGCAGAAGGTCCCTGGCGTCCGTGGCCACTGCACCGACTAGACCCCGATATTTTCCTTGACGGAAGTCCGAGCTGGACACGAGTCCCTGGAGTGACGCTGCTAGGTGATGCGGCGCACCTGGCGACGCCGAATGGCGACGGGGTCAACATTGCCATGTATGATGCGTTGGTCTTGTTCGACTCACTCATGGCTGAGATGCACAAAGAGCAAAGCGATAGTCACCAGACTGATGCAGATGCAAAAATGATAGAACGCGCCGTTGTTGCCTATGAAACGGACATGCGTGCCCGCGGACGAGCGCATATCTTAGACTCGATGGACATCGAGGATATGATGTTCGCGGAGGATGGGGCAGCGCGTATGTTGGCGATGATTAGCCAGGTTTGATACTCGTTTCTTGCACATAGCTCCTCACAGAAACTCTGTCTAAAATCACCAGATAGTACATAGTTAGACATAGACTTATAATTGCTCTCATGCAGAGTATAAAGCTTCACAATGCCTGTGTGCCCCGTCGATCACTGCCCCGCAACACCCCGATATAGTAAAGTAACCTATCCGTACCCCACTCAGATCCAATGCCCCTCGGGATTATTCTTCCTTTTCTTCACCACCCCCCCTCATTCCTCACTTCATATCTTTTCAAACAGAGTATCATACCTCCTCAACCCATCCTACCCTTCCCAAAGAAAACGAACCATCAAGATGTCCGAAACAAACACCAATACACACACCTCCCTAAAGACAAAAATAACCACCTACTTCACCTCCGTCGACTCGTCCGACCTCTCCACAACCTTCTCGCTTTTGTCCCCCACCGCAACCTTCACCATAATCACGGCAGCCAACACAACCTTCACCGGCCGGGATGCCATCCACGCCATGCTATCGGACTTCGTTGCCCGGTCCATTACAATGGAGCACCGGATATGGAGCATGGTTGTCGACGAGAAGGCAGGAAGAGTCGCCACGCAGCAGCGGTACATTGGAACGCTGAAGGACGGGACGGAGAACGATATGCACACTTGCAACTTCTTTGATTTTGATAAGGAAGGGAGGATTGAGAAAATCATGCTTTGGATGGCTGGAGAGACTCCGTTGAGGTAGATGGATTCTTGTTGATTTTTGGTGGGTGGGGGGTGGGGGTATTTTCTCTTGGAGAAGATCCTATGTGTCTAGTAGTTACTACTACGTGTTTACTTCCTCGGCTGCCATCAAAAACAATATGTTGCTCAGAAAATACCCTCAATCTCACTTCTCGAACCCCTCCCGCCTTTTCAAATCCCTCTCCAGCTATTCTGACCTCTGGAATATTTCCACAAACCCCCAATTGTAGCGCAACGCATAACACTGTTTAATCGGTTCCCAACCACAGCCACAACCATCGGCCCGAACAAAAGGTTTGAGTGGATTTAGAAGGGTTCAAAATCTTCAGGCTTGCCGCAGTAATCGCTCTTGTTCACACCAGCATCCACACATAAGGCCGCATTGCACTGCTTCACCACCTTCAGGGTGTAGTCATTATTGCAGTGAAAGAGGATATTGCCCCAAAGGCCGGGAGCCTTGACCGTGAATCCGTAGCCCGCAGCTCTCAGTGCGTCTCGGATAGCAGAGTCGGCATCACCTATTGAGATCGAACATTACAGTTACTTAGCATGAAGTTCATTACTGTATCACACCGTTATCTAAGGCGCAGGCAGTTACCTCGATTGTTCAGGGTCGAGGCGCAGTAGTTGAACCCCGGCTTGCAATTGGCGGTGGCGCCGGCGTGGCACTGGGATTGTGCAGAGCCTGCTAGAGCCATGGTAGTGGCTGCGATGAGAGTAGTGAAACGCATGATGGAAATCTGGTTAAATTGGTTCTGTTTGAGAATGGATTTCGGGGTTGGAGGTTAGGATCTTTGGGAGATTGGCCTGGGAAAGCTTGGCTGTGTTGGAGATTTTGAGGGAGGTTCTGGTGGGCGGCGCGGCGTTTATATATGTTGACAAGACATTGGGTACTAATAATCATCTCATCATCATCGAAGAACTCGTTCTCCAGCGGAATGCGCATGCTTCCTAAGAAGGCAATAGGCATCTGCCTCACATCGCATAGATTCTCGAACTAGCACGGCGTTGTATAACCCTTGATATACTAGTGGACCCTTGATGTTGAGTCCGATTGGATCAAGTAAGAACTTGCTGACCCTGCAGTGGTCGGTGTCTGCTCTTCTCATCATACGGTCCTGTTATACCATCTAGCCATAGTCATATACTTTTAGCAAGTAACCCTGTACCTAAATACCGCCTTACTTTGAATGTCTTCATATGAAGGGATGCTGTGATGCCCAATTAATTCGATAGAAGAACCAAGGGCCGCTTCACTGTATGCTGATATTTTGGAACGACAGTCTCCAAGAGACCACTGCGTGGTAACTTTCCTACATAGAGATATTTGTCAGTGCCAGAGGTAGATAGTGTAATTGTGATTAGCTCGCATTAGTGGCTCTGTGCGGCGTTAGTGCTTTTCTTCAAGAATTTGTCGCTTTTGAGTCTCCGGCGCATCCGAGACCTAGTACAGATGTAGTCGGGGTGGATCAAGTTTTGATCGGGCCTGGGGTCTCCTCCGGAAAGATGGTTTGCTGGTCGTCTCTACATATTTCTCATTATTTGGACCTTTGTGCAACAATGAGCTGGGTACTCCATAGGCGAGAAGCAACATATCTTCTTTGTCTCGTTGGCTCTTGAGTAACTATCGAATTAGCTGGGGCATGGGCTTTACTTGCTTTACTTCTCTCTTCTTTACCGTTGTGTGATTGATGTGCCCAACACATCGCATTCTTCATCCCTTGCTCGGTTTATGTCATGGTTTAGTCACTCAAAGTAGACTTGGAACAGATACCCCGGAAGAAGCAAATTCATCCACTTCTGAGTGCGGGGTCGGGACGGAACTAGCCGGAGGATGCGTCCTCATAGTGCATCACGGCGGCATACTCATTGATCTAGTAGTTGCACATAGTACGACGTGTGATAAGACCTGGGCTTAGAAACTAGTGGAGAAATAAGTAAGTATGATTCAGCCCTACAATACCTGAGAAATTGTGCTGGCCGTAAAAGGCTTCTATGGTCTCAGCTTGTTAGATGGAGTCAGCTATATTGTTACCCTTAAAGCTGTGCTGGGTAGGGACATCACCATGGTTAATCTTGGATATCGCGGTGGTCACGCCTGTGAAAGTAAATGCGATCCCATTTTCCGCACACACAGGACTTGCTTGCTCCGTTCAGAGTGAGGCGGGTGGCGGGTTTGCATTATCAGAGTCATCGGAGGAATAGTTTTAGGGGCACTGTCATCTTCAAATCTGGTTATAATGGCACGTATGACTGTCACAGAACATGTTACGATGTGAGATAATTCATGGCTTCCGAGTTTTATAAGTGATAACCTACATGATAACAACATACATTCCGGTAAGAATCATGATTCGCGTACACGTTAACTCTAGGAAAAACATAGCTCACCGTCCCATAGTCCATGTTGAAGCCCCAAAATCTAAACCTCTGAAGCCCGAGTAAAAACGTATCACGCCCAAAAGGACAGGAGGGTATGGATGCATCTAGTCCCCATCTTACATAAAAGCATGCGAACCTAAAAGCGGATCGGTTCCACCCGGCGACCGCCATCGGAGCGCTTCCGACCCATTTATTCATCTCCGCATTCCGCCACAACTTTGCTGCATCTTCATTGCGAGCACACCGATTCAACACACCATGCTGCGCCAACTTCGACAATTGGCTCCTCCAGGGTCCCGCTCCCTCAGCACCAAAAAGCAACACCACCTCCCAGCAGCCTACTACCGAGGCGGGACCTCCCGCGCCATATTCTTCAAACAAGACGACCTCCCCAGAGACAGGAGCAAATGGGACCCCATCTTCCGAGGTGTCATCGGCAGCCCCGATCCCTACGGCCGACAACTCGACGGCCTAGGCGGAGGCATCTCCAGCCTCTCCAAGATCTGTGTAGTGGGTAAGCCCACTCACTCCGACGCAGACATCGATTACACCTTCGTGTCTTTGGGCGTGAAAACCCCTGATGTAGACTACTCCAGCAATTGCGGGAATATGATCAGCGCTGTCGGTCCATTCGCCGTGGACTCCGGGTTAGTAATACCGGGTCTGACGTCCGCATCCGTGCGCATCCACAACACCAACACGGGGAAGATTGTTCACTCTAGTTTTCCCGTGGTGGATGGAGAGGCTGCGGCATCGGGGGAGTTTGCGATAGATGGAGTGGCGGGAACAGCGGCACCCGTACAACTGGATTTTGTCGATCCAGCAGGATCGAGAACGGGGAAGTTGCTTCCTACGGGACAGGTGAGGGATGTTTTTGATGGGGTGGAGGCTACTTGTATCGATGTGGCGAATCCGTGTGTGTTTGTACGTGCGGAGGATTTAGCTGTGAAGGGGAACTTGACTCCGGACGAGATTACAACGTATCCGGGGCTGCTTGATCGTTTGGATTCTATCCGTCGACAGGCGGGTGTGAAGATGGGGTTAGCTAATACTAGGGACGAAGTTCCTGGCAGTGTACCTAAAATATGCCTAATTTCGCAGCCGGGGACTGATGCTCGTGCAGCAGAGCAAAGGCAAACGGCGGAAAAGGTGGACTTGCTCGTGCGGGCTCTATCGGTTGGGCAGCCGCATAAGGCAGTGCCAATTACTGTGGCGTTGGCTGTAGCGTCTGCGGCACGAGTAGCGGGCAGTACGGTATCGCAGGTGGTCAGTGAAAAGCGCGTGGATGAGACGGGGATTACACTGGGACATGCGAGTGGGAATCTGCTCGTTGGAGCGACGTTTGATGAAGAGGGAGCATTGAGGTTCGCGACGGTGTTTCGCACAGCAAGGAGGTTGTTTGAGGGAAAGATCTTTTGGAAGGGATGACTGGGGTATAAATAGTAGGCGGTTGATCTGGGTTTTGACGCGCTTCTCTATAATTGATACTGCTTATATTTCATGACTATTACCGTAAAATATGAAGCTCGCGGATATATTTGGCGTGGTGGCGGGTAAGACATGGGTATTTAAACAAAGCAATATGGCCACACCGCAGCAGCTCATCTCAACTGTCGAGTCCGAGGCATCATGGCCCGTGAAGGTAAACCGGTACGACTCACACCATCAGATATTCCCACCTCTCCCAGCTTCATCGTCGAAAAATCGTTATTTTTTTTTGAAAATGGGATCGATTACCTTCATCAGATGAAGTACAGGCACGCGCTAAGGGAACCCAATCGGTGGCAGCCCCATATGCGCGACCGCCACCCGTCGTTTTCGAAGAGATGGGCCGGTTTGTTAAGTGGGGAAGAGCTGTTCAACTATCCGAAGCCCAGTGCCTATATGCTATCCGTCAATTCCTCGAGGATGATATTCCTGTGCCTGAAGTGTATGGTTGGCTCACCGAAGGGAATATCAAATACATTTACATGGAGTATGTAAATGGGACCTCCCTTGAGCAAGCATGGCCAACAATGGCACATGAGGACAAAGCTAGCATATGTCGCGACCTCAGGGGAATTTTTCAGTCCCTAAGACAGGTTGAACTGGATCCAGAGGACCCATTCGTAGGTATGGACATCCCATGTGCCCTCTAGCTAACTGATTACTGTCAGCTAGACTTTCTCTCGTAGGCAAAATCACGAAAAAGACCACTTTATGATAGGGCACTCCACGTGAACTATATGCATGAAGCAGGCCCTTTTGCTACAGTTCGCGACTTTCACGCATGGTTTACATTTCTTCCCCGAAGACGCATGTCAGATCCGTACTCGGTACCAGTTGAACCATTTCGCCATGACCTCCCAGACGAATGTGCAATTAGACTTACTCATAATGATCTCCATCGCAGTAATATTATGATTACATCCACACCCCCATATCGTGTTCTGGCCGTTATCGACTGGGAGCAGTCTGGTTGGCTGCCTGAGTACTGGGAGTCTCGCAAGGCACAATGGACCGCTGATAGAGTTGAACCATGGTCCACCACCTACCTGCCAATGATTTTGGATCAATTTGCTAGTACTTGGGAACCATGGGACTACTACACCATCTCAATGGGATGTTGAGTTGTTACACTGATAGCTTGATGTTTCCCAGCCGTACCACCCGAGAAGATGGATTTCATCAGGCTTATGATGCATAGGTAACAATGAGTGCTATGATTTCTATGAGTAACGTTATTCTTCAAAGGTAGATAGATAGGCCTTACCACGTGTTTCGAAATTCCAGCCTCGTTGTGCTTTGTCCCGCGTCACACTCCGCCAAGCCCCTTCCCGTAATATCTCCGCACCAAGTCAATTTTGATTGGACAGACACTTTTTTGCTTCAGATGAAGTGGCCGCCCAAGTGGAGTCAGCGGCAGGGACCAGCCTCGCCTTAGCACTTATTCACCTGGGACCCATGGTAGGGGTCCTTGACAAAGCTTTTGCTACCTGATAGTAACTATACAACAGTTTAAAGGGCCGGTATCATAGTATATCCACTTCAAGTCGCTGGCAGCAATGGATAACACACTCATCATGGAAATCCTCCAAATGAGCGATCACAGCCTTGCCGCCAGCGTCTCAAACACGCAAAGGATCAGGCTATGCAGGGATTGGCGGTAGGCTGTGCCGTGCGGCAATCTCTTGCCCGAAAGGCCCCTACTTATACCTGAGGCTTGAGCCGCCCCCACGTCAAATTTCTGACGAGATGAAATAAATCGTTGGAGGACTAGCGGACAAGCGGTGGTGCTGTTGGTGATCACAGCCCATCTTCGTCCAGAATGTTGGCCAATTTTCTGCCAAAAACAAAAGCATTCGCGCTTGTGCCCAGGAAGAGTCCATCTACAGACGTGAGATCCGCGTCTAGTGAGAGTGATGGCGACTCTCAACGCGGTTTTGCGGGTCAGCGACAGATGTGGTCACCCGTGATACTACGCTCCGTGTCTCTAGCCGTGTTCGTGGTGTTATTCATTTCGTTCATCATTGTTATTGAGGTGCTCTATTCGGTTTCTACGCGGAAGGAAGGCTTGAGCACGAGTGAGGAAAGGTATCATTATCTGTGGACGTATGGTCCGACAGCGGGTGAGCCATCCTCTGCAAATCCACCCCCCTCCTTCGAGTATACTGACTCCACAGTTCTCACTATCGTCGCGGGGTTCTGGGGCCAGATCGAGTACCGAACGAAACAGCTTACGCCATGGAAGCTCATGAGTCAAGAGCCAAAGCCTGCGACACGCTCCTTGCTGCTGGACTACGTATCTGACTGGAACGTGATCATCCTATTTCGCGCCTTGAAGCAAACATCCTGGGCTGTTGTCCTTGCAGTCCTCGGAACATTGCTCATCAAGCTAATCACTGTGGTCTCGACTGGCCTGTTTATGCTGCAAAGTGTATACATGGAGGATGTTCCCGCGACCCTAAAAACACAAGCGAGCTTCGATGGTGCTGGATATAATGGCTCCAAGGTTGATGGGACGGCTGCAATGGTTGTAGCTGGGGCTTGGTGGCTTGGCCTGCCACATCCGTTGGGATCGACCGACAGATATGCTTTCCAACCGTTCACGACCTCAGAAAAGAAACTTGGTAGGGCCAGATTTTCTCATGTCCTTCATATGAGATACTGACTCGATTCCAGGTGCCGATGCGGTCATCTCAGGAACCGTGGACATGTTCTCTGCTGATATCCAATGCGACGTAGGTACAGTCGCAAATTGGACTTCGGGTTGTAGCACCAAACACTGCGAGCAATATGAGCTCAACATGACCCTTAGTACGCCTTCCTGCTCGAAGTACCCATTCACAAGCTTCCAGAGGAGCTCCTCTTCCGTAGGAGGGTACTATGCCGACGTATTCACCGCAACGTGTACGGATACAGCTGATGGTCTTGAGGACGAACGTTTGATCTTCGCTGCTGCCCACTGGTCTGAGAACAGCACCCAAATACAAGCGCTCGTCTGCAGCCCAACATATACAATATCGAGAGGATCCGTCTCGCTGCTCTTCGGCAATCAAAGCGTGGTTAGCATGCAATCTTCCAATAGCAGTTCCAGCAACCGTACAATACCAGGGGTAGACGCTATCGAGCTAGGGACAGGACTCATTTCTTCGCTATCGTTGGCTGAGGGCACTTTAGATACGCTTAATTACGTGGATACCACAACGCATGCGTTTGCCACCTACCAATACAACATGTCCGACCCGAACAGTACCTATCCCAGTGCATTCTATCTTGTCGCCAACTTAACCTCTCCCCACCTGATGACTGACTTGCTGGACGCATCAATTTTGGAAAACGTTTCCCGCCCCACATTCAATGCTATGGCTGCACAGATAGCAAGGCAGTATTTTCTGCCTTCTGCGGACGAGGATTTCGCAGGGACGTACTCTGCCCATACCCAGAGAGTGGTAGTTAGGGAACTTTCGGTCCGGATAATGGAGGCTACCCTGGCAGTCTTGATTGTCTTGACCGCAGCACTGTGGGTCTGGAGACCGGTTCGCTGCACGTCGCGTGATCCTGGCACAATTGCTGGGCTAGCAAGCATACTAGCCCGCAGTCCCAACGTGTCTGAGCGCCTTGCAGGCAGCAAAAACACCAAAGACCTCGTGACCTGCCTGTCGGATGGGAGATTCTACACCCGCGTGACAGACAATGACGGCTGGAGAACGTTTGGTATCGAAGAAGACCAGAAAGCAACCGAAGCGACTCGTCCTGGAGTCAGCTCTGGCACTTTGACCTGGTGGCGGCCAATTTCAGTAAAGGTTTGGTGGTGGATTATCTCTATAATCCTCCCTCTTCTCATTATCGCTGGGTTAGAAGCATCCTATCAGGTATCCGCCCGTCAGAATGGACTTGGAACGGTCAACTCCGGTGGCTACATTCACTACGTCTGGGCTTATCTGCCGGCATTGATATTCCTCATTACCCGCATCTTTTTTGACTGCATCCACTTTTCGGCCATGGTGTTTCAGCCGTACCTGGAGCTCCGGCAGGGTGGTGTGACAGCACCGGGTAGCCTTATGGAAAACCATCTGTCCAAGTTGACCTTATTCTCCTTTCTTACCGCAATCAAGCGGAAACAGTGGGCTGTGTGCGCAACAGCATTTACCGTTCTACTAGCCCCGGCACTCACTGTGGCAGTCAGTGGGTTGTACTCAACACAAAACATTGCCTACACACGCCCTGCTTCCATTGCGCGAACTGACACTTTCAACACCACCATCAGTCCTCTTTCTTCCACCACCAGCGACCCCGGCCTCGGCCTCACAGGGGCCCTCGTAGTGGGAGCCAACCTATCATACCCAGCTTGGACATATGACGAGCTTGTTTTCCCTACCCTGAGTGAGATGTCCCTGACCGACAAGGACGGGAAAGTCCAAACCAATGCCTCCTCTTTCAACAGCACGTCTGACAGCCCGATCCTTCTTAATTTAACACTCCCTGCCCTCCGCGCCAGCCTCAGCTGCCAAGAACTTTCCACAAAAAATATCTCCTACATTGCCCCTGCCAGTGACGTCTTCCCCTTTTGGGACATCTTCATGCAGCTAGACAAGAAATGTCAGGGTGTGGATAGCTTCGTCACCTTCCCCGTTGTAACCGACTATACCAATGCTACATACACTACATTCGGTGGCTTCAGATACCTAAAGGACGAATTGGCATTTGGCGACTGCGCAGCGCTGATGGGCTTCTACGGGGTTATACACGGAAATTCCACGGCTCAGATCCGCGGCTTCACCTGCAACCCGCAAATCGACGAAGTGAACGCAACAGTCTCGTTGTCGCTCCCCGGACTAAATATCCAGTCTGCGACCGCAGATGAGTCGACAAGCCACCTCTTCACAACAGACATCGCCACCACCCTCAACTTCAAAGGGTTCCTTTCCCAACCCGTAAACAAGCAAAACGAAGCCTTTGATGCCTTTTTTTCCGCTATGCTCAATGACCAAAAATCCCTTTCCTTATCCGACATCACTGACCCGTCCCACTATTCCACTGTCATCAACGCAATCCAACACCTTTACCGCACCCTGATGGCTCAGTCCATGAACGGCAATGCACGGATTCCCTCCACAGATGACAACCAAACTACCTATCCCGCCACAATCGTAGATCCGAATCGTACCCGTCTCACACAGAGCGCCATCTCCACCCGCATCCTCGAAGCCTTTCTCGCAGCAATGGTCATCTCCACCCTAGTAGCGATGTACTTCATGCAAACAAAAGAAGTCCTTCCATTCAACCCCTGCAGTATTGCCGGTGCGGGGGCGCTGATTGCTGGCTCTGACGTGCTGAAGAGTGACACATTACCCGTTGGGTCGGAGTGGTGCGATGATCAGGAAATGCTTAGAAGGGGATACTTTTTAGGGTTGGTGTTTGGTTTAGGATGGTGGGCTGGGGACGACCCGAGATTCGGGATTGATGTTGGGAGGGCGACGGAGGAGAGAGAATAGTTTCTTCTCTTGTCTTTCACGATATATATGGAAATTGTTGACGAAATTCTCTTAACGCGAAGCGATTTATTGAACTTATTGCGTATTTACGCGGCTTATCAATGCTTATATGTTTTCTCGAGCTCTGATACTTTGATATATAGTAAATTAGCGAACAATACGGCATATGAATGTGCCAATGATATCACTGTGCAAATGTAAGGTTTATTTGTCAAATAATATATACGGATACTAAGGCAATTCCATAAACCGTGTATTCCATAACCTGCTGCTAATTCGATGGTGGAGCTATTTCAATAGTACCTGCTATCAGTGTCCCTTAAGAGCCAGAAATATATTTACAACGTTGAAAAAATGGCTTTCACTTATGAAGCACCGGCTCTACCTTGCACATTGCCAGCATATTACTGACTGCTCAACACACTACCACCACTCGATCTGAGCTTTGCAGATCGCTCACCACACCACTCATATTCCTGGAGCACTAATCCACTTTACGCATTCTATCGTCATAAATTCATACTAGGATTACAACCCCGTATTTGGAAACAAAGAACACATTCGTGTTAAATAGTAAACATAAGCTTGATATATAGGATTACTCTTATCGTCCATCTGTCCATCGACCTAACATACAAAACCCATTAAAGCCATATAACCATTGACATAGTGAACCCATAACATAACTCATTTACAGCCCAAGGCCTTCCTCCTGCTCCTGGGTGTAGCAGTACACAGCATCAATGTACGTCGAAGGAATCGAGCCGGAGCCGGAGACCTCCGATTCAGTAGGATCATCCTCGGTGTTGCTGTACATTCATTCAATTCGTTAGCTGAATCACATCCTATAATGATCACCGGTAGGTGGTTGATTTTGGTTTTATGATTTTCCATACCTGTACAGATCGCAGAGATCAGGAGTAGAAAAGTAGGAGTAGGTGCCGCTGCCACAGTTATACTCATTAGTCATATAGATTCATTGCGAGAAATCAATATAAATCAAGGATATGGGGGAACTGTACGGGTGATCCAGCTCAGTGAGCTCCTGCAATTCGACCTTCTGCTGGTAGACGTCGGACTCGCTGGTGCCGTATTCGATCTGTAAATTGTGATTGTTTCATGTTAACCACTCTTCTTTCATGTTTCATCATGTTTGTCCATCTGGTAAAGATGAGATGGAATATCCACATACGTCAATGAATTGGCCGACAACACCGGAGGCGAAAACGGCCATGGCAGCGGCCAGGATGGACTTGTTGAAGAACATGTTTGCTTTTCGTTCTGTTTTTGTGTGTTTGGGCGTTGAGAGGGTGGTCGGGGTTTGAAACGAATAACTATCGGATGCTTTGTTTTGTGAAGAGTAATCTATTGCTTCTCGGTGAGTATGCTTGGGGGGAAGGGGTTTAAGTACTATTGATGAGGCGGCAGGTCTAGTGTTCGTTTATCATAACATCTCAATAGTGTCGGCCAGCTTGAATTCATTTTTGGATAGTTCTTGTCCCTTTCTTGTCGATCCGGATAATTGCTCGGAGCCGCCGGGGGAACTCGATGCCGGAAGCTTATATAGTTGGCGATCTGGGTCGGCTTAAGGTGCTGATCGGCAGCTGGGGCTGACATTAAGCTGAAGTTTTGGGAGGACTTGGTATGTTGCCATTGGGGATCCTTGAGGATATATACAATATAAACCGCGCCCTCATACCCTCAAATCCAACCTCATCCCAGCGATTTAGTTAAACTGTATCTCCATGGCAATGTTATGTTCTCTACCATACAGGAGCTGCTCCCATTGCTGAAGGAGACGATCGGTGCACGCGGCACGCCAAAAGCTTCACAGCCGCACTAGCGCGGATAGTAGCCGATCTCAGCCACTATCAGCCCACCGTGACGATCGGCGCGGTAAACACTTTGGAGGATCTCGTGTCTGCCCCCCTAGCGATGGCAGATATTTGTCTGGCCCTGCATGAGAAGAATCAAATTAGCGAACTCAATTGCAGGTTTCGGAAAATATCCTAGCGGTTGCCTGCCGTTGGGGTCGGCAGTTACTTGATGTTTTCGTTTACCGGAGAATGTATATCTCTGTTTGTATGGCAGCTCACTGATATCGCGAAGTTAAGGTTCCTGGGCACATCAAGGTGGCTGGTGGGACGGGAAGCTTGGTTGGCTCTAACGAGGAACTATATGCTGATCGGCTATAGATCCGATCCTGGAGCTCTCGTACCGGGATGGCAGATGTAGTGATGGCTATTGCGAGTTATGAAATATAATGCTTTGAGGATAATTTTTGGGTATAAATACCCGAGGCAGCTCGTCCTCCCGATCGGAATATCTGAGAATCTTCAAGCGGCGAGGTAGTTTTTGTGCCATAGATGGGTCAGACTCCATGGAATCCGCTCTAGCTTCAGCACCAATCCTACTGTTGACTTGATATTATGCTATGAGACTTTCAAGTCCAACAGGATATGTTTCTAAATCTGACATCACTGATGCCTGTGGGCCGACAGCCCGTACGTCATTCAAAGTTATCGCATGGAAATCCCACTTTGTAGCAGTACGAGTACTAGGTCGCAGCAAGTAATTGTCCCCACAAAGGACTTCTACGACATCATATCCGGGATCCCAAGTACGATCATCTGGACCGAGATACACACTGTTCTCCAATGGGTTCCAATGTTTTATATGGCTAACAACACTTAACTGGAACCGGTTCCCTTATGTACCCTGGGCTCACTGGAAGATAGTGGATGCAACGTCGGTCTAAAAGGTTGTGATAAGGCCTTGGCCATCATATAACTATTAGTACTGTACTCTAGTCATAGGATCTCGGTGATGTAAGACATACGGATAGTCCAGGTGAGCACCATCTCTGGCTGTTACCGTTTGGTTGTAGCAGACACCCTTGGAGGTGCAGGGAACTCGTAGTAGCACATATCAACAATTTTTCCAAATTTTGATGGCAAATATCATGGAACAAGAGACTGGGTATGTTATATACATACGTCAACAGTGGCAACAAGAACGCCAAATGAGAGGGCCATTGAGGTGGCGAGTAGATACTTGGTAAGTTGCATTCTGGATACCTTGTTTATTGCAATAAATGGCCTGATAAAAGTAAGCTTGGCGGTAAGAGAAACAAGGTCTCGAGAAAGATACGGTAGCCATACAGAGCATATGTGGGTATGACGGGGTGAAATGCAACAACATCATAGGCCCATTTTTGGCGAATAGACTAGAAAGCCGTGGTTGTCTTTCAATGTGATGACAGATTAATTACTTATTTGCGGGCACATTGTTTCAGTCTTGTTGCCATTACACGGGCAGCCACTGTGGATATCTCATTGAATTCGGCTTGGGGCGCAACGCAGAGAGACTGTCTTCCTCATGGAAGAACAGCCATCGTTTTCAGGCATCTGAAATAAGCTAATAAGTTTCAGTCGGCAAAACATACCCAGTAGAATGAGATGAGAAATCAGCAGTTGGGGTAAGTCGGGGAAACCCCAAATCGAGCTGGAGACAATGAATAATAATTGTCGGATGTCCCCAAGCAGAACTAGTACGTGCTTCAGGAATAGCAAACAAACAGGCAATCTTTATATATATATATATATCTTATTCGATGCTACCTTTGGTTAATTTCCTATGACCAAAATGGATACACTTGATCCCGACAATTCTCGATGCGATCAATGGGGAACAAATACGAAAGTTGACCATACATGCTGTTGCAGCATAGTAAGACGAAGCATATACCATTCTCTGTAGCTAACTACCATTATACCATAGTGCTAGTTAATTCATTATTCACTCCGTCTCTCGCATATCTTTGCATATCCAGCACTCTCTGAATATGACGGACAAAACTCTGTACTATAGATGCGTAAAGCGCAATGCACCGGCAAATATGCGAATGCAGTGATTTTATCACGTCATGCTGGTATTGATCTAGGCGGAGGGATCTTCGCACTGGACGTATGCAGCGTAGACCGGAGGATCAATGTTCGTCACACCCGCTGCAACATAGTAGATCTCCTGCCCATAGTAGCTATAGCGGTTGATGTTAGTGGGAAGACCAGTTTCAACCGTTTCGATAAAGAGGGGATAAGTACGAGTAGAGATAGCAGTTGGCAGTGTTCTGGAAAGTGCTGATGGATCCACTGTGATTACATTAGCATTGTCCTTGATTAGGTTCTTGATATGATAAGGAACATACGGCTGAGTCAATGAAGTACGGACATCAGACTCCACCTGCTGGGTGTAGTAAGCACCATTTGAGGTGTAGGCAATCTAAAGCCATATTTATTAGCAGATGAACAAGAATAAAGTTCATAAAAGGATATAGAATGGAAGGAGGATGATGATCTATTCTCAACGTACGTCGACTGTAGTTGCAACAGCACTTGATGCGAACAGAGCAAGGGCGGTAGCCACGATAGACTTGGTGAGGTGCATTGTGGAGATGTTGTCTGCTCAGGACTTTGTGCTGTGTGTGAATGCTCAGTTGGTTACAATGATGATGCTTTCCTTCTGGTGGGATATCTCAGCCCTTATATAGCCCTGAACGGAGTTTTAGATTTCACTTCTGATGAGTAGATAATAGACCTACCATCCAGCTGATCAGACCATTTAGAGCCAAGAATCCCCGGAAACCCCGGGCATCCTCTGGCTATGGAATCTTTGCATGTAATGTATAGCTCCATTGGAGATGTTGATGGCCAAATAGTCATAGATACGCGACATGGCATCAACTAGCAGACGACTATCGGATGGCTGCATATATGAATGCCCCGATGCTTTTGGCAGGGCCGTGATCGGCAGACCCCGGCTGCTTCCGAGTGGACTTTCCCCGCGACTTACAGGAAGCCACAACGCTGTGAAGCTCGACTTGATTTTGCACTTTCCTCCACATGGAAACTATTTCTAATAATATGTGTCAAGCATTCGGAAATGTTTGTTGGCATAAGAAATTATCTTATGAAAAGGTTTGCTCAAATATGACGATAAATTAAGATAATACGTACCAGTCCTAGGATAATGTTCATATACTGTCTAGGGTTGTAATTCAGCTTGCTATCTGTCCGCTTATATCCTTCACGTTTCCACTACACAACGTTCAATATGAATAAGGACTATACAACGATTATATCTCACCATGGCGGTCCCTGTACAGGTCACATAAGGAGCTTCACAATAGGTCTCATTGGCGTAAACAGAAGGGTCCAGGTTTCCCCCATCTACCCGGCAAAGGCTGTCTTGTCTGTATAATCACTATTGTAGCCTAAGTCAGTAAAACGACTAGGACGACCACATCTATGAGAAGAGTATAGATACTCCTAAATATAACAATTGGAATACCGTATTAAAGTGCTGATGTACCCCCTGTTAGGCTATTTCTATAGTAACATTATTTGGGACACCTAAATGCGTCTTTAATGAAAGGTTAAGGCAGTAGTAAACAGAACATTCTGTCCTCAGCTAGCTGAAATCTACTCAGAACTGAGCAGATACTGCACACCAAAGTAATAGGCACAAGCCCCGCATATAAACTAACTATCCAATAGTTCATGCATATATCGCGTTCAACCGACATGACACTCAGCTCAGCCACTGCAAGCTTCCAAAAGCCCCCCTCAATCACATCCAAGCACCTAGGACACCCACTCATAACTCAACACCGGAATGACAAACTCCGGCGCTGTACACGTCGCATTGAAATACTGATCATGGGTGCATGACAAAGTGAAATCCGTACTCCCAGAGTAAGTAATCAGGCTACCATTTGCACATTCCAGCGCATGACCATCTCCCAAGACATAATCCATATGCCCCGTAGATGTCGCATAATTGGAGCTGCCATAAAAGGAAACGATCCTTCCTTCGCCCCGATCCGCGTATCCACAATTAGATGCTCCGTTTCCGATATCATGAACTCGATACCCGATGTACTGATCGTGACAGGTCAACCCATCCGCGAAGTCGATATCAAGGGTTTCAGGCGGACCATATCCCCATGGTTGGTAATTGGGCATTCCAGTCCAGCAAACATTGACCATGCTTCCGTTGCAGGTAGCAGGGTCGGGCGCGCACCAGCCATTACCGCAAAGACAGTCTTTAAAGTCGATGTCGGCCTGATTATGAACGCAGTCCAGGCTCTTTGACCCGTTGTACCAGTGGAAGGTGGTAACTTTCCAGGTGGGGATGGGACATCCGTCTGGGGGAGTGATGGAGCGGGGGTGCAGAAGGGCAGTGCTGGAGGTGGAGAGGGCCACGAGAGTGGCAATTGTGGGGAAAATCATCATTTTGAGCGTTCCAGAAGGTGACTCTCAGAAAAGCAAGCTGATGAGATAGTTAGGAAGCAGTGGGCTGTCTAGAAATTTCGTAACGCTTTTATATCTCCCATTCTGGCATCAGCATTATCCCCTCTTCCACAGGGTGAATATAGACGATTGAAGAGAGTTGCTCGGTTCTAAAATCAGGGTCTGCTACCTGCACATAAGCTGGTTGTGGTGAGACATCACGAATGAAGAGCGCAAGGAACCGACTGATTTGAAACATCCGGCTCGCCTAAGCTATAAATGGGTGTGCTGGTTCCTTGGCATCGGAGATCCCAGGTCTTCCCGCTTCATGTCTCATCACGATTTTCCCAAACAGTCCATAGGCATCGGGGACTCCGTAGATCTGGCCACTCGATAGATCTCATTCTATCGAGAGTCAAAACTGTCTGGATATGGCCTTCGAGTTGCCCCGCAATTTGTGCTGTGAGCGCTTTAGAGGATCGAATGAGGCAAAATGTAGACGATGTTGAGGATTTCCTACTGGATGTAATACTAGTACCTGATGCCGGTAATGAATTGAAGCAAGCTTCCTTGTAAAAGGTCTGGTTGCCAATATAAGCGCTGCTGGAAGTTCTCTTCATCAGCCAGCACAAAGCCGTCACAAAGCCGTGGTTACCTGCGAGGGTGCTATGACGTCACCACATCGGGGCCCGATCTCGAGCTGCCGAGATTGTTCGGCAGACCGAGTCTGCCGCGAACTCGACTTTTGACATTTCCATTCCCTAATATTGATGGTACGAGACGCCAATCAGAGACCATCCAGTTAAAAAGTGCTTCCAGTTGCGCGCGAAACTCCTCGGGCGGCATACCCCATGGTACATCCATACTCTTTACACTAGTCCACCATATCTCCTATCATCGCCCGGGAGTCTCAAATCAGCTGAAGAAACATATAGAGTCAATTACTATTAATGATGAACTGTTAAGAATCATGTGTCCAATCCTAGTACATGCCATGAAGTGCGATACATTCTGTTCATCATGATTTATGCAAGGGACGCATGCCGCACATCTTCTGGTCCAAGCTACAGCACAGTGAAATGTGGGGTCATATATGGGTCGATGCAGAGTCGCCGAAGTATCCCCGAGTATCATCATGCCATGAACAATTGAGACTGAGATTCCAAAGGTTGTCGATTATCAAGATACTTACAGTGCTCTGATCATTATACTTGATCTCGGTGACCAATCTAAAACAAAAATGCAACTCCCGAGCTCATCAACGGCACACTCCAAGCTTAAGCTTATCTCGCCGAATCTGGAACCCATAAGCTTCATCCTCGGATCCTCACCGAGCACACCTTAACCAGTAACTGGTCCGCCCCACCCCAACTCTTTAAAAATAACTCAATCTTGCCCGCCCACGTTTAAGAACCCCGTTACCCCTCCATCCCCTCCTTCTCACCCACAACATCCCCAATCGCTCCCCCCATAACACCGTCAAAATGGTCTACACTATCGTCGTCCGTACGTTCCCCAACCGCAAAGCTATCCTATTCAAAGCAAGCATCAAATGATCATACTGACATAGCAATGAATGATAGACCTCCGCGCTAAGCCCGACGAGGAGAGCATCTCCAAGCTCCACGCCAAGCTCATCGAAGCCTCGGCCGTCTACTCCAAGGACAAGGAGACCCTTTCCTGGTTCGTCATGCAGAGCGTCCACGACAAGCAGGACTTCTGCATTGTCGAGCGCTACCTCAACGAGGGCTCCCAGAAGTACCACCTCGAGAACCCTTACTGGAAGACCTTCGACCCCTACGTTATCCCTCTCTTGGAGAAGCCTATGGACCTGAGACGCTTTGAGGAGATGGAGGAGAAGAAGGAGTAAATGTGCATACAACTATAAAACTGGGAGGACATGTATATAGAGTGAACGATTTTGTCCGATGCCGTGCGTTGGACTTCGTTCGCGCATTTCATATGCTCAATGAATGCTCGCAATGACGTGAAACACCATGGTTGAACGCCGTAAACATTCCTAGAAAGTAAGTAATGAATGCGAAGCTCGACGGCAGATACTGAGGCTACTGGCGGTGAGCGCTAAGGAAGCTACTTTGCTCATCTAGCTTACCTTATATCGAAGCAAGGTTGGCAGGACACCATTATGTGCCTTCACATGGGACGTTCTCAATAGGTACGCTGAAAGTCTTTCTAGTATTAGCTAGCAAGTAAAGACAGCAGGGTTCATCATGAAGAGATTCAGGATAAGACATATGTTTCCTATTTGGGTAAGCCAGCCAGGGTCATACGGACATGATGATGATGAAAAACATCAATCTAGCCACACCTATTCGTCTGACTAAAAAACGGACTCGACACATAGAACGGCCTCTCAGGCACATTCTCCTCTCCTCCCTCACCACCTCTACTCTTCCCTAACACCTGCATCCTCTTCCGAAAAGCCTCATTATCCTTCAACTTCCCCACCTCCTTCTTATCCCCCTCCTTATCCCCATATCTCGCATCCGGCTCTCCCTCAAATACCATCTCCGGCCCATCAACCCACTTCTTCCCCGAATCCCCACACGCACGCTTAATACTCTCCGCACCCCCATTGATCATACTCTTCCAGAACGCTCCCTCCCCACTCGCTAGAACACCGGCATTCTCAAGCATCGCGACAGCACCAGCCACCCAATCCTGGCAATTCCCCACACCGAACTCGGGAATATTCGACGCGTCTTTTCCAAAAGCGGAGAGTAAGTTGTTCACGTACTCACTTTCTTCTTGACTGAAGGTGAGAAGTTCACAACGTCCTCTGAGGACAGGATCATCTTGCAGTGGCTGGACTCGCGGATCGTAGATGAAGGTCTCATCGCTGGGGTTGCGGATATGGTGCATTTGGCAGGTTGAGGCGCCGATTTCGTATACTGCTATGCCCATGTGCGAGGGGCTGTCGCCGAGGGAGGCGTCACCGCGACCGTAGATATTGATGGAGAGGGCGTGGGTCTGGGGTTCTTTTGTTTCGGGATTCATTTTTTTGGTTTGGGGCTGAGATTATGAACAGGTAGATAGCTGTATGTGTATGGAAAGATGGATACTTGTTGCCTAGTAACCGTGATGTCTTTGTTAAATGCCCCGGGCGTTAAGAGAAGAGGTCACGTGAAGAGTATGCTGGAGGAAAAGATACAACTTTGGGTTCGAGGCAGGGAGAGAAGGCTATTTATGTACGAAATGTAGAACTGGGTGCTAAATGCTTTGTACTTATTGGCGGTTCCCGTTTTCTATTTGACGAATGTGTTCGTACCGCAATTGAATGTTTTTGCTTCAATCAATCATTCTAGATTCACTATACCGTCAGACCGGATTCCAGCCAAGCGGATGCTTCACCGTCTACTAGTAAGAGCATGGCCTCTTTTGCTGTCATATGCCTCAAAGTGGCAATACGCGAAATAACGCCGAGTTATATGTAATTGAAAGTCCTTAGTGCAACGAGATACGGTACTATAGGAGAAGGGATAGTGATCTGGTGTCTCACTGACAAGGCATTCCTTTGCAAGTCACCATCCACTCAATCCAGACCTAGCCGTTTGCAACCTACTCCTTGTGGTAGCCTAGTAGTGATATAATTCTGGTCTGGCAGATGTAGCAGCCTTTTATGTTCATTCCATGTGATTTTACATGCCGTGTGACAGACTTAATCTGTTGCGACAAGGCAGGGATTTCAGCCGGGGTGAAGGTACATGGGGAAATCTCCGTCATAGCAAGAAATAGTTGTTTTATTCGGCTTCGCTGCTCACCAATGCTACATACATGTATTTCCTGCAACCGCGCTCCTCGGCTTCACAGCTTATTCTCCGCAGCGCCTACTTCCGTGGCTCGAAACCCTGGGCGTTCCTGGGCCTATCTCGGGTTTGAGGTCGCTCAGAATCAAGTTAATTTCACTAACATGTTTGTGTGTGCAGCATAATGTGTGGTACCGCTCCATTGTGACGAAAATGTTTAGGCGTAGTAGCGCGCTGAACATGCTGTAGTGGAGAATTGATAGCGCAAGATACTATCCGAAAAACTTTATAAATATCATAGCCACTAGGTAGTAGCGTATAGTATAATGGAAGACGAAATTTAGCTAATCTAGCAGCGGTGTGGCAAGAGAACGGAGGCCGCCGTGGCCAGAATCCGCAGGCCTAGCTACCCCTTTTTGGCACCACCGAGAAGATGGGCGAAGTCCTCAAGATTTAGTCTGCCAATGGGCTTACTCTCTTCAGTCTTACCAAACGTCGCATCGGCTGGTGACTTCTGTGCTGGCTCCACGATCGACTTCAACACCCAAGGTTTTCCATCTTCAACAAGCTGTCTGCCAATGCTTATGGGGCCTTTGCCTATTTGGCACGCCCAATACTCTTCTGTTCCTTTAGGAGTGAGGTTTGCTTCTTCGAGCACCCCCAAAGCCCCAACGGTCCAATCATGACAGTTCTGGCTCCCTTTGGGTAGATTGGCGGTCTCATTTCCGTAGGCCTCGAGGAGTCGAGCGGCTCTCAACCTACGCGTGTTGGAAAGTTGCGTAAGCTCACATCTGCCATATAAACTAACAGATTCCACCGGAAGCCTTTGCGTGTCGTAGTAGAACTCAAGATCCTTCCGGACATGGTATCTGTCGCCTACTGTTTCGCCAGGTTTAAAGATCATGATTGCCCAGTGAGTGGGGCTGTCTTCCTTCTCCGGTTCTCCTTGCCCGTATATATTAACACTCAATACATTGATATCCTTGGCATCCTGGCTAGAAAGGCCAGAAATACTGTCGTTTGTAGGTGTGATATCAGTCTCATTATGAGAACACATATGAACAGATTGTTAAATAAATCGGGTGATGGTAGTTCAGTGTGATAATGTTGAAGAATTGGCAATAAATAAGAGGGACGAAGCCACTATCAAAGCGCAGTCCAGTGAGTATGACTATAAATCTTTTGTCTTCATCAGGCTTGATAATGACCGGGGCTTTAGCTGGAGCGAGTCAGGTATTTAAATAGTTAAGGATCGAAACATAACATGAATTCCTACATCTCGGGACTATCCAGGTGATTAATACCACTCATCAAATCGAAGTCTGATTTTGGGGCTTTCTCACGGAGGTTTGCGTGTATCAATGTCCAATACCGGCAGTAGCCCATTATGAAGTATATGTCGATAAACATATATACACAAATATAGCTATCTGAAGTGACAGTGGTTACAAGGTACGGACTATCGGCATTTAACAGGTTTCATCAAGAAAAGCAGTAGCGGGAACAGCCGTGCATAGGTGGCATCTTGCATTAACTATGGGAATACACCCCAAATACTTTCGTTCTAATGCCAAAGATTACTTTGTGGCGCTCCAAACTTGTACCCATCCATGTCCGGAGTTGTGGAAATGAGAAGCATGAGTATAGACCGTCGGTTGCTGCCACTCCACGAGAAAAGGGAGCAGGGTGGAGCCACCTGGTTTACATAGAGTCAACTGGGACAAAGAAATCCCAAGCCTCTTTCGAAATAGCACCTCCCTTTTCCACACCCAACATATATTTCATGAATATTGAATAGTAAGTCATGTTCGGCTAAGACGTGTTGGCTCAACTGTGTCATCAAGGACACTTCAACGAAGCTGTGACTGGAACTATGGAGTCACCCACTCACGGAGACGTTGCTAAACTCCTTGAGAAGCTGCCGTCACTTATTTCAGATGCGCATCACGCGGACATTTGGGGCATACAACTTGACGGTGACGATGAGAAAGGCAAGGAGATAGTCGTTAGGAAGGTAAGATATATTTCTGGGAATACAATGTCAGCCGCTCACACATAAACAGTTCCTCGAACAGCACTCAATCATACCCAGTATTCGCTTGGCCAGGGCGAGTGCTTCCCTCAAGAGCGCCCTCGAATGGCGACGCATTGTTAAACCTCGAGCAGCTCTGATGGAGGCAAGGGAAATCCTGACCAATACGGGGCTCCAAAACATAACGCGTACGGAGAACAGACTATTCATGTGGATAGTCATCGATGAGAAGACCATTAGAGATCTTTCAGCGTGTTACGAAAGATTCATGCATAAATACGGGCTTTCAGAACTGGGTACTGCGACCCTCGAGCAATTTGCATCTGCGTTTCTAGACGCGCATGGTGAGCTTGATGGTGAACACAACCTGCAAACTGCCTGCGTCGTGCGGTTCAAACTTCTTCCTGTACCGCCTGCTCGAAAATTTGGTATTCCGTTGCGTACCAGTATTCGAGACATGCTTTCGCGCATTGCAACTGAGTTGCAAGAGTACTATCCTGGTCTTCTTGACCGTTTCTATCTCATACAGCCTTTTGATGACTACCTCGACTCAATGAAGATCCCCGAAAGCTTTCTAAGAAAGACCACAATACTTCAAGCCGCCGAAGACCTGGTAAACTATCTGGGGCCAGATATACCCCCAGAATATGGGGATATGTCACTCTGCAATTATGATCTCATAGAGCACGTGTGTGGTGAACATGGTGACCCGCACGCCGCACGGGATCCCCTCAAGATCAAGCCGACACATGCTTGTGACAACACCAAAGAAGACACAAACTTACGTGCGCAGAAAGATGACACTGACTCCAAGGTGAGCAGCGCAGAACCTGAATTGACTTGGTCTGAAACGATTGGACCGCCGACAATAATTTTGGATCCCGAAGATCTGAAGACTGCACGCGAGCTTTGTCCCGGAAAGGGGGGAGCGCGTCTCGCCTGGGCTGACTCACAGACGATAGTAAAATATGGACACGGCGTTCGGCTCGCCGAGGCCGAAGCAATGCATTGGTATCCACTCGAACCAGCATCCCAGCCCCTAAGTTACTCAGTACCTATATTCTCCATGGAGTGTGCTATATAGTCATGGAATATGTGGAAGCGGAATCTTTCGACAAATACTGGGATCGTGTCTCAGAGCCAGAACGGGAAAATGTCCTTCGCCAACTTCGCAACTACGTCTCACAAATGCGGTCCATAAAAGGGGACTTCATTGGGGGTGTCGACTCATCTCGATGCCGAGATGGTATCTTCGATGCAGTCTGGGATAACTATGGAGCTGGCTCATATGGTCCCTACGCGTCCGAGGATCTTTTCACAGAGGGGATAGTCCAAGCTTTGCAGGATAGAATTCCCCCAAATCTACCCGAGGGGCCTTCCGATCTAGATTCTGTGTTCTTCACCGATGAGTATGTCCTCTACCAGACTGTCAGAGAGCTGAAGAAGATAAACCATTCTATTGTCTTTACACATGGCGACCTTCACTATGGCAACATGTTAGTTCGTTCGGATGGGACAGTTGTGATCGTGGACTGGGGCTTGGCAGGATACTGGCCTGACTACTGGGAATTCTATCGTGCCATGTTCCAAAACCCTTGGCGACCTTCGTGGGACAGGATGGTGGAGAAGTTCGTTCCTCCTTCCTATATTGAATATTACATCATGAAGAAGGTGTTTGCATACATGTTCAACTAGTTGCATCGCCCTTTTGACATTGTGCCGTTAACTTACATTAGCATGCGAGGGGTGGTAGTTGCCCATCAGACATAATTCAATATTTGACGCTCTCTAAATCAATGAATGAAAGATAAAGTGAAGGAAAGGGACTAAAAGGAGAACTTGCTTTGGCGCTTGCATGACCCTACTGGGCCTTTCTCTTGTCCAAGCGTGAAACGTAAGACATTTCCAGCATTACGAAGAAAAATCAACTTATACAAAGGTGCAATAAAGTTATCACAACTGGAGAAAAAAAATACTCGATCTATAAAGTTTCGTCAAGGAAACAAGTTTCACGTGCAAAGTTGAATATCGTACATACCTTGTAGGATACGAACCTTACAAGCACCCCCAATGAAAAAGAGTATTAGAGATCTGTAGTCAGGGTTCAAACATACATAACAGAGTACATGGTGGTTAGACAAATGATTTGTAAGCCATAAGAGAACTACAAAGAGACAAAGACCCAGACTGCAAGCCACACAGAGAAAGCAGTCGCTTGATCGAGAACAAAGCGTTTTAGATATAAGAAGGGTCGCAAAAAGTACTGAGATCAATATTTTCGATCAGAAAATATTGTTAAGTCAATGGAACGAAGCAGACAAAAACAGACACGAATCAAGTGATCAGTCAATGTTCAACATCAACTGATCGAATGTTCCGCTCGACTAGCAGGTGTATCCCGGAATACCAGTTACCGATTCGGCGACAAAACCCGAAGGGGGGTTACATCCCAATTTATTCCCGTTGTAATAGTAAAATCGCCCTACATGCCAAGTTAGTAAGCGACATCAAGTAGTAGAGTGCTGGTACTGCTGTTTCTACATACCATCCGCACATTGGCAGTATGTTTCAGCGAGCCCGCAATGAGGTGCAGCACTAAGACATCAGAGTTAGCAGATATATCTCAGAAAGAGTGACACAGCATTCATCAAGGTAATTGGATGGGATCATACAAGGGATAGCATCCGCTGGCAACGTCGCGAGACTCAAGGCCCGTTACTGATGTGTCTTGGCCTTCGGTGGTAGGGGCAGCCATGCTTGTGAGCATGATGGTCGAGATAGAGGAGATAATAAAGAGCTTCATTTTTATGGTGATATGGTGCGTGCTGGAGTATATAACAAAATGAAATGAGTATTAGATGGAGGTGCTTACTTTCATGAGAGAGTATAGCGACAATGGTCGTACCTGATCTATATAGTTTTTGATTAAGGGTCTCAGAAACAAAGGGATTGACGTGGCTTTACACAGGGAAATTGTACCACAGGTGGATGGTTCCTTGTTCAGTAAATGGTACAATGGATGGACAGGTCATCATGTGCTGTGCTGGTATCAGTTGGAAGAACTTGGAAATATCAGTAGATGCTGTTTGAGAAGAACGGAAACAATAAATATGAGACTTCAGACAACAATAAACCATAGCCTTGCAATCGCATGTCATCTGATGCTGTGTATCAGGAATGAGGTGAGAAAGCAGCCTCTGCGCAATCTGCTGGGCGCGGCACATCATATGCAAGGTATGCATTATTAGACGCATGGTTGTCTCAGTAAGAGTACACTGTCAGACTAGTATGTCTCGATGCTGTATTGTATTCCGCGTATAAAGTGCGGTACAGCGAGAAGCTTGCAACCATCTAACTTTGGATGGTAAGTCTTGAAGGGTGTCTAGTGATGCATTGTCGCGACGTGGTAAACCTGCACTATTCTTAAGAGCGAACTCCCATCCCTTCTCCCTTACTCTACGCTCATACCAACACATCATCCAGCACATTGATAAATACGACGTTGATGAAGATAAAGAAATGGTTGGCTCAAGTTGCGATCTAAGCCTAAAGAACATTTTATGGTAGTAGAAACTCTACACAATACCAAATTAAAAAAACATAGATAGCGTCTCATTCTGTCAAAGATACGGATTGAATTTTAAGCCAGGTGCACTGTGGTGATCATCTGCAACATAAAAGTCCTTACTCTGTTACATAGAGGAGTTCTACTTCGGGATATGTCCAGATAGGAGTCTCAACAATTCAAGCCAAAGGTTCTGAGGATAGACATCTCGTAAGACAGGTATGCAAATAACGACCAAAAATCCCTGGAATGAAATGAGCTTTAATGTGTAAAACAAGTTTATGTGCCAGGGAGATGATGCTGTGGGAGTGCGAAGAGCAACGATCATGGCGCCGTCACATGACCGTCTGCGTAACGTATTGTTCCGTTGCGAGGCAGTTAACATCCAGCTCTCCGAACTTCTTCCCACACCTAGCCACATACGTTGAATAAAGCCTCGCTGGCTCTCATCATGCTCGGATCATGCTATACATGCCGGCGTAGGCATGTCGAATGCCAAATGACCCATCCGCCGTGTAAGAAGTGCCAAAAGGCGGGGCTAGAGTGCCTTCAAAAGAGACCCCTCCGTTGGGTTGATGGACCGGCTATTCGGAATAGGATGCGAACTTCACCGGCACATCACATGGAGCAACCCAGCACCACAAGCAAGCCCAAACACAGGGTACCTTCTATCCATACATCGGCCGCGTTAGTTCCCTCGCTTGAAACCACAATTCCTGTCGAAAGGAGCGAACTGTCAGCTATTTGGCACCAGAGCGACCCCAGCAGCATCCACATAAGCATTCCACCGAGCTTGAAAGATCCATCCTTTGACAGTCTGGATGATACTTCCATGTATTACCTAAACTACTGTCAGTGTGCTCGATGAAATGGGATTTGGGCCACATCTACTAACAAGGACAGACAGCAAATGTGTGTGCAAGTTGTTCGTCATGTTCGACAGTCAACGAAACCCTTTGAGACAACTTATCCCAGCAGCCTTGGCTAATCCTGTCTTAACTGCCTCTGTAATGGCTCTTTCAGCGCGGCACATGGCAAATGGCCAGCAGATACTTTGTCAGAGGCAGGACGGCGACCACGCGACCCGCGTTAAGGCACATAATGATGGCTTGATGTACAAGCAAAGGGCCATATGTGGGCTGATCCAGGCGCTGAACAATCAAGAAACGAACACGCGAGATGTTTTGATTCTCAGCGCATTCATATTGATTTTCCTCGACCTTTTGGAATCAGGGAGAGACCAATGGAGTTTCCACCTAGGGGGAATCAAGAAACTTGTTGAGGAGATGCATACTGCGAGGCCTTCTCGGCATTTAGAGGCAACTATTGAGGGAATGCGAGAATTCATTCGGGGACAGATCTATCTGTGAGCCCCAAATATGATCCGATCTGAAGAAGTGAGTTTCTGACACGTACTCCATTACAGGATCGAATCGCTTGGCGCCACATTTTCCGGTCGCGAACTATTGTCCGGCGCGGATATATCGCCTCAACAAGCTGCACCTCTCCAGATCAACATCGACAGGGCTTATATCGGTTGCCCGGTGTATCTTTTATCTACTCTTCGCTATTTCTCTACAGCAAGGGATCACTTGGCTGGTCCAAGGCACCTTGATACGCCCGAGATCTATTCTCTGCTCCAATCAGTCACAAGCCTGCTGGAGTCTACCAAAAGCTTTGATTGCCACGATTGGGTAACCGAGATTATGCGAGCTTCAGTTACCACTCCGCCAATGCAAAGTGTCCGGCTCTTGGAGAGTTTAGCCCAGGCATATAAATCCGCAACACTAATTTACGGTTGGAAGATCTGTGATGCGCTAACCGGGAATAAGTCTTCCTTAGATGACCTGGTAAGGGAATTGGTCTGCGAGATTGATAGATTGAGAACGGATGAGGCGCTGTTCAAATGCATACTATGGCCCCTGTTCACTGCGGGGCTGGAGTCTCAAGATCAAGCCCAAAGGGGCCACATCAAGGAATGTCTGGAGAGCTTCTGGTTTGAGACCAAATGCATCAACGTGATAAATGCGGTAACGATACTCGAAAGGTTCTGGGTGGACCCATCAAACGTGCAAAATGCCTCAAGCAGCTGGATTTTCCGCATGGGCCAGGTAGAAGGCGATTGGCTACTAATCTAACTGTACAAGTTCTGCTGACATCTTACAATTTGGATTGGGGAGTAGTGACCGTGTGTGGCGGGTATGTATCGCGTACCATACGAAATAAGCTACTATCCCCAACTCAAACAGTGTTTCGGTCTGGGTGGGACGATTAACAACATAAGAACTCAAACTACTGTATTCACAAGTCTAAGAACGCAGGGCTAGGAGAATACGTCTTAAGCCTTCATCGAGAAGGTCACGGTGCTGAGAAAACGTAATGCGATACCACCCAGGCTCCTCACCTCCAAAGTCATCACCAACCCCCAAGTGAACCTTACACTGAGCAAGCCTTTCAGTTAGTGCCTTACTTCTTTCGAGCTTGCTATCAGCTGCTAAATCAGGGTGTTGTAGCCGCATATACGCCGTCAACAGATCGCACCAAACGAAGAATCCAGCATTAGATCCTCTCGCGTAGGGTATCTCATGCAGATCGAGGAACGCAGTGACATGGTTGAAAGAAGCAGCAAGTTTTTCGCGGTTGTGCTTGACATAGGCATCAACGAACTCCTTGTCTTCGAGAAAAGCTGTCGCTGTATAATCGGCCAATCCTGAAATTGAACTATACTGGGCGACGCCACGGACCGATTCGAGAAGGTCGGGGTTGTTCTGGGATATGAGGAAACCAAGTCGCAAACCATTAGCGCCAAAGTCCTTGCTGACACCCCAAAGGGCATGGACAAGCTTTGGATCGATCAGCCCTTCCTTAGCAATTGAAAGTACAGAAGTGAAATCTTCCATGGTGGCTGTCCCATCCATCCCTTGCCGCCAAACCGATAGTGCATATATCTCATCGCTGATGATGTGAATATGGTATTTTTGGCAAAGCTTCATCAGCTCCGTGAGGAATGACCGAGAGTAGCAGCGACCCAAGGGGTTGTGGGGGTTGCAGAGCATAATGGCTCGGATGCTGCAGCCTCGCTCATAGGAGCTGATAATAGCCTCTTCGTATTTGGAGACGGCAGGAATGGTAACAGGATCCACGTCACCGAAGCTGACAGGGACGAGGTTCACACCAGGCCGCAAGCAGATATCTCTGCTAAAGCCTCGAAAATATGGTCGTCCGACAAGCACCCCTTCGCCTGGGTCGCACATGGCCCAGGAGCAATGTTCTATTGCCGACGCGACTCCATTGGTCGCGACGATGTGTGAGGATTCGAGAGAGCGGGAGGGCTGGAAATGCGTAGTGAGGAAATCGGCGACAGCGCATTTGAGTCGGTCAGAGCCAGTGATCGAATCACCCAAACAAAGGTGCCGTTCCAGAGGGTTGTAGTTGCTCTTCAGACGACGGAGGAGTTGGTCTTGCAGTAGAGGGTTATCTGCTACCCCGAGCGTGACGAAGCCAGATGGGTTAAGTTGAGGATGCCAAAGATCATTAAGGACATCCCAAAGAGCATTACTTGTGTTCCTTAGGGATGACCTTGCTCTCTGGGACAAGAAGTTGGTCGTTTGTCCAACAGAGCTTGGATGCATGTTGTCCTTCTGCAAATCAGTAAATTGGAAAGGGGACAGACACGAGCGGGTTCTAGGAAGCGCAAGACGCGGCCAGCTTCGCAGTATAAAAGCTATTGGACATATTACAACCTTAATACAACTCGCCACCACCATGTTATGTTATGGCTATGACCAACAAATCCCCAGTGGGCCGCGTGCGCCTTCCCACGACATCTAAATCTTGAGGTCCGAGCAACGAAGACCCACTGCGGACTTAAGATTTTTTAGCCTTCAAGTCACTTCCCGTAAGGTCTCCTGGACTTGTATGTATGCTAATTGCTAGGAATTGGTTATTATTAAAGACAACGAAATATGAGGTGGCAAATGCTGGCATTCTGCCGTGCTTACCCATGGACCGCTGCGTTCGCGCCAATCGAGTGCTGTGCCGGGTAGGAACTCTACTTAATTCACCCTTACCAGCTGACGATTGTTCTTGCTTTCCGGTACGAAGGTTTGCCTCATGTAAACTGCAGGGGCACAGGTTCTGGGGTCTGAAACTATATTGCAGGAGTTGGAAGTGATACGCCTTCAAGTATTATGAGTCACATCGAGACCGTGCGGAGACAATATTCTTGAAGGGAAAGGGCCATGTCACGGCGATTATGGTCTGGAATGATTGGGCCGATGTAACTAACGGGCGTTACGGTTTTTGTCTCGGGAGGCTTCTGGCCTGCGCTACTGGTCGATTTACTGGCAGTTAAGATAACACGTCTTCTTCCTCATAAGGTTGCGGAGTGACGCACCCGGTGATTCGACTTTTTTTCCAACTAGACGTGCAATGTGCAAATATGGCCATATATTGGCAATGATAAGAAGGGTACTTTAAGCTCTGTTTGTTCTTTGTTTATTGTAATATGATGTTCTGGCTGAGACTTAATTATGAGGTTGAGGATCAACAGTAATCAGCCTAGCCCTCCACTAAGTACTTAAGATCGAATGTGCGAAAGCTCCGAATTAGGTCATCTCGGAAGACCCATGGTGCTCCAATTGGTATGAGCATCGTATATTCGTTTTTGAACGATATCGAAATACTCAGGGGTTCTGGAGACAAGAAAGTATCAGTTCGGAGATAGCGAGGCGAACAAGCTTATCCATACTCGGTACTAGTAGTCTAAGAGTGAGTACCTACTAACATCGGACGGTGCGACATGCTAGTAAGATCCCCGTGATCCGCTCCGCCGGCAGCCACACTCTATCCTGCTATTGGCCACAGCAAGGTAGTAAGGACCCACTCCAAAAGACTGCCTAATCGAGTAATCCGAAGAAGTGGGGCTCGTCCATGGCAGTGCCCAAGGCCTGCAACATCCAAGATCAAGTAAACTAACACATCGCCACGTCGAATTACTACCAAAAAGGGAGAAATTCAGACAAAAGAATGGCCAGAATTTCACACGGTTTCGAGCAAGAGACAATAATACAGCGCTGAGATGTGGGCTATATAAGGTCTGTTTGGACACTGTCTCATTCAATTGAACAGCTCTCTAAGACGACAATCAAATCTACTTCACTAGAACCAAATCAACAACTCCCATACACAGCATGTGTCACGACGAAATCAAAGCCAACGGCTGGACTAGCACGCCTGCCAACGCCGGCGCTATCTTCACTGACCAATCCTTCATTGAAAGGGCAGAACCCATTCAGCTCGATACGATCAAATTTCCCTTTGATGACCCAGTAGTCGCGAAGACATTGGAATACGCCAAAGCTGTTCTTCACCGAGAGACATTGAACCATTCTGTGAGAGTTTACTACTACGGTAAGCCTACAGACAAACAACTTATCACTGTCCAGATACTCATTCCTTCATATAACCGCAGGAATGGTAATAACCACCCAACAATTCCCCGAACAAGCCGCATCCCTCAACCCAGCCACTTGGGCTCTAACCTGCCTCCTCCACGACCTCGGCACCGCAGAGGAGAATTTAACAGCAACTCGCATGTCATTCGATATCTACGGCGGCATCAAGGCCCTCCATGTGCTAAAGGAACTCGGTGCCACTGCAGACCAGGCCGAGGCAGCCGCTGAGGCGATTATTCGACATGAGGATATGGGTGTCGATGGGACGATTACGTACATCGGTCAGCTTATACAGTTGGCTACAACGTATGATAATACGGGGGTTCATCCGCATGTGAAGGGGTTTGAGGGGTTGATTCATCGCACGACTCGTGCGCAGATCAATGATTTGTATCCGCGCTTGAGCTGGTGTGCGTTCTTCTCGGGAGTTATCAGAAAGGAGGAGGCTATCAAGCCTTGGTGCCATTCGACACATCTAGTGGATTTTGATAAGGAGATTGAGGCGAATACGCTTATGAGAGAGTGGGAGTGAGGATGGTTATGGATGAATGTGATACATTTCTGTGTGAAGAGAATAAAGAACCAAAATTTACAATATATTCAGAACAAAGCAACTACAACTCAACGGGAAGACAAGACCCCTCGCCCTTGTTTCGAAGGCGTACTGGTAATGCTTCAGGTGACCCTCACAGCCCGTCTAGCGGACGCCAAACCTTCATCCAGCGCTAAAATTCCACGTTAGCTATTGCATCACCTGTGTCATCTATCCAGAATTTACCTTGTCATAGGGCTCATTCGCATTCACGAATCTCAGATCAGTAGCCAGCCGAATCTTCCTTTCAGGGTCCTTATTCTTGCAGCTGGCATGCACCAGGAACGGATCATGGAAGATCACATCTCCAGCCTCATACTCCGTAATCAACCACTTACGCTTGGCATTTTCGCCATACGCAACAGTATCACGACTGAGAAATCCCCCGTCATTCATGTTCTTATTGAACGCCGAGACACGCTCCTCATCAGTCAGGTTTGCTGCATTTCGCGTAAACTCTTCCTCGGTCTGTCGCCCAATATCAACCGATTTCTCGAGGTACATCAATCCGCTACCCTCAAGCGAAATATCTCCAATCGGGACCCATGCCGTGATACTAGTGGGTGGCCCCCCACGAAGGTACATCTGATCAAAATGAACAGGGGTCAACTCGCTATCAGGCACAAAGGCGCGAAGCATTGTCCGCTGGAGCATAGTGATGTCTTTCCACTCTGTAAGTTTGCGGATGAAGTCGCGCAGCTCAGTACTCTCGCACAATTGGAGATAAAATCGCTCCTCGTGCGCCTTGATCATCAGCTCCAAATACTTTTCCGATTCATAGTCGTCTTTCAAGCCGAAGAGTCGTCGAAGGTTTCCTGGGGGTAAGAACTTGCGACTATCCTTATCGCTGAAGATTCCGTCGACAGGGTTGGATCCTTCTTTGAGAAGGCCAGAGGGGGCCATGTAGGAGAAATAGTCGTTGCGGCATTGGAGGACTTGGTCTCGTGGGAGCAGCTGCTTGACCTATGTTTGCTATTGGTATGGGAGTTATTGTGAGTACAGAGAGAGGGACTTACAAATAGATACCCATCACGGAGCAGTCTCTCTCGCATGACCTCAATCGGTGTGTCCTTCGAGGTGGGTTGGAGATATCCGACCTTCTCCGGGAGCATGGGCCCGAAGTTGGACTCAAGGCTGAGATTCTTGGGGTCGGTGGGATAGTATTCTCCGTAGCGGTCATCTGGGGGGAGTTTGCAATCTCTCGCTACGAGACGAGCGGAGGTAAAGACCTCGGATTCGCAAAGAGTGGTTGTCATTTTGTGGCGTGTGAAGGTAGTTGGCACTGGCTCCCACGGAAGCAAAACGGGTTAATGTGCAGGCGAGATGGTAAACAAGACAAGCAGTGAGACTTTCAAGGCGAAAGGGTGGGATGGTGCATCTTGATATTGATCCAACAGTCCCCAGACGAGACCTACAGCCGTCTAATGCCGAACCCGGGGAACCCCGCAATTCTCCCGCACTTCTACAGCCGACGACCCTCTCTCATCCCCATCTTCTGCTCTGTCCAGAGTCCAATTTATCCGTCCAGTAACTATGACTAGAAGTACTGGTGCAAGGCTTTACCGGGCATGTCTTCGTTGTCGACAACGCAAAACAAAATGTGATTTGTGGGTACTGCTCATTCTCCGCACCGTTTATTTTTACTCACAACGACCATCCTAGGAAATACACGCGAGGAGGAGATCATGAGTCATGCTCAAAGTGCATTCTGGAAGGCCACCAGTGCATTCCAGCTACCTCCAGAAGAGGGGGTGACTACTCTCGCTTCCGTGGTCGACATCGTGAACGTGCAGAGACGCAGCCTCCAAGGGTCAATGAGCACAAAGAAGCCAAGACTGAACTACAACCGAATCTCTTGCAGACGGAAACGGCGGGGCCAGACAGTGATACCCTTTTCCATGGGGGTGTACGAAACCCCTTAGAAGCTCTGCAAATCCTTGCTCAGACAGCCGCCACTGCGGGGGAAGATGGTGGCTTACCTTCGCCAGAGAGGCCTCTTCTAAGATCCGATGCGATAGGGCGTGAGGTTGGGAATTCGGTGCCTCATAAGTCTGGAGTCCAAACTAAGCCATCGATAATGGCTACGGAAATCATCAAGGAAGGAATCATCGACGTACTCGACCTTGAACCCCTGGTGCAATAGTATGTCACGCTGCCAGGTCTGATAGTCCCTGCACTGACAAATACAATGCAACAAGCTATACCATAAACTATCATCCTTATTTTCCCATTGTCTCCAGCAACCTGTTATACACCAAAGCCTCCGAGCACCGATGGGCGACCGAAATTTTTCTCCTCGCCGCCGTCCTCACTATAGCCACTCAGAACAGGCCAGACCAGAAACACCTTCACACTCGGGTCAGGGGGTATATCGATAAGCTGATTCTCCGAGTCACTCTTGGTGCGAGAAGTGTGCGGCATGTCGGAACCGTAGAAGGCTTATTGCTACTAGCCGAGTGGATGCCACATCTGATGCTTTCCCAAGACCAGCCCTATGGCAACAACTCTGAATCAAGCAATGCATACGACGAAGACTGCGTAGCATGGAATCTGATCGGTCTCGCAGTTAGACAAGCCTACTTGCTACATCTGGACAAACAATCCTTTCCTTGGGAGGTGGAGTCCGAGCCATGTAGTATGCGCTGCCGGAGACGACTGGCGTGGATATGTAGGTCATCCGGATCCTTATATAGCACAACGCCACCTAACAAGCTATCACTAGTTACTTACCTTGCCGACCGGCAGATATCAATCCAAATGGGCCAAGCATTCTGGTCCCGCGGACCTAGTCTATCAACCAGATTCAGCACCCAAGATTACCCATCCCTCCAACCGACAATTACTGGCGGAACGGACTACGCCTCCTTTGTACAAGCTCAGGTAGAGCTGACTACCATCTTTGGAAATATCCACGACATTCTTTACGCCTTAAAGTCGCGCACTCTACAATTAATGCTTGTTGGAGACTACTCCAAATATCTCGACGATTCTGCGAAAGCAATGGAGATGTGGAAGGGATCCTGGTCCAACGTCGACATTCCCTCCACTCTGCGCTGTCTCCTCACACTGCAGTACCAGTACTTGCAACTCTATGTGAACGCCTTCGCCTTCCAAGCAGTTCTATATCGCTCCTCTAAAATCTCCACCAACATGAGCCGCGATGACAACACATCCTTATTCCCAGATAGCGTCATGGCCAGCCCCGATGCTCGTCACATCTACGCAGCCATCAACGCAGCAAGAAGCTTACTCCAAACATTCGTGGAGGAGATAACCCCATCCGGCATTGTGAAGTTCCTTCCCGTTCGATATTACCTGTACGATCTGTATCACTCCCATTCATAGGCAAGCCACTAACTGTCTCCAGGTACGAAATATACGCATCCGTATTCCTTTTCAAAGCCTGCTCTGTGGGAGCCATACCCCCCGAGGAATCCCAAACATGTTTCACCCTAACCCGACAATTTATCTCCATGCTCAAAGCCGCCGCCACAAGCGAAACACACATAGCGCATCGCTACGCAAAATTACTCGGGCATCTATGGTGCCATGGGAAGGTTACGCCTGAGTCGCCTCCAAGGAGTGCTGTCCAGGACAATGAATTTACCAATCTACAACAGTGCACAGGTGTCCATGAAGAGACTGATGGCTTTCTTCTGTCAGCCAATGCAGAAACTGATTTGATGGACATGATTTCCACTTCCGTACCGCTGGATCTGGGTCGGTCTTGGGACTCCGGATTTTATGATGAGACGCTGTTCTCGAGTCTGCCGTTCTTTCGTGGGTTTCGTGATTTAGAGGGAGATTTTGCTGTTTAAGGAGAGATTTCTTTCGAAGTCTCTGTGGAGGTTCCGGGATGAACAGAAACGTTTTCATGTATCAGATGACATGCATATCTGAAGACAGATTTGGTAGCATCTCGGCGTAAGAAACGAATTGAAGGATGTAAAGCGCGACAGTCGAAGTCCAGTCTTTTCACTTGTCGGAACAATCATTGTGGAAATTACGGTAGAGGATAGTCGACACAAATTGCAGTACTCTTTTTCTCTCATCTACAGAAGCACATGTCACAATAGGAACATCATTAGGATAAGGATTGTCCAATATACCATTAATAGTGTGTAAGTCGTTATTGATAACCCAGCGCCATGAACTTTATCCCGTATACCGTGTTTCGAAACCCCCTTCCAATATACATAACTACTACTAATAACCAAAGAGCTTCAGGTACTCCTCCACCAGCTTTGCTCTGCTATGAAACACCTCATCCGGATCAGCATTGGATGGTGGATCATCACGGTACAATCCTCTCCCGCCGACGGCCGCACAGAAGCCAAGAAATGCGACCAATTTCTCTGCTCCCTCGATATCTTGGGGCCTGTTCACGTCTGCCATCTGTAGAGCCTCGTATAGATTTCTTGCGAGGCTATAGTGACAACGAGCGCTCATGCCGTCGTTGTAGTAGGCAAAATTGTCCAATTCCCTCAGATCGATGTCCACGTCTCCCTCTGGAAATCCTTCCAGGATGCATCGGGACATGACACGACTGTCCTTATCTAAGGGAAATAAGAGCGCACCGTGAAGGCTGTTGTAGGAGTAGATGAACTCCTCTAGAGGGTGGCTGAGGGAAGCATAGTTCCAATTGAGTATGTAGGAAATGATTGGTGCTTGATCGGGTCTTTCTGAGACAAGGAAGTTCCCCAGTTCTGTATCATGCATTAGCTGAAACCGTTTAAATCTTGGTAATGGCTCAAGGTTGATGCTTACCGATTCTGTTCAGGGTGAATGTTGGACGATACTCGGGTATCTTAGCCACTATATCTGTGACGTGGTGCTCAACAAAATCCTCCAGTTTGCTTCTTAACTCCGGGTACCTTTGCCAGCCTTCGATATCCTGTCGCTCCTCCGCCCGTCTCAGATCTCTCCTGAGCAGCTCTGTGAGATAACTTCTTAAACTGCCAAAAGGACCTCCAATGCCAGCCATGAGGGCCTCTCCAGAGCGAACGTATCCTTCTTCCGTAAACCTGAAACCCCCATATCCCTGGCATACTGCCATGTGATCATACTCTTGGAAAAGCTTATGAATTGTTGCAATCTGTCCCAAGATGTCGCCCTGATGCTCCGGAGACATCTCATAAAAGGAGTTCTTAAGCGAGGTATCCATAGGTGGATGAGAGCTATGTATTATCCATGCGTTGTTATACTCATCATCGCTTCCATCGCTCCATGCATATACCTCCGGCACAGTACGAAGAAAGTCAGTGTTATAAAGGATCGTTCGCGCTGTGTGCAGAGCAGCGACCTTGTTCTCTGCCCAGCGCCTCTGGCTCATGTTCCCTTCGAGGGCTTTGAACTGTATGACGACTTGTTTCGTTCCCAATGGCATGCGTACCACTCCGGGATGTTTGGGAACATAGCCTATACTCCACATTGTCTGTAGGAAGTAGACCTCATATGAGATCGTATTTGCGTTGAGGTCAAGAATAGGAGCGCGCTCGACTTCATCCACTGCGATGTTCAACGTTGTTCCTACTATCTCCTTGGCGCGATCCTCGAGCCAGTGTGTTTCTGTAGTAGAAGAAGAGGATGAAGGCGGATCGGTAAGTCCGGCCATTGCGCGCGATTTTTGTCGGACTTGTATTAGTGAAGTAGGCCGAATAGGTTGATAATGACTGTGACGAGCGTGATCAGTAGTATAATCAGGGTTCCTGGACTTGTCGTTGAAGCGCTATTTATGATCAATGGGAAGGAAAGTATAAGCATTGACATTTAGACTTCACTTGGTGGGAAGTGGTAAATTATTCTATATCAAATGAATGTACTGAAATGAGGGGGGGTGCTTAAATGAGTGCTGGAGATTGTCATTTCATAGGGATGTACCTCTTCATGTTTTGTCTTCACTGGAGGTATGCATTATGGCGGTGGTGCGATCGTGAGTTCTATAATCAAGACTGGGTCAAAAGGGGCAGGTGCCGGTCTCGTCGACCAACACCTAAGGTTCGTCCCAGGTTGCGCTGGGCATGACTTGAATTCTTTCTGGCTTGCGAGTATTACGGGCATTCGCACCCTTATCTGTATCAATGACAGCAGAAAGGACTGTAGATGTAACTCATTATGAGGCATCACCCCCTTTTAATGTATACTTTTACATGCCGATCATAAATGCTACATTCCACCTCAGGAGATTTATCAATAAGCCAGGGATATGTACTCGCGACTATCGGGCCATTAGAATTAGATCAGAAAGCTTAGATTCATGCTCACGTACTTTTCTCGACAACTAGTCGTTATCATATCGTATAGTAGACTAGTATAGCGTCATCAGTTTAGTCCGTCAAAGCAAATGTTCTCAGTCCTTAAGGTGCTCCATGGTTCTGGATTCCTCTCCACAAATCCATCCCAGACCAGTTCTTTAGGGGCACGATAGAGTGAATGTATTCATAGTCAATGACATCCAGGACCTTGACTTATGCCACTCCTCCATCAAGCAAAATGATGATGGGGGAAAGAAGAAATGGAAGTGGCAATACCCCGAAAGGAAACATCCGCGACAGGCACACTGATAGAGCAAGAACCTTGCCTGAGCTCTGCGGTATTTCTCCCATTATCATTTTTTTTTTCCCTTTCTGACAAACCGGTATAATGAAAATTTGGCATCGCTTATGCATCGCCCAGGATGTGTAACGCACATATGGAAGTCGCATCCTCATACACGAGCCAACATCTGTGCTACCATGGACGTGGCGTCACACTAGCTATATCTTATACCCACATTGAGAATAACGTGGTTGAACATGGTGATGGTTAGTGGCTTGATTGTAGAACATGTGGCAAAACCCAGGGTTCTAGAAGAGCCAAAAACTTAATTTCATAGCCCCATCGTGAGGATGACCTGCCAAGTATGCCGTTTCGAGGCTAGACTTCTCTTGCCTCGTCGCATGGCCAAATTTATACTCAGCTGCCAGATCAAAAAATGAGCCAATGATTTGGGTGTGAGTCGGTGGTTGGGCCTGTCTATCCACACTGCCTCAAGGTGGATGGACAACCTTGGTGTCGATAGCTTCAAGCTGGGCACTAGCGTTGAGGGGAAATAGTGTGGCTTTTGGTGTTCTTTCCTATCCCCGGTACTGCAGCAATGTGGCGTCCACGCACACAGCCACGTTGTGCTTTATCCGCGGGGATGCAAGGTACGAATATCGTTTTGGAATCCATCTTTGGTAGAATGAAAAGCCACTCATCGATATACGGCCGTATTCCTTCGAAAGAATGGCAAGAGCCGGTACGTTATGTGGTGGGGTATTACTATATTCCGTCTGTCAATATCCAACCAGCCAGCTGGAGAAATGGCACCGTCATCATTTGGCAAGCTGCGGGTGGAACTTCCCTCGAATCGAGCCTATTAGATAATCATCACGGGAACGTGATTTGGGATGGTGTAGTGGTTGGATTTCTTCCTTCGGTCCGATAATGTTAATTCAATAGTCGAAAATTCTGAAATCCAATGAAATCTGTCCCCTCCCAATCTAGGTTTGGATTATTCAGACATCCATCGGCCAAGGTGCTTGACGTTGGTTGACTATCCCAAAGAGCACCATGGACTAATGGGCCAAGACTGGATCGTAGGACGATCGGAGCTTCCAGACTGTTGAAATCGGATCCACAGTGCCGTAGAGATGCTGACAGGTTCTTAAAATTAACTTCGTAGCATTTGCAGTCAGGGATTTGTGCGAGACAGACTGGCAAGTCGGCGAAGGTCGTGCACGTCACAGGCGGGTATTAAGGTTTCCGCAACCCGCATGAACCAAGCTTCCAGTCGCTCATCTTGGAGGCAGATCTCTGAGAAGAAACCTTCGCATCTGTCCTGCTTTTCTGTCTCTATCTTCTCTCAATGACGCTTCGGCCTCGGTACTGCGCAAGCATCCTGGCAGGCATGGAGCTCTGGGCACAGTTACAGCCCTTCGGCCACTTTTAGAAATTCCGCCGGCATCTCTACTCCTTCTATTCCTTCGCAGGACCTCATACGGTCGCTTCTTGCGCCAGCACCACGTTCGGTATGATACTCTTTGGCTGATGCAACCGACGTTGGGAATAGTATGGCGCAGGGGGTCGGTATCGACGCAGATGGAGGCGATTTTTCATCGCTCACCTCAAACGATCCAATCCAAAAATATGTGATCTCCGCCTTTGCGGCCATTACCTTTTACAATGCGATAGAGCTCGTGGTGCTTTGTTTCACGACTTTCCAACGATATCATGGGTGTTATTTCTGGAGTTTGCTCATCACCTCGGCGAGCCTTATTCCCCACTGCGTGGGATATTTGCTCTTTATCTTCTCTACAATATCTTCTTACGTCCCTGTGTCCTTGATTATACCTACCTGGTTCTGCATCATCACTGGTCACTCCCTCGTTCTTTGGTCGCGATTGCACCTCCTCCTGCAATCGCAAAAGTTGCTACAGGCCCTCCTATACTTGATTATCATCGACTGCATCGTCTTCCAAATTCCCACTACAGTCCTGCTATATGGATCATTATCGAATACTTCCCACTTCGCTAGGGGTTACAACATTATGGAGCGGGTCCAGCTTGTCGCCTTTTGCGTCCAAGAGTTCGTCCTTTCTGGCATATATGTCTGGGAAACCATCAAAATGTTGCGCCTTCGTCCCGAGAGGTCACGGGTCATTATCCTCACTCAATTGCTTATCATCAATGTAATCATCCTCATCCTGGACGTGGCCGTCGTTGCCATCGAGTACGCCGGATACTATGCGCTGCAGGTCATGTTCAAGCCCGTCGCATATAGCGTCAAGTTGAAGTTGGAATATGCCATTCTGGGTCGTCTGGTCAAGATTGCCCAAGGGGCCAGTTCCGATCCCGATCCATTATCACCGAGTTCTCGCGGGTTCAATATCACTGCATCTGGATTTGACGACTCGGGCAGCAATGGTGCAGCTGTTACAGTCGTCCGACAGGTAAACTCGGGACCGTTAGTCCGGCGATGGTCTGGACAGACTCATGACAGCTTGGGTTTCTGTTAGGAAGATCCCAGTCGATGTGTTGATCAAGTCGCTGACTCGCTGGGACCAGTGCGGAAACACCCTTCGGAAGCCCATAAGCCGGTTTGCTGACATGACATGAATCCGTCACGCGATATGGCATATGATGGATAGCTACTGAGCTCACGGTACGCGATGATTCGATTACGGATAATGCTCGAGCATCGCTTCGTTTCACACAGCCACTGAAAGTGACGACTCAAACCGAACCACGGACTTATAGGCGATGGAATGCACATCAGGGCTAGGTGAATGGTTCTCTATACTTCGACCTCGATATGATTCCTCCCTGGAACTGTGAAGGCCGGGTCGACAGCTGCTAGGAAGTTTATACGGCATGAACATGTCTTCGACAGGATGACTCCACCTCCAGAAGCCCGTCATTTTGAACTAGATGCTCGCCATAGAACATGATAGAATAAAGGAAAAGAAATCTTCCCTCGAAAAATCTGTGAAACATGTAACCTTTGAGCGCATTGATGCAGTAGTCATGGAAAAGATCAAGCATTCGCATCTTTGAGACAGCAGGGTGAATGTCTAGCTTCTCCCAAACAGGTGCCCTGATTCCCCATGTCATAGATCGTGAATATAGCCTTGGTGCCTGACAAGGTTTATGAGTGAATGTCGCAGCACGCCAGGGATTCTGGGACGGAGACTACCACGCCACTTGGCTGTACTTGCTTGCTTTGTTTATTGCTTCGGGTTGCAAATACCGATCCACAACATACATGCCTTCCCAGCTCGCATCCTGCTTCTTACCATTTGTATCAGTGAAGTTTTGATGGGGCTTTGGTGCTCATGTGAGACCACCCCTCACTTTCCAAATTTCACGGTGAATTATCACAGCCTGGTGTAGAGGCATATTCAGATGGATAATGTTATGATAGGCGGGTTGACTATGTCGGTGATCGATTATGTGGCTGGAGAAGAACTCAATTCTAAATCTTGCAGATACCCCGCAAATACGATCGGTGGGTCCATTATCTGTCGATCTCATGTGATGCTTTAATAGAAAGGTGTCTGAAATGCTACTTAGGCTAGCACAGCCTAGCAGAGTTTGTGCTATGTAAACCCTACTGTTGAGACATTTGCCAAGTAGACCAAAAGAGAAATCTCTCTAGTGGTTACTGGTATTGCTCAGGTTTATTTGTTCTGACACCGACTGCATGATAGAATCACCATTGTTAATGCCACAACTTTCTCGAATATCAACTATCGTTTTGGCCATAAAAAGCTCCAGAAAAGCATGCGGGCGTTACAAGCATTCATATTGAAGTGAATGATACGTATAAAAGTTTCACTACTAGTAGTACTGATGGGTAGCATGTTAGCCGGATGCGGCCCGTGGGGCAGGAGCACGAATAACCCAATAACAAGCTTCAGACATTTTCATGCTTTGTCGACCTGGATATGATGGCCTACGGCATCGCGATTATTCATTCTTAATTACACTCCACATACATTGGAGAACCTGCCTTTAATGCTTCCATCGAAAAGCTATGAAATTGTGCAAAGGTATGTATGATTCATGACTTCTGTCAAGACGAACGACCCAGAACCTGTCGGGTGGCGTAAGCCCAAACAGGAGATGGAGCCTTACTAACATCTGAATAATTGATCTCACATCTCGTATCTCATCTTGGCCGTCCAGTCTACAATGTCTCACGGCGAAAGCCGTTTCCAAAATTCTAATGGATCTGGAATCGCACGATTGCGGAAGTGTTTCCGCAAGCATGCTATATCTTTGACACTTACCCTGCGGACGAGTCTGACATGGAACGAGTCACCCGAGTCTAGCCAAATCACTTCCACATGGGACGTCCATACTAGGAATGTTTGGCTCATTGCTCTGCATATACCACACATTGACTTCGTATCCCGGGGTGCTCGGAGGTAGCGATCTATGTCAATGTACGACCACAGGGTCATTAACAGCCTAATGCAGCGATGCGCTACACTGTCTGGTCCGTACAAGAACAATCAAGGGACGTCATCTGAGCAGTGATGAGTTGTTGGCATGTCCGCTGTATTATGTCCTGGAATCGTTATTGAGGTTCTAGATGCGTCTTTCACTCGATTCAGGACGCATCGAGCTTCATCTAAGTTTGATTGATGATACCCTTACGCAGAATGGCATTGGGACTACCACATCACAAGGTTATTGTTGGAAAGTCTTGACGCAGGACGGTCAATTTGCACTACACCTCCGGCCTTTGTATTGCCACATTCCACGGCTTTTGGCAAGTTTCAGAGTACGGCAGGGTTTATCTCGACCCCACCGAGACCTATATAAAGCGGTAACGTCTTCTATGTACACCACTTATTGGTCTTTCATATTCCATCACTCTAGAAGTCTTTTTTAAATACCAATCAGAGGCCAAGTATTCTCTCCCAGTGCCCAGCATTCAGATCAAACACAATGCATACCTTCGGCTTACATCCAGATGGACCCTTTGGTGGGATGGGTGGTAGTGCCTACGACGCAAGAAATGAGGAACAGAAACTCAGGCACCTTGACGCTTGGGCCACGGACTACAATGGCTACAGAGTACTCGGTGCAATCAGGTTTGAGTTTGAACAGGGCTCGAGCGGTCGTATTGGCGGCAAAGATCCCCATCTGAACTACTATCCAGAGTCATATGATTTTGAGCCTGATGAAACAATAAAGGAGATGTGGGTCTATGCTGGGGACGGCGAGGGCTATGTCAACGGATTCAAGTTCAGAACGGATCGCGGTGAATTCAGAGTTGGTGGAAATGAGGGTAAAGAAACTTATTTGCATGGTCGTGATCTTGGCTCAAACGGCGAATGGGCCGGAGCTACCGGCAGAGACTCGGTCCATGGTGCTGATGCCGTTGTGGACAACATGATTCTCTATTTCCGGGACTAATGTTGAGACTTGACAACGAGTACCGGGTTGATGTCGCTGGTGGTTTACAAAAGGGTGCGGATTGTGAAATGCTGCCTAGTCATTGTTCCGTTCCTCTCTTGCGGGTATTATATCATGCACCAGCTACGAATATGGTGGAACACCAGTCTGTGTCATTTTGATTATTTATTGGTGTGAAGGAAATAGTGTTAATTAGTTGACTTCGTCGCACAAGATGCCTTGGTATGGGTTTTTGCCGGAGCTCTGTCCGTTTTCCCCATACTGTCGTGCGAATGCAAAGGCAACTGACATATGTAGTAATGGAATAATTGTCGCTCTCTCATACTGCATTATATGCTCCACATATATGCCACAAATTTCCTGTCAAATATCAGTTTAACCAGGGTCCGTGTTGAGGCTCAAATATCAGAACTACTCCGTACACAAACGCAACCCTTCATTTCAATAACACTGTAATCCAATGTGAATAAAGCAGGCTTAAAAAAGTATTTGTGTAAAGACAATATGGGCCCTGTGGAGGCCAAGTTTAGTGTAAGAGCAAAAAGAGATGACAAGAGTGGGATTCGAACCCACGCCCCTTTCGAGACTAGGAATACTCCAGATTGGAATATGCGTGATCAGGTGACCTGACCCTAGCGCCTTGGACCGCTCGGCCATCTTGCCTGTTCTGTTATAGGCTGGTTGATTTCTTAGCAATATCAATGTCAAATGTTATCCTCGAGCCAGTCTGCATTTCCCACTGAACCAAAATTCCCTTTGCACTGATCCCACAACACCATGCGCAAGCTATTGAGGTGAGATCCATTGAGACTTTTGAATTTATTATCTGTAGATTGTATTTATTTGTTCACTGAGTGTCAATCGACACTGAATAAAATGATGGGTATTGTGGGAGCGTAAGTTGCCGACATATAACGTTAGTAATTAATATATATTCACTGTCGCCTCACTAGTAGTAGTAGCCAGAAGTGTATCCATCGTTAGTTCCTTTCTTTTTTGAGTACAACATTTGATTACCGAGGATCATGATGAAACAAGGTCAGTGTGTGAAGCCAACTTGATTAACTAGTTCAGTGACCCTGCACAAATTATTACACTACTTGATTATCATTATCAACAGGTACTCCCTCCTGGAATCTGGCACAAACAAGTTCAGACGCCCTCCCCCTTCTTCCGCGGATACTGCCAGGTCCAATTCCGGATATAATCCGGATCAATACCGTCGTCGTATGCTTTCTGCTTCGCCAGTAACTGCATATTCAAGAACTTCTCTCTCACCCCGGACGCCGTATTGCCTAGTCCGCGGCAATGGTCGATCGCATCCACAGCCAAACTATACCGATCCGTCTGATTCCTGACCGCCAGCTCGAACGGTGTGTCGATGTTTCCCTTCTCCTTGTACCCCCTGACATGGATATTTTCCTGTCCGGGTCTCTTATACGTCAACCGGTGGATAAGCCACGGGTACGAATGGAAATTGAATACAATCGGCCTATCAGCTGTGAAGACAGCCTTCCATTCCCGATCGGACATTCCATGCGGGTGATGTATCTTGGACATGAGCTTGAACAGATCGACCACGTTGACGAAGCGCACTTTCAGCTGGGGAAGGTGTTCGCGTAGGAGCGCTGTGGCGGCTAGTGCCTCGTGGGTGGGCACGTCGCCGCATGCGGCCATCACGACGTCCGGTTCCGCGCCTTGGTCGTTACTGGCCCAGTCCCAGATTCCGACGCCCTTGGTGCAGTGCGCGATTGCAGCGTCCATATCCATGAACTGGATGTGGTCTTGTTTGTCGGCCACAATGACGTTGACGTAGTTGGCGCTGCGGAAGCAGTGGTCCATTATGGAGAGGAGAGAATTTCCGTCCGGCGGGAGGTAGATGCGCACGACCTCGGGGGATTTGTTAGCCACAACATCGAGGAAGCCTGGGTCTTGGTGGGTGAAGCCGTTGTGGTCTTGGCGCCAGACAGTCGCGGTGAGGAGGATGTTCAATGAGGCGACTTTGGCCCGCCATTCAACTTCGAGACATTTCTCGATCCACTTGCAGTGCTGGTTGACCATCGAATCAATGATGTGAATGAAGGGCTCGTAGCTGTTCAGGAGCCCGTGGCGGCCTGACAGGACGTAGCCCTCTAACCAACCTTCGCAGGTGTGTTCACTGAGCATTTCCATTACTCGACCGGCCATGGAGAGATTTCCACCATTGGAGTCTTCGGGGAAGTATTCGGCCAGCCAGACCTTCTTTCCGGCTTTGTAGATCTCGGAAAGTTTGTTCGATTCAGTTTCATCCGGCCCGAAGACACGGAAGTTGGTCTGATTGAAGGCGACCACGTCGCGGAGATAGTGTGACATGTTGACCATGCTGCCGCGGATGGTGGCTCCTGGATCGATGGACGTGAGCGCATACTTGCGGAAGTCGGGTAGGTCCAGCGGTCGCCGGAGGAGCCCACCATTGCCCACAGGGTTGGCGCTCATACGAGAGTTGCCAGTTGGAGCCAGGGCTCTGAGTTCGGGATTCAAACGGCCTTCTCGAGTGAAGAGCTCCTCGGGCTTATAGCTCTTCATCCACGATTCGAGGAGTTGAAGATGCGATGGATTGGTGAGAACATCGGTGATGGGGATCTGATGGGCTCGCCAGAAGCCTTCGAGGAGTTTGCCGTCAACCTCTCGCGGGGCGGACCAACCCTTTGGACTGCGCAGGATAATCATGGGCCAGTGTGGGCGGAAGGGCTCTTTGGAATCACGGGCTTGCTTTTGGAATTTTCTAATTTCAAGAACACAGTGCTCGAGCGTGGCTGCCATGGCTTGATGCATGGTTTCGCGATCGCTACCTTCCACAAAGTACGGGGTCCAGCCGTAACCCTTCATGAGAGCCGAAAGTTCATCATGGGAGATGCGTGCAAGGAGGGTCGGATTGTTGATCTTGTAGCCATTCAGATGGAGTACTGGGAGAACGGCGCCGTCGGTGCAGGGGTTGAGGTATTTGGTACTGTGCCAACTAGTAGCGAGTGGCCCAGTCTCGGCCTCACCATCGCCCACCATGGTCAAGGTGATCAAATTGGGATGATCGAAGACGGTGCCAAAGGCATGGGAGATAGAGTAACCCAGCTCGCCGCCTTCATGAAGACTACCGGGGGTTTCTGGGGTAGCGTGGCTGCCGATACCTCCGGGGAAGGAAAATTGCTTGAAAAACTTCTGCATCCCTCGCTCGTCCTCCGACTTGTCCGGGTAGACCTCGGAGTACACACCCTCCAGGTATGACTGTGAGAGAATGCCAGGCGCGCCGTGACCCGGACCTGAGATGAACAGAACGTCCAGATCATACTTCTTGATCAGCCGATTCATGTGAATCCAGGTGAATGATTGTCCTGCATCCGAGCCCCAGTGACCAAGTAGGCGTGCTTTGAGATGTTCCACCTTCAATGGCTGTTTGAGGAGCACATTTTCGCGCAGATAGAGCATGCCTAAGCATAGGTACATGCTGGCGCGGAAGTAGGCGTCCATCTTTCGGACTTCCTCGGGGTCAAGGTTTTGGCCCTTGACCGTGGAGCGAGCAGCTCCATATGCGGAGATGCTCTGATCAGTCGAATCTGATGGCATATTGTATGAGTCTCACGCTTGATACAGTACCCTTAGTTGAGAGGAGATTTGTGATAACCGTGAGCTCCTATTTAAGGCGGATAACCGGATGGCTGGAACGGGCCATTGCTGAAGTGGGCTGATATCCCAACGGGCTCCCTGCTCGCACTTCCCGGGTAGCATCTTGGTAAAGCAGTAGTAGCCAGTCCATGACGCTGCCTTCCGTCACCCTCTGCGCCTGCTGCGTCACTGGATGGGATGATGTATCATTATTGGCTCGGGTGGTATCAACCGGAGTTGTGGTACGCTAGTCCTGTTCCGGAGCTGACATCTCTGCCCGACCTGTTCGTGTGGGCCGATATCTTATCTTATGGGCTGACGTTTAGCTTAGTTTGGCGGTATGTGGTGGGTTATACGGTGATAATGACCTCGGGTGTGACAAGCCAGTTGTAGTTGTACTTCTGCCCGTCGGCACCAAATCAGTCATTCATTCTTACATTCCCCTCTCGGCCTGACGGTATATGTGATATGACCACAACATGGATTGCACATCATGGAGCATCTAGGACCCTAGAATTTTCAGGAAGTACACAGATGTTACTGTTATCAAGGAAAGACACAACAGATTCATGAAAGACGATTCAACATCAGAGAGAGTACATGTTCAATCAGATGCCTATTCTCCGCTACCTAGCCATCGTTCTCAATATTCGAAGGTTTCTCCTACGATCTCTTCGGTCAATTTCCAGAGTCGTTCTGCTTCGATCGGATCACGGGCCCAGCTGCGGACCTCCTCCAGCTTGACTACTGCGCAGTCCTGAACAAAGCCTCCATTATTGTCTGTCAGATTTTATTAGCTTAAGACGATAGACGGCACACATGATTTACTTACGACTTGTGGTAATCGATGGATGAAATGCGGCAAATACATGCGTTGCCACACCTTGCGACATAGACTTCCAAGTTATCTCTCCCTGCCCACTCCGGAAGTAACCCAGCACTGTGAACCATTTCGCTTGGGTAATGTCAGCTATTGTGCCTCCCACAAAGGAATACAGAAGTGGCCCATACCGAGTGATTCATACATCTCTGACCAGTCTCCCCTCGCCAGGTTCGTGTTGATTGTACCAGGATGTAGACTGACTGAGATAAGGCCTCTGCCCCCAAGCTTTTGCGCCAAGGACACAGAGAAGAGCATGTTGGCTGATTTGCTTTGGCCGTAGGCCAGCCAGGGGTCATAGTTTTTGCCTTCCTGATACAAGCCATCAGCTTATTGTATCGACATTGAAATACCATGACATAGATACTCACGTCAAAATTCCAGTCATGGAATCTGACTGGGCTCAAACAGTGGCCATTACTCGACACATTCACAACTCGTCCGGGGTTTCCAGGGTTCGCTAGCTTTGCTATAATCAAATTGGTGAAGAGAAAATGTCCGACGTGGTTGGTAGCAAATTGACTTTCGATTCCATCATCTGTTAGCGAGAACGGTGATGCCATGACACCAGCGTTGTTGACCAAGACGTCTATATTCTCCTCGTATGTCAAGACCTCCTTAGCGGCACTTCGGACTTGGGCCTGAGAGCGCAGGTCTAGTTCGAGGAGACGGGTGGGTACTTCTGGAGCAATGCCTGCAATCTCTAGAGCAGTCTGTCGAGCTTTGAGAATATCACGGCTAGCAAGAATGATGAGGGAAGGGCCGTAAACGGCAATAACCTTTGCAAACTCGGCACCAAGACCACCTGGGCTAACGCCAGTAACGAGCACGGTCTTGTTGGCAATAGCATTGTGGAGGTCCTGTGCCACCTGTTCTGCTGAAGTCTGAAAGGAATATGAAGACATTGTAGCAATAATGGCTTGCAGAGTTTGATACTCAGGTAATGAAACCACTTCTGAAGGATATCGGCAAAGTAATGATGATGTGGATGGTGGATGAGAGGTGCTCTGGATGGAAAAATGACGGTAGTATATATAGTACTCTGAATGAAATCTGCCATAGTTCCTACTAGATAAGCCCAGTCTCTACATAGTCACGGAATTAACGTACACTTAATGCCAACTCATAGGTACTGTGGTCATCAATCCGGCCCGTCTTGCTCCTTATGCTGGCTCATTTGGTTGATTTCCTATTTGGGCCGAATTTATCTGACACTTGGCAACCCGATTAGGTTAGCGCATGAGTCTGGACATGTCGGAGATAACGGAGCCACGCTAAGCCCGATCGCTTTGGACAGGATGATTATCCCATATGACCCTTGATTTACTTCATCGCATCTTCCTTCCTCTCTATGACCTCAAGAATCTTCCAGTCTCTAATATTCGTATCCAATGGAAAGCATCCCGAGTGAGGTGGTATTTTCAACGGGGCCATTACAATCCGAATCAGTTGTGTTCCAGTATGCCAATGGTCCAGTTAAGGTGTCTCTACCAAGGAGGAGAGGGCGTCCTGCAGGATGTGAGTCCGTAGATCCACCTGACATACGAATGAGCTGACCAAGGATAGCGACAAAAAAGAGGCGACAGCCTGAGGGATCCGGGCGTCAGCCTCCGGCCGCTTCCCACTTTCAGTTCATTAACCTTGGGCCCACCATGACCCGAATCGATGAAGCAGCTCGTACCACCATCAGAAGCCACACAATGATTAACCGCGGTCGTCGAGAACAGAAGAAAGCGGGGAACACTCAAGGGAGTGGCTTTGAGCTGTCCCGTCTGGCCCGTATTGATATTCCACGTGCATATCCGCAGAAAAACACTACGGATCCCTTTGACATGCTACCAATCGCTATGGAGCCATACATGTTTGATCTGTTTGCGTTTTGTGAGTGACAAATGCAATATGTCGTCTTCCCTTACGCGCTTAGCTAACAGCATGTTGTTGAAGACAAGGATCGCGCATCAGAGACACTTTACTCAATCGAAAAAAGAGCTGGCTGCAATCCTATAGATGACTATTGGATACCGATACTGTTTCAAGATCCAGCAATGCTCCATGTAGTACTGGCCTGTGGATCGTTATTCACCATGGATCTGCAACGCTTTCGTGCAAGTCCCGCTTTCATATGGCACATTAGTCGAGCTATGAGCATTATTCGAAAGAGACTGGTGGGTTCGGTGGATGCACCTTCGGACGAAACAATAGTTGCTGTTGCCAGCATTGCTATCGCAAAGGTTGGTAGAATAAGCTGTAAGTGAATCAAAAGCAATTACTGACAGACTTACAGAAGGCAGCGGGACAGCATGATCAATGGGAAGTTGACATGCGAATCCTGAAAGCACTCGTTGATATGCGGGGAGGACTGGACGCATTAAATGATAAACCACTAGTACAGGGAAAGATCTACCGGTCAGTTGCCTCCTCTCTACTCGAGTGTCGGATAGAGCCTTACCCGGTCTCCCAGGGCCGATATCAGTGGGTCCTTAGACGCTGCACGGAAGCCTATTTTCAGTAATCGGTTCCAGCAACCACCTATACCAGAATCCCGAGAGTACCATCTAGCCCATGGGTTCCAAGAACTGGATAGTTTGCTGCACATAGAACACGCCCTCAAAGCGGTGATCTGTGATATACAACGTTTAGTCGCGGAGTTTTCCAGTATTACCAAGAGCAGCGGTCAAACTGTCGTTGCGAATATTCGTTTCTGGACGACGTCTATCCAGTATACACTCCTTTCGTTGCAATACGGTGACGATTGTTCCAGAATGCAAGCTCATGAAGTCTGCCGTCTAAGCCTTGTATTGCTGATCAACACGGTTTTTCATGAGTCGCCCCCGGGAGCATCGACCAGCGACATACTTATCTCGCAGTTACGGCGGCTTCTGGAGGATGCTGCAGTACTGGCGTGGCTTCCGCCCACCTTTCATCTCTGGACCCTGTACCTCGCTACCTGCAATGCTGCATCTCCCCCATTAAGAGCTTGGTCGCTTGCAGCTATGTCGGAACTGGTGATGCAAGTAGGCATCTCGGATGAGGAAGAGTTCAGTAGACAACTCACCTTGTTCCCATTTGACCCACCCACACATACTGTCATCTGTCCAACAATATGGGACGGGGTAAACTTCTTTATTCAGGATCAGTCGGGAGGGGGAAGCAAAGCGAGTTCATATGGAATAATATAAAGAAGTCATAGACGGGGGAGCATGACCTGTTGTTGTTTCTCATAATGAATGTATATAGCATGGATTTCTCTGAATCATGTAGTTGGTTTGTCAATACCTTCATCCCCAGAGCAAGCGTATGCTTATGATATGGGAGAACATTGGGCTGTTACTGTCAGTAAATCTGAATATCTGTGAATGGTGGTGGTCACATGATCTGAGGCCACCTCTTCATCTTCCCTCTGGCTCCACGTTTCTTCCTCCTGGCATGTATCTCGAGCCATCCAATTTGCGCCGTAGCCGAGAATATCTTCGTTCAGTCACCCGAACATTCCGACAAGAGATGGTTTATTAACGAAGAAATGTCAGGGAATAAGTATATAACTGCCAGGAGGAAAGGGTAACTAGTAAGCGAAGGCAAAACAACAGCAAGTTTTTATACTGTGAGAGCTCCGCCTCCCATGCTTCTCATGTGACCCTTATATCATCTGTCACGTGACCTAAACTATTCTGACAACCAAGAACGGCATCAGCCAGTGAATATTTAGAGAATAGGTCCACCAGCCCTAATAAAAAAGGAATTAATATATTATTTATTAAGCTAGAGTCTATTATAGTATTGAAATACATTTCATAGTTACAGAGTTAAGATTTTCAGGCGGGCGTAGAAGAAATATAGAGATTAGTTAAATAGTGTCAACTGTCAAGCTAAGGCAGGAATAGAAACTATAAAATTCCTATAAGTATCCTTCAAGGTCTTATAGCTAGAGTTATAGGTGAAGGTTTTCTTGACCCTGTGGATGTCACTGCTGCACAGCCCCTCATCGCTGGGTCCGGTGACAAGAAGCGGCAGGGCGTGAAAAGCGTTATGTGGAAAAATGAAGACATCCGAAATACTGAATATAGCTATAAGCTCAAAGACCAGGTCAGGCACCACATTTTTATCTACTATTGTAAGATGTTGTTCCCGGATGATATGGATATTATGGATAGAAAGATCTTTATCAAACTAGAGCTTTATCCTTTGGGAGAAACGCATGCAAGTCTATATGCAACCTCAAGCTCTGAAGCTCAGTGTGATCCGGCCCTCCGTATAGCCTTCCGGGTTAGATACACCGATTCCTTCAGTCGTGAAGTGGTATACTATGCAACAAATTCAACTATAAATATAGTATTCAAGGCGAACACCTTGGTAGAAATTCTAGAGAAGAAATCATTGGAGAAGATCTTATAATTCCCAAGACAGTTTATCCACATTAATAATAAAAATAATGCTCATCCTCTGCTTGAACGATATAGGCGTGGGGCATATACCAGTCCACTACCTCGTTAATCGTGTGTTGATGTGCTTTTCCATGTACCCGCCTCCTCTTCCTTCCCTTTCCTTTGTTGCATTGAACATTCAGCGTCTATCTCGGACGTCACCGGAGGGGGAGCTGATTGAGATAAAACACCATCTTGCTAGGTAGTATACTGTCAGTAACATTATCATGACCCAGCCAATTATAGTTTCTTAAAGTGCATTCATTACGAAGATAATAAAAGGAAAAAAAAGAAAAAAAAAACTTTTAAAGCCCCTGGTGGGGATCACCCACAGCCTTAAGATCAACTTCCTAGAAGTCTTACGCGCTACCGATTGCGCCACAGGGGCCTTCTTGAGTAATGGCCGCTCCGCGTCATGCAATATCTTCTTGCATTTACAACAACGTCTTGAGGTTAGACAAAAAAGCATGGGAGCGGGCCCTTCATGTGAATATCAGGCACGATGTCGATGCGCAAACAAGTCACATTTGGAGAGGGCAGAGATCTCTTTGGATGATAGAAGAAGGATGAGATGACATAAGAAAGAATTCATAAGGACAGAAGGGAGGCGCCTCATATGTCAAGAAAGCTGAAGTTGAATGCAAGATAAAAAAAAGAAAGAAAAAAAAAGCCCCTGGTGGGGGTCGGAACCCACAGCCTTAAGATCAACTTCCTAGAAGTCTTACGCGCTACCGATTGCGCCACAAGGGCTACCTGTGTGAAAACTCCTTTATAGGAGTGGCACATGAGGAAGCCCTAACTTGGGGGGACCGGAGTGCCCCATACAGACGCGCCCGTTACTAATTTTCTCAAATTTCGGCAAATTCATAACTTCTTCGCCCAGGAACTTACTATGTCAATTAACCACAAACAATGCGAAGCGGGGATAGTTTTGTTCACCGACACGGTAATGACTCAACTGCGCGATCATGGAGGACTAGCCTACCAAACTCATCAATGATCTAAACTACAACTCCACCCTCTTGACATGCTCGTGTAACTGCACTTTCCCACGAGCGTGAACGGTGTGAATGGTGGTGGTCACGTGATCAGAGACCACCTTATCATTCTCCCTCTAGCTCCACGTTTCTTCCTTTGGTCACGTATCTCGAGCCACTCGTTCCCTAGTAGCCGATAAACGGAACTATAGGCAGGCAAACAGTCTACCACACATAGGCGTTGACAGGGGAGAGATCTTTCAATACGAGAGCTGGCTTGACATGCGTAGATTTAGTCTAAAATTATTATCATTTACTACTATTTCAGTGATTTTTTTTTTCCTTTTCTCTTTCCTATATTTCAGTAATCTATTGCACTCCTTCACATCTATGAGAGAGGTGTTGTAACTGATAGTTATCATATAAAACTTTCCTGCGGTCACCTCAGTCGGAGGTCCCCAAGGGACCTGCGTCCGAGTAAGGCTTAAATCAATCAATCAATCAATCAATGGATATAAACAAGGGTCAAGATAGTTCAGGGTTGCGTGATTCACTGTCAGTGCTGGAACCAAATGATAATCCACTAATGGAGACTACTGGGATGTAACGCAAGAATCACTTCGATCCAATTAGATGGACAGTAGACTTTGGGTGTTCTATGGTACAATCTACCTAACTATCCTACATTAATAATGAGCTTCATCCAACAACAATTTCCCGGAGCCACTACGCACTCCACTTCCTGTAGGACAACCAACCAAGACAAAGTACCAAACTTGAGAGACAACACAGGACCCAAGTAGCGATCTATAGTGGAACCCATGGTCCTCCAACAGGCGTACTCGGCGACCTCAACAAAAGCCCCATATTCTCCTCCTCCGCCAGAACCGCCTCAATATCCCTGGCGCGCATTAAATTCCACCAACGCCGAAATTCCTCCCGGAAACACTCAGGATCATACAATGACCCAAACATAATCGGTCGAGGTTCATCATCCGGACCATTCCCCAAGCCAGCCGTCGTCATCCGAGCAAGAGCCAGCCTCCACCACCTGGTTTGTTCCGACCAAGTACCGAAATTGATCCTCAGAACCAACAGGGTCTCAATATACCGAGCGGGCTTTGCCATTATAACCGGCGCAATATCCTGCGGGAAGCGGCCGAAGTTAGGCTGACCATGTTGATACCCCGTCACTGGTAATCGGCCGTCATTACTCAACATGTAGGACAGGTTCGTTGGACGAGGGATCCCAGTCGGGATTGGGGGATTGCCGGGGAAATACCACCGCTTGGAATAGAGGCATATATCGATGTGGGGTAACTCTCCTTGTGCTGCTGCTGATGGTCTCAGAGCGCCAAGTCCTTGTGGAACTGAAGACGGCATCATGGTGATCTCGGGGTGGCTGTAGACGTGGAAGCGGTGGGTAGGAACAGGACGGCCTGATTCGGGGGTTGTGGCAGCGGCTGAGGCGCAGCGTAGAAAGTAGGGAAATTCATGGGAATATTCATAGTTACGGAAAACGGTGGCGGCTCGGGTCATGTGCTCGTCTTCGAGTATGAGATCGAGGTTCTTCAGGCAGTTAGCGTGCAGAAGGAAAGATCAAGGGAGGGTATGTACCTGAGCTATGCTGTGGAATCCCATAGCCCTCACCGCTAGATCACCACATAGTAGACACGGAATACCCTCTGTTTTGAGAACCGAGCTGATTGATGAAGCGAATCTGTAGGAGACAATCGGGGCTTGTGGGCCCTCGAACAGGAAATGGTACATGGATTGTTGTCCTGCCATGGTGGTAGAGATACGGTAGAGATACAGACGTACAGCCGCCGGGGATAATGGATGTTGAATGAAAGACGGTAACAAGAAGGTGATAAGTAGGAGTCTTACGATCCGGATGTAAAGAAGATAGAAGGATAAGTTGTAGAGCTCCATATAAGTTGAGGTGCTAGCTAGCATGGCTTTCCTCCATAGCTCTTGCCTAATGGATAGTGATCTATGAGCTCAGTACAGGGAAAGGACCGAGACATTGTGTTGTAAGCCCTTAGAAACCACGAGTGTTTCCCCTTCTAGTCCGTTACCTCCTACAGTCAGTAATGTACTTGTATGTAGTAGGTAGATATACATACAGCACCTACGTCGAAGCGATCCAAGCAAAGCAAGATGTTTCATTTACAGCAGCATAACTATGTACTGTCTATAGCCTTATCTGACTCGGAGAATGGGAAAATATCATCCGAGTCCGTCGCGTTCGGGCTAAGTATTGAAGGAGAGCTCTGCTGCGAAGGTCGTCCCCAATGGCCAGAGAGAGGTTTTGTCTCGGGTTCATCAGGCACCCCAGTGGCGGGAATCGATGCAGTAACCTCGCGGCTTAACTCTTTCTCCAATTTCTCCCGCAGTTTCGTGGATTCGTCGCTCTTATATTCCGTAAGCCTGCACGATTCCCACCATTCTCGGCATGTTTCGCTGAGGGTTTTCTTCTTAGGATCCAACTTGAAGAGATCGCCATATCGGCCCACATAGAAGAATTTCTCACAGTGTTCTTCCAAAGCTTTACCCCAGTGGCATGTGAGTTTATCGTGGTGCTTGTCCCGCACCTTCAGGTTAATCAGGGCCTCGGCTAACCGAGCAGGCGTGGGCAGGATCAGGGGATTTCTAGTAGGCGGATGATTCCTCGGTCGGTGAACTCCCTCACTGTGGAGTCTATGGTCCAATGTTAGCATGAAATTCTCGTCCTCCTCGTTGATCTCCGTCTGCACAGTGAACTTGGGAAGTCTCCACAGCACATCCGACTTGCGGTGGATTCTCAGATCGTGGTGCTGTCGAGGACCTCTGTATCCATCGTATAAATTCATTTCGCGTTCAGCGAACAGATCAAACAAATGAAAAACGTGGAAAGGCTTGAGCTCGTTGTCAGGATAGGCTCCTTCACTGTAGGGGCAGCCCGGGTACTTGTCCTCGTCCCTGAACCCAGCCTTGCGCAAGGTTTCAATGGCAGCTTTGATCTGCTCGTCCTCAACTACAAGGTCGATTGATAGTATTTCCTGCTGCAATAGTAAGCACTAAGCCCTGTACGACATAACGATTAATATAAATTAGACCCACATTTTCTTGACGGTAATCTTCGAAGATCGTCTGTAGGATAATACCCCACAGTACACAGGGGATAGGGGGGTCTGCTTCTTTGAGAAGATGACTCGCATTTGATGCTATGATAAATGTATCAGTTTGTCCATCATACCTTTCCCCAAGATAGTCATACTCTCTTTTCCAGCAGGGGGATGGTGGTCGATAGACATAGGATGAGCTACTCTCAGTCGTAAGTGAAGGACCGGGCGATGCTTCATTGTCCGCTTCTAAGGTCTCTGATGGCGCTTTCTTGAGTGACATAGTGTCCCCCATAAGCGAGGCACTAGGAGATGCGTCCCTCTCTGATGGCAGACCCTGGGGCGGGGTATCTTCTTTGAAGAAGATTGAGCTGGGTGAAGCATCGCTGAGAAGCGAGCCAGAGGGTGAAGGGACGTTGTCCATTGCGGATCAAAGGTGGAGGCTTGTATAATCTGAGTCAGTAGTTCAAGGCCCACAGGTCGTTTTATGTTATCCACCGATGATACTAAAGGTTGTCTACCATGTGTCTCCCATCTCCCTTTTATAAGATCATCGTACCAGTCCCCGGCTCGAAGGCAATGAGGAAGAATATAGGGATGTTGCGCCTCCACGGCACTTAATTCAGGGAAGATCCTGCTCATGGATGAAGCCATCTCTCCTCGTGGCTTGGGATGGCGTTTGGAGTTTGATTTGAATACCACACGCTCGCATGAGATAGCTTGGGGCATTCCGTCGTGCTGCACAGGCTAGTCGTAGTATTTTTTTCATCCAGGAGTGATAGGAAGAACCGGCTCATTCAGATTAATTAGAATCTCTGAGCCCACGGTATCTACCAAGGAAAGGAAAGATAAAGGAACTACAAGCAATACTGGTCTGAGATCGCCGACAGATGTACATACGGCGAAGACATAATCACCGGATGATGTCGTGATATGTTAGCAGTTGCGTCGCTCATCTAATTCAGCATGGCATCTTTTCGAGGGTAAGCAGATTACATGGAATACAAGAGATGTTCGTGAGTCCATTCATTGATTGTGCAACATCTCAAGCAGTGAATTATATACTAAATACTTTTATCCTGTACAATATCTCTGTGTCCATCATAATTACATTCCTGACATTCGGTTCTCATTCCACGTCAATTGACTTATAATCAGCCGTTGCCATAACTTTCGAATAGACCACGCAGCTTAAGCGTGGAACTTCTTACTACCAGCGACGTTGGATGGCTTAAGAAGGGTAAGGGAGTCACCAACAGTGCCATCATCACCACGAATCAACTCCCACTTGAGAGCCGTTTCGTTGAAGATGGTCAGCTTGCTGAAGCCATAGTGAACCTTGTCCAGCAATGCGGTAATGTTGGTCAAACCCTCGCCGGAGCTAAATTCGCTGTGGCTCTCAATGTTGCCGGCCATGCCGTTGATGATGTGGGTGATGGACTTGCCGTTGTGGGCGTAATAGGTGTTGTTGTTGACGATAGCGGCAGTGTCGATGGTGCCATTAGCTCCTAGGGGGTAGAGACGCTCATACCAGTGGATGTGGCTGGAGAGCAACTTGGTTAGCGGTTGACGCGGAAGGGTTAGAACAGAGGGAGAATTCACCCAGAGAAGTAGGCGTCAACGCCGTACTTGAGGAGCAGACCCTCGAACGCCTCGCGCACGTGCAGCTGATACGAGGAGTAGGCGGAACTATACATAGGACGGTGGCTCATCACGAACACCCATGGGGTCTTCCTGCGGTCCACCTTGGCCAGGTCCTGCTTCAGCCAGTGCCACTGCTCATAAGACTTGGTTTCATGAACACTGCCGTTGACGTTGCCGAACGGACCGCTGTCCGTGATGAAGGTCTCGGTCTCACTGGGGAGGGTCTCGTTGCCGGTCACATCTTCGGCAAAGTTCCACTCAGGACTGTTGGCGAAGTCGGTCTCACCGTCAATGGAGACGAAGTGGGCAAGACCATAGTCAAACGAGTACCAGAAGTTACCGACACCACCGGTCTCGGGACCAGGCATGCGGAAACGGTGTTGGTATGCAGTGAAGTTTCTACGATGATTAGCCATTACGTCTCGAGCTTCGGAGAGAGAGAGAGAGATTGTACCTCTGGGAAGGAGGGCAGCTGTAGTAGGTCAGATTGTCAGTGGGAGCGGTACCGTTGGCAATGTCGTCGTTCAGGTAAGCAGTAAGGATGTTGTGAGGACCGTCAAACTCGGCGCATGAGGCTTCGTGGTTACCAGGCATGACCATGTAGGGCATCTTGAGAGTGACATTGTTTAGCCACTGCTGCCAGAGGTCCCAGTTGGACTCGTACAGCACACTCATATCACCACCTTGCGGGCCACCTTGGTCGGGAATTTCGCCCGCGGGCAAGGGCTTCTTGTACTCGGCCGGAATAGGGCCACCGCCGGGAAGAGTAGACCCGGTGCCGTTGTAGCAGACCGGCCAGTCGTCGGCACAAGGGAGGATACCAGAATACCAGTCATCAGCGTAACTAATGTCACCTCCGTGCCAAGCAAACGCAGTTCCCTCATTGGCAGCCTTGACCAGCTGCTTGTGTGTGCCATGAGCATTGGTGTATCCCATGTCGTTCAGCACGGCGACGCTGAAAGAGCCCGGGTGACCGGCAGGACGACCCGTCTTGAAGCTGAGGACATCCGACTGGGTCGTACCGTTGGCAGCGGGGATCTGGTAGTAGTAGGTGGTGTCGGGCTCCAGACCATCGATGCTGACTTCGTGGAAGTACTGACTGCACTGGGTGATCGCCTTTACTTGGGAGCAGGAGGGGGTGCGATCGTAACTAATTCCATCAGAACACATTGAAATTCACTCACAACTGGTATACATACGTGTGGGAGTAACCCTGCGCAGTGCTGTTCAAGTTGCGAGGGTCTCTACCCCAGCGGACGGCAGGCAACTGGCCCAGACCGAAGGGGGTCTGGTAGTGAATGTGCATGCCTTTGGGGATGTAGGACAGCGAAATGACGTTGACATTGTTCTTGGGATTGGCGGTGGCCGGCTTGACGGCTGGGGGTTCAACCAGACGAGGGAAACCTTTCCCATTGCCATTGATGGTGGGATCGACCCAGTCGCCGATCGGGACGGCAGGTCCAGTGTAGGGAAAACGCTCATCGACGACCGGACGGGTCTGAGCGGCCGTCGCGGAGAGAGCGACGAGCAGGGCAGAAGCAGCAGTTCCCTTCATGGTCGCGTGCTATCAGCTGGACAAGAAGATGAGAATTCTTGGCTGATTCGGATCGATACGACGGGGAACAAGTCGGGGGGCCGCCCGACCGATATATAACCTCCGCGACCGGCATGTTTATCTGGAAGTGCGCGATAACAAACGAAGCAAGGCAAGGGGTCACACGTGTAGATAGGCCGGGCAACAATTGGCTTCGGAGGAGCCGACGGGGAGCGGCGATGCATCCATCCAGGTCGGTTATTTGCGACCGGAGGGCAGCGGAGAGACTAGACTAGTAAAGAAGCAGGGGACAAGGCAGGAGTGGAGAGCTTCAGCTTCAGCTCCATCGCCACTGAAGCCATCGCTAGCCATGCATGTGCCTGATTTCCGCCTCAGGGATTGGTCAATGGTCCTCAGGCACCCACATTCCCTGACAAGTGGAGCCTGTTTAAGCCTGTTCTTTTGATTGGCGGCCCAGTCCGATTACCCCGGCAGCATCCCGGCACGTGTTGAGGAGGTGGCCAGCAATGGGATTCCTCCCCATTTCCAACTCCTACTCCGGATTCTTCTAGAACTGGCTGAAAGTATGAGCTATCCAGCAAGTACCACACAGGCTTCAAGTCACTGATCTCGCTCCCGCATTAGCCGAAGCATGCTCAATATCCGGAGGCGCATGTCCGAGCTGAACCAAGGTCAGCCACTGCTCAGCGCACGTGGTGCCTGGCTTGACACCTGAAATGGTGGGCATGACGTCCTCCCGAAAGCTACCGGATCTTGTTTCACACGACAGGGCTGACAGGGTTATGATCCTGTTAAGACACCAATCTCGCCAGGCACGGAGCACGTGTGAGAACAAACCACCTACTGGACAGTAAGTTTACCTCACCACCCGGCGACGTGGCAATGCCATTCCCCCAAGCTTACTCTCAACGATGCATTAGATACCCCGTCATCCATGATTGGCGCCAATCCTCCCCTAATTGCCCTTGCCCTCAATACACTATATCCTTTATATTCCATGAAGACTCTTGAGTATATGACACCGAAACCCACTTCAACTTCCGCAGAGGCAATCTGCCCTCCGGCTAATTCACACACAAGCGCCTCATACACGCCCACGCCAATGCCGATAATAAGATCATGTGCGCCAGATATACGTATATTGAGCACCAGACAATCATTTAAACGAGAACTGATATACGTAAAAAGATAAGAGAGATACCTTATTGCCGCACGTGCCATTGAGTGCTACAGTGAGCGCTGAAAAATTCCTGGTCAATGTTGAAGGCGGCATCGTGCCAGTGACCTGCCATAAGGATGTCTTGCGGATCGCATTCATCTTTCTGGACGAGGGGCTGTGGACCGCGAATGGAGAGTTCGATGTCGTGGAGAAGCTACACGCACATGGCTTGTCCTTCGGCGAGGGCGATTTACGCTTTAATCGGCAAGCTATTTCATCCTATGACAGTTCCCGAGAGCACTGTATCAATGATAAATCACAGTTCCCTGGATATATTCTACCTCGCACAGCTAGCAGCAGCCATCTACCGCTGTTACTCCCAACTGGGAGATGACTTCCCTTCCTCTGATTTCCCGGCCTTCTACACAGCCCACCAAGTCTTCTGCACTCCTCCGCCTGGTGCCCCTACTACTATACCCCCTTCCTCACCGTGCACCACAGCGCGCTTCTACCGCCTGTCTGACCTCCAGGACCTCCCCGACTCCTCCTCCCCACTATGCCAGCCGCGCCAGAGGCTGTCATTTTCGGTGTCGTTTTCATAGGTCCCTACCAGTCTATGAATCATTAATAGGATCAGAATGTGACATGTTATTGAATAGGAACATCTTGAATATGTACAGCAACTTCAATCTATCACCACCCCATTCATCATTGTCCCCTTTTACTATTATATACAACATCTATACTACGCCACTCAAATCCCGAACTTGCCACCCTCCGGCACAGATAAATAAGAGCAACCCTCATAATCGCACGTATTCTGTCCAACAGGCACCCATTAGCTTTCTCCTCATCAACCCAACCAAAGAAAAAGAAAAAAATGGAGGGAGAAACCGGCACTCACCTTATAAACCTCGGTTCCCCACCAACTAAAATGTTTCGACGCCCCACTAAAATAAATCGCAAAGAAAATCACCACCCCGGCAATCGAAACCGACGAATCCAACGCCGAACTCAACACGAAATTATACTTATACCACCACTGATACACCCTCCTCCTCAGAATATACCCGAACGTCAACCCCACAACTGCCCAACTACCATAACTCGTCCCCGTCGCAGGAGGGAGGTAGTTCAAACCCCCGAGGAACAAGGGGATATGAACCCTCCGCCAGAGAGAATTGGGATAACGGCGCTTGAGGAAGTAAACCGGGATAGGGAGGACGGCGCCAATGATGAAGAAGTACAGGAGGGAGCTGTAACCGATGCCGTTGGTGAAGTAGTGGCGCGGGCCGATAGCGCCCCAGATAAGACTGGTGTTGAATTTGGTGCGCGAGAAGGGGCAGCTGAAGCCGTTGACGGCGCTGCTGGTGCAGACGCCGGAGATGTTGCCTAGACTCCAGTTTAGGACGGCGACGGAGCTGAGAGTGCCGAAGATCATGCCGACGCATTGGACGATGAAGACTTTGCGGGGTGGGATCTGCCCATCGTTTTAGTATGTTTTGGAGACGGGAGGAGGAGGTGAAGGGGGTGAGTTGGGGTTATACTTTGCAGTAGTCGCAGAGTTTCATGTCCTCAGCGAAGTAGAGACCTTTGATGGTGGTGATGTAGCCGATGTCGAAGAACCAGATGTTGGCGAGGACTTTGCCCTCGAAGACGAAGCCGGCAACGATGCGGCAGAAGATATCAATGTTGATTTTTAGGTTGGATGTCGCGTATACGATTGCAAGCTTTCAAAGTGGAAGATGTTAGCTTTTCTTTTCTTTTTTTTTTTCTCCAAACTACGACGGAAAGGTGCACCTACCGGGCCGTAGAAGACCATTGCAACTGCGCAGGCCAGTAAGACGCCATACCATCGCAATTCAACGTTCCAGTATTCAACGCTGAATATGCAGATAAACAGTGCTAGGACCGCTGCGCCCAGGTACCACAGGAATGGGACATCACGGTGCCCTGAGTTTGTGTCTGTGTGCTTCTTGTCCTGAGAGAAATAGCTGCGCACGACCTGAGGGACCCGCAGGGCACCTGCGGCTATATCGTGGCGGTTCTCGAGGATAACCCAGACGAGCAGAGAGCTCAGGGTGGCAAATGATAGACCGAACATGTTCAAGGCATAGGTTACGGGCATGTAGACCTGTATTTTTTTGTGAGTCAGTAGAGCTCGTGGAAAGCCAGCAAGATAACGTACTGGAGAATAGGCCTTGTATTTTTCAATATCCAGTTTATAGCCGGTTGCCTTGTTGACCACCTTAGACGCTTTGTAGGTTGCGCCAGTGTTATCATACACTGAACAGAAGATAATTAGTATCAAGATTATTCTTGGACAGACGGCAAGCTGCATACCTGACGAGCTTTGGAAGGGAAGGTAGCCTGTATACCACACATTGCGGTAATAGCAAGCGACAGCGACAATCCAGATCCAAAACACTAGTGAGGAGAAAACATTGATGATCGCCCACGATGGAATCAGCAGTGGTGATCCGACATAGGAAATCTGACTCCCTAGTGAGATATTAGCCTGGTCGAGAAGGGGCGGAGCAGGCTACTTACAGTCAAACGTAATAGGCAGCAAACCCATCCCACTCTCCATACCAAAAAGCTGATTGACCACCGTACTCTTCGGGTTGATCCAGCACGGAAAAGTAAAATAGCTCAGCGCTGGGAATATGAAATCCGGGAGCCAGTACCAACAGAAGGAAATGCAAAATGCAAGACTGAAGAATGCATAACGAGACATTCTCCACGTATCCTTACTACTTTTCATTAGATATTTCCTTCCAGGTATCACAGACTCATCACTTACACTCCTTGTAAATCTCCTTGAGCGAGGTTATGTAATGTCGTCGTGAGCGAAGTCGTACTTAGCACACCTGGCCAGATAAGCTCCTTAGGAGCGACCACTACGGACCGAAAGAAGCCAGCCAGGCAGAACCCGACCAGGAATGTTCCCAACGTGATCAATATCTGGAAACCCCAGCCAGCTTTGTATCCGTAAAACATCTGCTGTTCTGTCAAGACGTCTGCACCCAGCCGGACGTAGATACTAAGATTCGACATGATGTAGACTAGAACGTGCTCCTGTATGTCGGATACCAGTCAGCACAGGATGGACACCAGGAGTCCAGCGTACGATTATTCCAAGCTTACCTTCTGGTTGAACGGTCCCGGATTCAAGTTGAATCGGCTGACGCCGATGTTCACATTCCAGCTCGGAATGGTCTTTTCCCATAGCTTGCCTAGCGGGTACGCCAGAAGTAAAGTCACCGAAGAGGAGATTGTGATGGATGGTTTTCGAAGGGTGTAAAGCGTGTTCAATCCACTGGCCACAATACAGAAACCAATACCGAGGACCCACATTCTCAGCGTCAGAATGGGCTCGGTTGGGTCATCTTCGTGGATGCCAATGCCTGCCGCCCGTAGTACATCGGTCTGGGAATCTACCTCGGCTTATGGTTGTGTTAGCATCGACAACGGGTGCAGAAATTGACGCGAAGGAAAATTCGGACTCACTTCGGTCGGTATCCTCGACTGGGTAGACAGTCGCCTTGTCGAGACCGTCTTTGGTGTCGGTGGCCATTTTCGCACCAGACTCAAGAGCTGATTAAGACCAGGACCATGGAAAATTATCAGATCAGATAGGTGGCATCAGATAAGATCATCCCGGGCCGGCGTGCCTTAAATATATCCAGCAAACATGTGCCAAGTCCAACGAGCCAGGTCACCGGGCGAGGGATTATTCTGCCACGGATTATCGGCACCCACAAATCTCCCTCGGACTAGCCTAAGCCTTAGTGGGCCGTGTTTGGATGAGAAACCCCCAGCCCTATAAGGCGAATGGGTGCCTGTGGCTCCGGTGGACCCTTCGGTTTTCGTGTGCCCGCACAAAAGCTTTCTTGGCGACTTGGCCGTGCTCGAATCGAACCGAAATTTTGCAACCTGGCCAGATACTGATTCACTGGTGATGGCATGAGGGTGGGAATATGTCTGAAAGGTCTGTTTACTCTGACCACGATCGAGCAGGTGCTTTGTGTCTCAATCGACTAGGGTGTTAACACGGCCGTCCAGCGCGCAAATGAAAAACAGGGGGCATTGTGAGGGGATTGCATTTCTCCCGTGGTTCATACGGCGCTAGCGTTGTACTCGCATACTTAGCGGGCGATGAACGCCAACATCAGCGAATCAACTGAGACAAGGCGCCTTATCTGATCCCTTTTGCCCGGATGGTTGTGACTGCTCGGAACAGTACGTAAAATAGTCGCTCAGTTCCGCGGTTTCCGCGTCATATATTCCCCAAAGAGTGACTCTGGCCTGAACAGCTGTCGTAAAGGAACCGAATGCTACCAAGAAGTCCTACGACATTCCAGAGTCAAAACGGGCGTCAATTGCTGCATCCATTAATCGCCCATGAAGCTTACTCGCCGCCTCAACACGTCCAAATTTGATCTGACAGAACGCAGAAAGTCGGAATCCTTCCACATGTGACAATCATGACGGGCCCACAAACGCAGTCCTTCCAGTGAATTCTCATTTGAAGGCTAATGTAACACCCCTATTATCCCACATCTGGCGTGATGTCTCCGCGGATGTCTCTGAGTTTTTCGATCCTAGTTCGCCCCAGCCAACGGAAGACAAGCCCGGAGCCCCCGAGTTATCTTGGCGCTCGAGTTCGAGAGGGGTCACTGGTGGAGAGTGTCGGAAATGTAAGCTTAAAGCATAGGAATGTTGCAAGCAGACGGGTATCAAAATTGCCGGTCGCTCAAAAAGGACTAGTCACTTTGCACAATAGTTTCGGACGAGCCCACAGCTTCATTTGTTTTCACTTGCTTCTGTCGGCCTTAAGCCAGGTCTTCGGGGATAGTATTCGGCTCTCTTATTTTCCTGACGACTTTGCGGGTGGGACTGCGAGCATACCTGTCCACCAGATGAGAGATATCATGCCTAGGGCTTGCTGGTAAATTGTCCCATAGGACGAGTGGCTTTGCTAGAAAGGATTGTTGCTTAACTCGACTGATACCCTTCAGCCTTATGACAGGGCTGAGAAATCAAGAACTTGATTGCGTAATGGCAAATGTTCACTCTAGACCGACGGCTAGGACTGGCCAGTCAATTGTGGAGAGATCACAAAGGCGATCCGGAAAGCGGTTTACCGAGAAGCCACATAAAGCTGGAATTCTCGTAAGGACGACTAGTAAGCTGCACTATTAGATTTGGAAAGCACTGACTTCCTGCAATATTTGTCATGCGGACAACTGAGGAGGGCTTTGATGCGGTTCATCAAGTCGGAGGCGTAAAGGCGCCATCGTGTGTTGGTTTCCTGCCAGGCTGATTAACACTAGTAATTTGGAGAACTGTCATCCGCTCCATTGGCAGTTACTGTTATCTAAATCAGATAAAACCATCCATTGTTCAGTTTCACCGGAAGAGGTGAAAATGTCGCTTACATCCGAGGACAACGATGTCTGCACCGAAAGTAGCCAGATTAAGCGACTCTGGGCGAAGATAGACTTCAAGACAACACCGGGCGAGCCACAGATATGTAAAGCTTGTCACCGCAGGAGCACTATCACATGCTAATCGACATGCTGACATCACGATGTCAATCTAATCTATAAGTTATTCATCTTTCTACTCTCTTTGCAATAGTCCATCAACATTCAGGCTTATGCTACCTAACACTTAGCGCATGAATTACAATTCGTGTAGAACAATGTCTTCAATCGCAACAGAAATACAACAACCCACTCAGGCCACCTCCTTCCCCCCAGAAACATCGGAAACAACAACACACAGCTCCGCTCCCAACACACACCAAAACCCTCAACTCTTCCAACCGCATTACTTCTTCTTCTACGGTAGCCTCGGTGATCCTTCTGTCCTGACCAAGGTTCTCAAACGCCAAGACCGACCGGCCCTCCGTCCCGCGATGATAATGGAGCATGGAATGAAGATTTGGGGTGAATTTCCCGCGCTGTTGGATGGGTGCCCCGAGAAACCGATCTACGGGGTCGCGTATAAGGTGCGTTCGCAGGCGGAGGAGAATCGGTTGGCGGAGTATGAGACGGATATGTATCGGAAAAAGGGATGCATTATCGAGTTTAGGGATGGGTCGAAGGTCCCTGGTGTGACTTTCGTGTGGAATGCGGATCCGGGGATGTTGAAAGAGGAGGGGTTTGATATGAAGGACTGGTTGTTGGAACAGCAAAAAAGCCGCGGGGAGGGCGAGGTGGGAATATAAAGGGTTTGGGTGTAGGTGGTGTTCCCTCTGTGTGGCTATTGGTTTGAAGTGACGTTAGACCTGCCTATAGCATGCTGTGTCATGGCCATTTCATATCGGCTTTTGACGAAATGGTAGATCGAAGCTTCTTTTTGTTTCAATGTTGCTCCCTCCAGGCGTGGCATGCTCTGTCAGATCATCTTCTTCCTTTTTGTTGATGGTACTCTCGCCGCGTTGATGGAGTTCATCACCCTCATGCCGACTCTGGTGTAGCCTGTGCTTTGCACCGTCCACCTTCTCTTGCAATGCGCGTACCTTTCGCTTCGCTCGCGTGTAGCCTTCTATACCTGCTAAGACGGCGTACGACTTGCTGATTGAGACGTGCGACATGTCGACACCTTGGTCTTGCAGCGAATGGATAAAGGCCCGAAAGTTGGCGGCAGGGGGTCGATAATGGCCGCTGTTGATGTCAGATGAGGCACTGAGATGTAACGAGGGTACATACCTCAGAGGTGCTAGACTACGCAATTGCCCGTTCCTTATCCTGATTAATCCAGCAGCTGCAATGCGGGCACCTCGAAGAAATGAAGAGTGTTGAAAGGCCCCAGACTCTTTGATGCCAACAAAGAGCCGGAAGGTAGTATCAGCAACCTGCATTAATTAGCTACTGCAGCACAAACCACGGGGAGAAAGGACGGAGCGAAAGCGACAAACTTACAAAGATCCACATATCCTCCTTCTTCGACGACTTGCCCTTCAATGCCTTGAGGATCGTTCCCGGACTGACATGCACCAACTTCTGTCCCACCTTCGTCGCCTTATAATCATCCTCCTCTTTCTTTCCCAAAGTATCCACCGTGTCGCTAAGTGAACTATACCCGGACTCCGACTCCGACTCCGACTCCTCAATCAACGAATCACTCGACTCCGAGACAACCGGACTTCCATCATCCGTATTCCCCCTAAACCTCGGCGCGTTCTCCTCAACAGGCACCACCCCTCTCAAACTATCCTTGAACCTGGAATTATCCGTCCAAACAAGCTTCCCATTCTTCGTCCATCGGAACATTCCCGCTTCATCTACTTCAACCAAATAATTCATCCGTTCCTCACGAGACAAATACCTAACCTGCTGCCTCTCCAATTTCTCTCTCGGACACTGAGGAAGGTCTAGCCCACTGCCATCTCCGTAATCCAACCAGTAAAAGAAATTCTGGTTCGTGGGTGAATTTTTCCAATATAAATGATAGACCCGCAGATTACTCCCATGTCGGTGCTTCAAGTCCACCATTTCCAGGAAGTATTGCAAATCCATCATCTTGGCCGTAGTGCCGGGCGGAAGATCATGGTGTAGAATAGGAGAAGGTGAATCCATAGTATGATTACTGGCCGTAGCTGTCTTTGTCTCGAGGTTATCGTCATCGTCGCCCCCCGCTCGCTTCGCTACACTCACAGCGCGAAGCCAATTACGACGTGCGTTTGCCGTACTATCGAGGTCTTCAGTTGGCGCAGATGGACGGTGTAGTTGTCTCCATTCTGCTTCTTTCATGGCCTGTTATAGTGAGAACAAGAGATTTGAGCATGGTCCACAGAAAGCGTAACTAGGAACTAGTCCGGGAAAGAAGACCATACATTTTTCCATCGTGACGTCGACGCAGAGAGATCTAGTCCGCGAAGCTCCCGTCGCGTGCGGTGTCCGCGGTATGTTCTCTATAATCAGATCCATTGTTAAGAGCTTTGCAGGATATAGCGAGAGTAGAGGCCAACCTGGATGGTTTGCGCCGCCCTCACCCGCTTCTCGATGACGTCATCACCAGGGTCGCGGCGCGCAGCAGCAGCGGTAGCGGGGTCCACAGGCCCGCTGCTGCTGGCTAGGGAGGGTGCCATGGATATGAATGATGAGAGTAGATGATCTCGTTTCGAAGAAGATATTTTAGAAGAAGTGGTTAGTAAGAAGATTGATGGTCAGAAAGATCAGGTGGAAAATAGAAAGAAAGAAATGACGGTTGAAAGAGTCGATCACCTGTGCCGGGCCAAGCCTGGGCGTTGGCGGGGCACTGTAGATCTTGCGCCGCTTCAAAGTGTTAGTTGTCAACCAACCACATCAGTGGTTTTTAGGTACCTTTCTCCTATAATTAAGTATCTTCAGATTTTGGTGAATACTAGTTTGCTAGTGCTAGACGCTGCAAGCTACTATGCAGCGAGTGAGTGCTGATCATGCCAAATCGGATTCAATTCAATTCAATTCAATTCAATTCAATTCAATTCAATTCATACTCTTATACCCAATCGAGCTGGCTAGGTAGGATGCTAGCTATGCAGGTGCTTCACCGTTTGAAGCAAGAATATGGCCCCGAACGCCTGAAATGCCTCAAATTCTCAGTAAACACATGCTGCGGCGTATGTGTCGGAACCCGCTCCTAGTGTGCTCTAGGAGTGAATCCTCCGGATTCATATCGCTAGGCTATCTAGTTAGTGAATGACTAGATTCCGAGTCTGTTGACTCGAAACATGCATCACATATAAGCTTGTAGAGAGATCGTCAAGGGTCGGATCTTCAAAGTAGGAAAGGTCGTCACCGCAGCTATCTACAATTAAATATACAACAAAGCAGAGAAGAGTCACACAGCAATGTACATATATTCGATGTAACAACTAGTAAGCCAGCGTTACTACTGACCGACTAGCTGCCTGCGAGCCCATTCTTCTTTCAACGTCCACATTCTTGCTTCCAAAATGCTTGTTCCTTTCGATATGTGTATCCTTCCCTGAGTGACTCGGTTCGGGGCATGTTTGTTTGTTTATTTGTTTCATTCTTTACTCCGTTCCGGCGCCTTCGCCGGCGTGGGCCTATGTAGGGATTGATGAATAAGGTTGCATGATCTTCTCAGGTTAAACGGTCATCTATAATGAAGGTATATCTGGTATCATACTTCCCACACTTAGATGGTGGATCTTGCCATTCATTCTAGGGTAGGCTCCACTTAGCACTCTCCACTGCCACAGACCCCGCGATATGATCTTCCTACACCTAGCTAGTGATGATCACAAACTACACATCATTGAGGCAGCTTATGCTTCAGAGATATGCATGATCTTTCTACACTCATTGTTGGAGGGTAACGAAAGCCTTGACACCCCAGAGCCAATGAGAAACGTCATATAAAGTACTTAAGTATCTGGGTGGCTATCTAGAGTACGAGCTGTATTCTATCCAATGTCAGACTGCTACAATAGCAATATTTGTCGGAAATTCACGTTCATTTTATCGCGGCACATCGTTGTGCAGATTGACATAAGCAGTAATGCTTTAGCTAACTAATGAGTGAAAAAAACATTGCTTATGTTGAATGCCTCCGTGAAGTCCAATATCAAGCAAACTTGATGGTAACGACACCGTGCGCACTAACATCCACTGTAGCGACACCGTTGGCGACATGAACCGTAGTCGAGGCCACTTTGTGAGAATTGTCGGTCAACCAAGCGGTAACGGATGTCTTTCCGCTGGGCACTGAAATCTCGGCAGTCTGTGACGTCGAACCACTGTTTGTAAGGACGGCAATGACGGAACCATCGGGATTCTTAAAAGCCCCGATAGTAACATCATCCAGGGAGCCAGTTGTAGAGACACGGTGAGCACCCGGACGGATGAAACGGGACCACATAGTAAATGCATCAAAGATAGTAGACGGGAATGCATCACCGGTGGTTTTGTCCACGTCAACAAGATGGCTGGCGGATTGGTACTGGTCGATCTCAAAGCCTTCCCAGAACAGGTACGCAGACAAGCCAGCATCAACCATTCCAGTCGCTATTTTCTTGGCCCAGGTCATGCCTTCGTTAGTGGCGCCGTCTTTGTACCAGATCGTGCTGAAAGGGTGGGAGCCGTCGCCGGCTTCGGTAATCCAGGTGTGCAAATCTGTTTTGAGCGGGGATGTAGCATCTCCACTGTATTCATGAGAGGTAATGGCGCCTAGGTAGCTCTCCATACCGGCAGAAACGAGGGCGTCTGTGTATGTGGTCTGCTTTGGCCAGCCGGTCGCATCGCAGCAGGTGATATTGACATCTAGGCCAGCCTCCTTGACAGCTTTGGACAGGATGGGGATGAATGAAATTGCTTCCTTGGCATCCTCACTGATCTGCATCTGCGAATAGCCTGGTCTTAGGGAAGGAAGAACGCTCTTGGTCAGTAAGAGGGTAAAAGCTAATCCGCCTGTCTAGTACAGTTCTAGGGTAATGTAGTCTACTCACTCGTAGTCTGGCTCATTCAAGAATCCTAGGTGAGAGATAGAAAGCCCGGCTTTCTGATAGTCCTTGACGTATTGCACGAGATAATTGGCATAGGCTTGTTGCCAGTCTCCGGTGCTGCAAGTGTGACCGGGAGTGCCGCAGAGGTAGCTGCGCAATCGTATAGAGCATGTAAGCATCATTCGTATCATAGGATAGGAGTCAAGGTTGTCCTAACTACATACCCAGGTTTTGCCTCATTCCCACTAGTCTTCATAAAGCCGGGCGCACTCCAGGCATCCGCATAAATGGTCTTAACTCCATAACTAGCGGCCTGTTTGGTAAACCATACCTGTCCCTGATCATCATCGTCCCACCGGTAAGTGGGTGATTTAGAAGGTGATCCGGGACTGTTTGGCTCGATTGTGGTACCCGAGCTCGAGGGGATGTAGTTGCGAATGATACTGAACCCAGCGCCAGTATCGGTACTGAAGAGAAGATCAAGAGCTTGCTTTTGAAGACTGGTGTTGGCAGCCTTAAACTCCTTAGCCCGTCCGAATGCTTGAGAGAATCCGAAACCATCGATCTCCTGCAACTGCGACCCAGGGTTGATGCTGATAGTTGATCCACAGGCACGAGCTGCACCGTGTGCAAGGAACAACAATAAAGCTGGCTGGAGAGTCTTCATCGTAGGAGGTCTCAAATTGAACGCAGATAAAGAATGAATTTTGCTGTTGTTCAACAAATTTGATATTCTTCGTCCCAGCACCAGTTGGTCGCGGCCTTAAATAGTTCTTCAGTGGCTGCGAAATGCACCCTTGAAAGCCTTGATTGCACTCAACGGCATCTCTCCACATAGTACTTAATTTCCAAGGTAAGTATTAGCCGATGAGGTATATCGTGTGTGCAATTGCGTGGTTGAAGCGATAATTCTCCGACATCCCTGTCCTCCGTATCCACTGCTATAAACCGTTGGAAATTCAGGGGATTAGTGGAGCAATGCAGAGTAGTGAAACGCTCCAGGATGAAATATAGCACATTAACCCCATCGGAGTTTGCCCAACCTGTGCTTGGATCCGGGTAAAACGGGTCGGCAAGTGCAGATCAATATGGATAAATAGCAAGCGTATTTATCTTAAGGCTATGCTCTGAAACTTAGCCTGAATATCCAGTTGGACTGACTTGTAAGTGATTAGTGAACGCAAGGTGTGATGAATTTGTGATTACTCAAAAACGCGAGGATGAAACCAAACCCGACAGGGATGCTTACCTCTTTTGACTTACTCCTTCTGGGTCCACACTGGGTAACTGTGGCGTTTTGGCAATCCCAGTAATCAATAGCGTTAATATTATAGGACGGCAAGTCTATCCAAGTACCATCCGACGTTATTAAGGGGGTGGTCAAAAGAGAGTTAACGCTTTGCAGGTACCATGTACCCGGCAGGAAAGATATAAGCAAAATATGAAACGTACTACTAAACTTGGCTACCGTACTATACTTGTCATTAACCAGTGACTGGTGGATTCACCCAGCTTCCTCACTGAGGTTCCAGAATTCCTCGTTTAATATGGCCCCGCTGGTTCCGAAGTTTCGAGACGTTGGACTTTTGGAATCGGGTTGCCTTATGGCACGCAGCAGATACCGGTAGGAGGTGATATATATCAACAGGACCTCTAGCTAGATATATTTATTCTTCGTTTCCTCCCCAGTCTTGATACTTTCCTTTAAATAGTACAGTTTAATCGGAGATTTTCTCACCTATAGCATTTGCCTTATCGGATATTGGGCGCTTGGCCCATCGTGTGGAGATAGCGGCCGCAGGGCAAGTCTGAAATCCAGCCACTTGGCCAAGCCACAGAACCCAATGGCGGCACAGAAACTTATGATTAAATGGAGGGGACTCCGCGGTGCGGACAATGCGGCCGCAGGGGTAGTCTGAAGTCCAGCCATCTATCTGATCAGGCCATAACAACCCTAGGAAGACACGAAAACCCATCGCTTAACAGAGGTACTAGTGCAAGTAATACAGGAATATGAGTGGCTATACCAGGGCAACAGGATCTCTTACTGGCTCTTGTGTCACACAGGCTATTATACTTAGCCCTATCATAACAGTGACTTATTAAGCAGTGGTTTTGCGAATATACTATGGACGGAATTCCTTTTTGCCGGTAGCGGTGGCGTAGTGGTAAGCGCTCCGAGGCAACTTCCAAAAATGCGGGATTGGTCACCTTGCTTTTTGGAGGTGGTGGGTTCGATTCCCATCGCCGGCACCACATTTACCACAACAATGGAATTCGTTCCCACAATAGTATCCAACCCTTCCCCTTATGGCAAGGTGGAGAGGAAGAGAAACAATCACAGGCCTCGGCGAGGCTCCAAATTCGTCAGGAAAGCAATAGTTTACAGCAAAGACATGTATTTAGAGAGATAGCTCCATAGTGGATACTATCGGCTACTAGGGAACGAGTGGCTCGAGATACGTGACCAAAGGAAGAAACGTGGAGCCAGAGGGAGAATGATAAGGTGGCCTCAGATCATGTGACCACCACCATTCACACATCCCCCTGGGCACGAGACCCTGAGGCATTGTAATATTATTTTGACTATCTAAGTAGTGAGCTATGATATATAACTTGTCTCTAAGCTTGCTTGATAAGGTAGATCATGTGGCAGAATTCCCAATAATTAGTAGTGTTAAGGGGTTTTATCAGCCCATCTACAGGATTCTCTGTGCTATTTATATATATAAGCTTCAGTAAGCCCTCTTTGTAGCAATCTCTAACAAATAGTAAGCGATTATCAATCTAGTAATTATTTGGAGCAAAGGTTGGATTCTCTATAAGTAACTTCGCATTAGCTGAATTGGTGAAAACTGGAATTATTTCTAGAATAGTAAGGCTAAGTGCTTGTATAAGCTTCTTAATCCAAAGAGCCTCTTTAATAGCTTTATCAAGTGCAATATACTCTGCTAGAATTGATGAACTTGTAACAATTATCTACTTCTTACTACTCCAGGATACTGGGAAACCCGCATAAAAGATCATGTAGGATTCTATAGATTTCCCATCCGCATGGTCCTGGAAAGCAGCATTAATATAGACTTCCAGTGTTGCTTTATGATCTTGGGCGAGTGTTAGAGTAAAGCAATTACCCGCTAAGTAGCGTAGGAGGTTCTTTACCACTACAACATTAAATAATAAAGGTGCATGGCTTTGGCGCTGAAGACAGAAGACAGCATGTGTTATATCTAGCCATGTCTGTATGCTTAGCCAATTCAATCAACCTAATAATCATACATATCGTTCAACATCCTCCCAATCAAAACTCGGGTCCTCCGGGCGGTGGTTCCGATAGCCAGGGTTCATAGACGTGTGCTGAGGCAAAGACTCATCCATTTAATATAAAACTAGCAGGTCCTCTGTGTAGGAATGTTAACTAAAAGTTATTATCCCAACTCATTAATCCCTAGTAAGTGTGCTACCTAGGAACCGTGCTAAGGATCCCAGGCGCTTGACCTTGAAATACTGAGACATATCATTGCAGATATTATCAATTTCCATAATAGTCTGGTCAGCAATGATGAAATCATCAACATAAACGATAATGATTGTAGGTCTGTGGAGATAGATATACGGATCCTCTGCAATTGGCTTGAATTCCATTTTCTGGAGTTGCTGGTCGAGCTCCTTATTCTAGAGGTGGCCTGCCTGTTGTAAGCTATACAACGCCTGTTGAAGGAGGCAAACATGATCAGTGTTTTGTTCAAAACCTGTGGGTTGGCGCATGTAGATTTTGTGGTTATCAACTGCGCTATGTAGAAAGGCAGTTATGATATCAACTTGCTCCTATGCTAGCTTGTGGATAGCTATCGCGGTCAGTGCCATTTTTACTGATGATTCAGAGGCAACCGGGGTATGTGTTGTATTAAAATCCTCTTCTGGCTTCTGGCGATTTCTACATACGACCCATCGTGCTTTAAAGTGAATGATATAGCCATCAGTATCCTCCTTTAGGGTATAAACCCACTTGCCGGGGAGTATGTGGGTACCCTGCTGTTTTGTAGGAGGAACTATCCTGTAGACTTTTATGTTAAGCAGGTTCTGGATCTCCGCGGCCATGGCCTCGTGCTAAAGGTCCGCGTGGGGTGACTTCATTGCCGCTTTATAGGATAGGGGAATCATGATATCAGTGACCCTCAGTCCTGGTTCAATGGCTAGGTATACCTGATTGTCCCTGTACCATTTTGGTGGGACTCCCTTAGTCGTGCGTGACGACACGCGTTGTTGTGTTTCTCCAGGGGGACCCTGGGGTTCATCGTGTATTGGTTCCTGGCTTGTTGTAGGAGGTGCGGGAGCTTGGCCTGGGGCTTGACTCTCTGTATGTGCCGGTAGGGTCGCTTGGGGTGTTGGGGTATGCGGAGAGTCAGGTACTGTAGGTTGCTATCTAGAGTGTTCCAGACCTCTGCTTGATGGAATAGTGACTTGTTCACTAAATAAATGATTCTATCTTTCTTGTCTCCGCAGGGGCTCCGGTACCAAGTGTAGGAATTGGTTGAACCTTAGCAGTGCTGGTTAGAGGTATTGATCTTGCTTGCGCAGAGCTTGTGGTATTGGGAATAGGTAGGATTGGGCAGGTATTCTAGCCGGTTCCAATGGTTCACTTGGGGGTGTAGTTGTTGCAGGTTCAGGATGATCAACATCTATTGGTTCAGGACCGTCTATTTCCATGGGATTATTTAGGATGTTTGATAGAGGTGCTAGAGCCTCTGGTTGACCCCGTCGAGATAAGTAATGTGCAGTAATGGTTGGAGACTGGTCCCCTTATCCAACATACTCCTGTATAGTTGATAGCCTGTATCCCTCAGGTGGTTGTATTCGGGGTGCCCGGGGTGCAGCTGGTGTCCTTGGTGTCGGAGATAGGGTCTGCACTCGGCCCCGTATTGGTGATTCTGGAGCTGCTGGCGTGGCTGGTGGAGCCTGCGGAGTTGGGGCCCTTGGGGCTGGAGCTGCAGGTGGGATTTGTGGTCTAGCAATCTCCTGCTCATCTCGTTGTGTAAATGAATGGTAGTAATAGGTTCCACCCCCCATAGGCTGTATAGGCTTTGGGGCACCCCCTGTAGGGATAGCTTGATCTGGTTCATCCCTATCTTCCTTGTATGTCCTTGATTCAACAAACTTCACGTCCCGGGAACGATAGATTCGGTTATTCTCTGGGACCCAGACCTTGAAAATATGACCATGATCGCCTTCATATCCAACTAAGTACCCGATGTTCGCACGGTCTGCCATCTTCATGGATTGGACCCGGTCGGCTTGTGGTATATGAATATAGGCACGGCATCCATACACCCGTAGGTAGTCAAGAGGGGGTTTTGGGTTGGGAATCCCATAGTATTCACGCCATTTTTGAACTGGAGACTTCCCGCTTGAGTCATTAGCATGAGAAAGTCGGTTGATTATCATATTTGCAGTAGAAACTGCGAATAGCCAGAGCTCATGCGGCAAGCCAGTATCTATAATCATGGCACGGGCAGTCTGGTTGATATAGCCGCCATATTATTCAGAGGGACCATTGGCTTCTAGAGTGTAGGATAGAGTAATAGTAACCTAAATACCTTCCTGTTCAGCCCATTTCTTAAAGCCTTAGAATTCTCCACCTCTATCAACCCTCCAACCTCATATATTGTGTCCTGTCACATTTTTATGTTGTCTGTTGAAGTTGATAAGATTTTACATTGCATCAGACTTCAGTCGGAGAAATCTGACTTCTGATCACTGGGTTGCAGGATTAACCATAATAAGCGTGTAGAGGTATCTACCATAGCCCATTAGCTTTATTATTTGTAGATCTGCAGTCCATAAGTCCGTTGGGTCAGCTAAGGTAGTAATTAGAGTTCAAAAGACCTGGTATTTAGATTTAGCTCAAAAGCATACATTGCAATCAAAGCTTGAGGAGCCTTCTATCTGAATCTCTTCATATACTACAACTATTACTTTTAGTCTAGGAGTTCCTGCATGTCCTAATCACCTATGTAGTAGGTATGGGTCTACTTTAACTGTTGCAGCTTAAATACCTGTATCTCTAACAGTCCTAATAAAGGGAACATTATACTTCATATTAAAGTAGGCAACAATCTTGTGCGTAGCAATCTCTTGGATTGTCCAGTCTGGGTATAACCAGTATCCATATATCTCCTCGATCCGGCCCTGGCTCAGGATGCCAAACTGCATGTCTGGGTTGTAGTATGCTTGATCTCTAATTATTATAACTTGACCATGTCCAGCATCAAGCTTAACTAATATTGTTCCAACTCCAGTAGCCTGCCCCTGTCCAGCGTAAGAGGTCTTGTACCTGTATAGTTTCTCATCAGGGCGGAAGTCTCGATAATCAACAAATTAGGTGAGGTCTGGAGTTATATATTGACTGGCTCCAGTATCCCATAGCCATTCAGACTTCATAGTTGACCTGGGTGTATTAATTGCCATACCAGAGAATTGGAAGGCATCATCATAGTTAATAGCGACATTGGATTATGCAGGTAATTCTAGATGAGAGGGCTGATTATTTACTCTAGCTATTGGAAGATTCAGGACAGTCACAGTTTAGGTTTAGTTCGCCTGTCGACTGTATTGGTAAGCAAAGATTCCTGATTGTGGGCGCCATTTCTTCCATCATTTGGCCGGGACTAGGTACGCGCATATTAAGACATCATGTGGGTGTTGCATACAGTAAGAGCAAAATCCCTCTGTACGTGCGGGCTGGAATACAATCCATTGCTTAACCCATTCATCCCTATTCATCTCTGCGGGAGGCCAGCGTTTGTGATCTTTAGGAACATTGGTTGGTTTATTATTCCAATTTTAATTATTTAGCTTGCGATTACCCTATTATGTGGTATTTAGTGGGCTTATCATTATATTTACAGAGACATCATCTGCCTCAGCCACTGTTTCAGCTTTCTCAGAGGCTTCAACACACAGTTCATAAAATTAGGTATCAGTGAACTTATTGTTGTCATAACCATCCAATTATTTCTCAATTATATCACACCATCCTGGCATATCGGCGCGTATGTTTGTAAGCAGTACGATTGCTGCAAAGCATGCTGGATAGCCACAAAGTAGTCGTTGAGCAAGGTCGAAGGTTTCTCTGAAATTGTCAATATATTGGGAGACACTGGAGTACTCGGCGCGTCGCATCTTGTACAGCTTAGATGCTACTATCTTGTGTTTATTGAACCCTTTGCCCAGGACTATCTTCCGTATCTCATCATAGGTTTCATCCGCGTAGTAATTTCTTGCGTTTTTGCTTCGGAGCTTTGTTGAGATGTCCCGTGAGATCTGACTAGTCAGCCAGGAGGAGATAAAATCACTCCAATCTTCCCAAAACTGATAGTTTGGGTTTGTGGCTAGTGGTCGGGGTGTTGATATATTAATCATAGGCGCATAGTACAGGACCCGTAGTTTATTATATACCTCAAACTGCCAGGCTTCAAAGTCTTCTTTTCCTGTCAGACGATCTCTAAGGTCTGGTAAGATATTGGGTGGTGCTGCAGTCAGGCGCCTTCCATTCTGGTGCATTTGGTCCTGGATAGCTGGTGGCGCGTTCGCCTCCGCTGGCGGTAATGGGTTGCCCCCGATTGAGGCCATTTTGTATTGTTTTTATTGGCTTGGATTGGTTCGGGAGTCCTTGGTTCGTTCCAGACGCGTCTTGGCGCCGGGTGGTTATCTAACCAATCAAAATCGGTTTAGATTTAGTAGTTCTCGATGAAAATCGATGAAAATTGATGAATTTTGATGAAATTTTGACGTATCTGGTTGACTTTTTCGAGCTTCCGGGCTCATAACCTATCGGCTACTAGGAATGAGTTGCTCGAGATACGTGACCAAAGGAAGAAACGTGGAGCCAGAGGGAGAATGATAAGGTGGCCTCAGATCACGTGACCACCGCCATTCACACAATACATGCAACTAACTAACTAGCGTTAGTTAACTAGTTAACTGATTCGCATGAGTCATCTCCTGCGACTTTCCGGCAGTGTCAAAGCACCTCCAAACAAAGCCGGCCGACCGCGAACAGTAACCTCGCCTATGCTGGACGCCCTTTGCGAGCATCTCCTTACGAAACCGGATCTGTATCTGGACGAAATGGCTGCTTTTTTATGGGATGAATTCGAGACTGTAGTGACAACCGCCAATCAGGAGTGCGCTCAAACCCGTTGGATGGTCTAACAAAGCAGCTCGTCGGATTGCTGGAGAGCGTAATGCGGACTTACGGGACTGTTATTTTCATAGCATGTCTGAATTTCGTTCGTACCACCTTATTTATGTCGATGAGTCGGGATGCGATAAGCGAATTGGCTTCAGGCGAACGGCGTGGTCCCCTGTTGGAGTAACACCGGTACAAATCTCTCGGTTTCATCGCGGACAGCGATATCAAATACTGCCAGCGTATGCCCAGGATGGTGTTATGCTTGCCCGTGTGTTCCAGGGATCTACTGATGCATCCATATTTGAAGATTTTGTAGAGTAGCTGCTTCATCATTACGGGAGGTGGCCGGAGCCCAAATCTGTGCTGATAATGGACAATGCATCATTTCATCATACCGAGCGCGTGGAACAGATGTGCAGCGACGCCGGGGTGAAGTTGCTGTACCTGCCTCCATACTCACCAGACCTCACTCCCATTGAGGAAATATTTGCAGAGTTAAAGGCCTTCATTAAGCGTAACTGGAAGGTATATGAAGAGGATCCCGAGCTCAACTTCGATGCATATCTAGAGTGGTGCATTGACATTGTTGGTGCCAGGAAGCAGAGTGCAAAGGGGCATTTTCGTCATGCTGGGATTACTCTGGAACCACCGCCTCTGAGCTTGACGGGATCTACCAGTGATCCAACACCCCGCTTTTGTGTCGATCAGAACCTTGATGACTAATCGGGACAACCCTGTGTGTCAAGAAGTCAGAGTCATTATTTCAGATAATAACTATGTAATAGCTACGCCCTGATAAAATCTCTCAGAACTCAATTGTAGCTTAGACTTTGAGCTTATCTGGATAACTAACAAATGATCTTCCTAGGTTTGTCTATAGCACTTTACGAATATGATGTTGAGAAACTGGCCTTGTTGCTTAAGATTAATACATATCGGCTACTAGGGAACGAGTGGCTCGAGATACGTCACCAAAGGAAGAAACGTGGAGCCAGAGGGAGAATGATAAGGTGGCCTCAGATCACGTGACCACCACCATTCACAATACGCACCACTTCCTCTTTTTGCTTTTTATACGTTCTCGAGGCCATGATTGGCCCTCTAACCGCGACAGCCTCCCAGTTACACGTGTCAGATGACCTTTCCAACTCCAACAATGTTTACTCCGTAATCCTGCAGTTCTAATGCCTCCTCCATCTTCTTCCGACCAAAGCTATCCGTCTTATCTCGGTAAACTCTCACCACTTTTTCATGTGCTATACAGAAAATGTCCTTCACGCACGACGACTATACGGTCGCATGGATTTGCGCCTTGCCGTTGGAACTAGCAGCAGCAAAGGCTATGCTGGACGACGTTCACCCTCCGCTTCCCCAGCCAGAATCCGACCACAATGTCTACACACTTGGGCGAATGGGCAGCCACAATGTAGTGGTGGCCTGTCTGCCTGGCGGCGTCTATGGGACGATATCCGCTACAGGTGGAGTGTCACATATGGTCTCTACCTTTCCAACTCTCCGGTCTGGTTTCGGATTGATGGTGGGTATTGGGGGCGGGGTCCCGAGCCCAAGACATGATATTCGCCTTGGCGATGTTGTGGTCAGCAGGCCAACTACTAATTCAAGTGGTGTTATCCAATTCGACTACGGCAAGACACTGCGCGGCGGACGATTCCAGCACACCGGGTCGCTTAATAAACCTCCACCAGTGTTGTTGAAGGCCGTGTCTCAATTAGAGAGTGGTTGTATGACCGGGAAAAGACCGATCAGCGAAATATTGATTGATACACTGCACAAAAGTGAAAAAGTAAGGGAAGAGTTTTTGCGACCGAAGGTCGATTGGCTATTCTCACCAACCTACGACCATAAGGATAGCGAACATAACTGTTCAGCATGTGATCAGACACAGTTAATGAACCGTTCTGAGCGGGGAACTGATGAACCTTATGTTCATTATGGCTTGATTGCTTCCGGAGATCAGGTCATGAAAGATGCCAAGACTCGCGATTCCATTGCTCGGGATCTAGACATACTCTGTTTTGAAATGGAGGCTGCTGGGCTCATGGACGAACTCCCATCACTAGTCATTCGCGGCATTTGTGACTACTGTGATTCGCACAAAAATAAACAGTGGCAAGGATATGCTGCGCTTGCGGCTGCTTCATACGCTAAGGCACTTCTGTCGGTTATTCCTACTTTTTACCGCAAGGAATCACGTGATCCGAGGAAGCCAGTTTGGATGGTCCCCTTCCGGAGGAACCCACGGTTCGCAGGTCGGGAAGGCGAAATCATCAGAATTGAAGAATTGCTTCTCCAACAGAACGGACCTAGCAAAATCGCTATCTGCGGACTAGGCGGCGTTGGAAAGACGCAGATCGCACTTGAACTGGCCTACCGCATGAGAAATCGAGACCCTAAATGCTCGATATGCTGGATTACATGTACAAGCTATGAGAGCGTGGAACAAGCCTATATGAACATCGCCTCGAAGCTTAAAATGACTGATATAAAGCCGGCAGAGGTGAAAGAAAAGGTCAAAGCTTATCTTAGCCAGGAGAGTGCCGGGAAGTGGCTTGTTATTTTTGATAATGCAGATGACATGGGAATGTGGAGCACAAACAATACTACTGATACAGTATTAACAGACTTTCTTCCTGAAAGTGAGCAGGGCCATATTCTCTTCACCACGCGCAGCCGTAAGGTAGCTGTGAAACTAGCGTCTTCCCATGTGATTACAGTCATGAGCCGAACACAGAAATTTCTATCCAAATTTTAAAGAACTCACTGGTTGAGAAGACATTGCTTAATGATCGTATTACAGCTCTAAGTCTTCTTGAGCAGCTGGCTTGTCTCCCTCTGGCAATCACCCAGGCGGCAGCGTATATCAATGAAAACAGCATTGGCCTCTCTGACTATCTTCAGCTTCTACGGGACCAGGAGCCACGTGTGATTGAACTGCTGAGTGAAGAATTTGGAGATGAAATGCGCTACAAAGACATCCAGAACCCTGTTGCTCTGACTTGGTTTATCTCCTTCCAGCAAATCCAACAATTAAATAAGCTGGCAGCAGACTATCTGTTATTCTTTGCCTGCATCAATCCTCGTGACATTCCACAGTCCTTACTTCCCCAGCCGATCTCGAATAAGGATAAAACTGATGCTCTTGGTCTTCTCAAGGCCTTCTCCTTTATTAGTGAGGGGAGCGGGGACAGTTCTCTAAATCTACACCGACTAGTCCACCTTGCGACTCGGAACTGGATGAGAAAGAACCAACAGTTCAGCCGGCAAATATTGAAATCTGCTGACCGACTGAGCGAAGTTTTCCCAGATGATGATCATGCAAATCGGCAGATGTGGCGGGAATATCTGCCGCATGCTCTTTCACTAATAGCAGAAGCTGGATTTCGGAAGGAGCAAGAGAAATACATTGATTTGATTCGAAATGTTTGTAGTTGTCTTTCTAGCGACGGACGATGGAAGGAAGCAGAAGAGCTGCAAGTGCAAGTGTTGGAATTAGACAAGCGAGTGCTAGGACCCGAGCATCCTGACACTCTTACCAGCATGTCCAATCTGGC